>NC_142089.1:70515629-70826879 GCF_054644295.1 Miniopterus natalensis | reverse complement strand
TGAGTGAGGGGGGGGACATGAAGAGGGAGCAGAGAATGAGGAGAGTAAGTGAGAAGGGGCATCTGTTTTTCAGCCATTAATGTACAGATTCACGACCAGCTGTCTAAACGCTCCTTTCTGCCAGCACCACGTTAGAGGCTGAAATACAAAGCGAAGTGAGGCGGGCCCTTAGCTTCACACAGGAGAGTAGAGAAGTAAACCAATAATTACCTAGTGTCTTAAATGTGGCGAGAGAGGTTTACAGGGATGTGCCATAAGAACCCAGAGGGAGGAAATATCATTCAGCCATAAAAAAGAAGGGAATCTTGCCATTTTGACAACATGAGTGGACCTCGAGGGCATTACGCTAAGTGAATAAATAAATCAGACAGAGAAAGACAAATACTGTATCATCTTACTTATATATGAAACCAAAAAATAAGACAAAAAAACAAGCGCAGGTGCAGAGAACAGGCTGGTGGTTGCCAGATGCCGGGCTTGGGGTGGGGGGTGGTGGGCATAACGGGTGAAGGTGGCCTAGAGGTGCAAACGTCCAGTTATAAAATAAATAAGTCATGGAGATGTATAGTAGGGTGACTATAGGTAATACTGTATGGTATATTTGAAAGCTGCTAAGAGTAGATCTTAAAAGTTCTTATCACAAGAAACAATATTTGTAACTATGTATGTAACTAGAGTTATTGTGGTGGTCATTTTGCAATATATAAAAATATCAAATCATTATGCTGTACACTTGAAACAACCAACCACACTGGAAAAGTTTAGCAGTTTAGTGAAAACAACATTCAAATACGACCCAGCATGCCACTTCTGGGTGTTTACCCAAGAGAAAATAAAGCACCTAACCATGCAAAGACTTGTACACAAATATTCATGGCAGCTTTATTTGTAATAGCTAAAAATGGAAACCTCCCAAGTGCCCATCAACAGGTGAATGGATAAACAAATTGTACAGCCATACAATGAAACACTACTCAGCAATGGAAAGGAATGAACTACTGATGCACATATTATGTTTCCATTTACATGAAATTCTAGAAAAATAGAAACTTATCTACGTGATAGAAAGAAAATCATGGGTGGCTGGGGGTCTTTCATGGGAAGGGAGCAGGGTATCCTTTAAAAATGAGGGTGAAATAAGGATATTTTCACATATGCGTAAGTGAAAGGATTTGTTTCTAGCAGAACTGCACTTACCAAGTATGCTACAGATGGTCTTCATGCCCAAAAGAAATGACGCCACAGAAAAGAACCAAGAGCACCAGAAATGGGTCTATCTAACTGAGGAGTCATCGTTCAGAGCAAGCTGGCCTCCACCCACCTCATCACATCGGCCGGACCTGAGATCATCCCCTTTCACGCCACGCTCATCCTTCCCTAGAAGCAGTGTTTCCTAACCCGGGTGCTGTCCTGCACCTGCTCCCTCTTCTACCTGCCCATGTGACATGCCACTCCCAGCACTGGTACATTGGGTCACCATGCGCGCCTGCCGCGGAGGATACTTGGGAGACGGGAGAGCCCTGAAGGGCGCACCTAGGTTTTGGCCGCCACGACACTGGCTGGGACTTCCACTCAGCTCTAACTGCCTTAGCTGGAGCTCAGCACAAAGCCAGGGCATCTAATGGGAGGCCCTTTCCCAGTCTGTTCCTGAAGGTACAGACTCTGTGTCACTGTGGCGAGGCCTCATCCTGAACTCAAGGATTTTTTCCAGCAAAGGCAGTCTTGCCATCAGAATCCTTAGCACTCTGTCCATGCTTTCTCTGAGCTTTAAATGACAGGACTCCAGGCTCTGTTTCCCTCCCTCCCTCCCTCCTCCCTCCCTCCCTCCCTCCCTCCCTCCCTCCCTCCCTCCCTCCCTCCTCCCTCCCCCCCCTCCCTCCCTCCCTCTCCTTTCTCCCTTGTTACTTCCCTGGTTCCTTTTCTAACCTCTGCCATTCCTTTCTCTTTCCTTCCTTCATTCTACTCTTCCCTTCCTCTTTTCCCTTCCCCTGCTTCCTTCCCTTCCTCCCTCCTCCACTCATTCCTCCTCCTTAGCATTCCTTCCTTTATTTATGCTTTAAGCATTTTGTGGTTTTTAGTATTTATCTACCATGGGCATTTCAAAATCCAGTGACTCAATATCTTGGTGTCTGTCCTGTTTTGTTGATAGTGTTTTATAGAACACTTAAAAACACTTTTCAATCAGAATAGTTATTTCCCACCACCAGCTCCCTTCTTCACTGCGTTTTAAAATGAGCAAAAGCCATTACGATGAAAAAACTGACTGTTGAGTTTGGAAGACGACATAGTATCCAAATCCTTAACATTCTTTTTTAGAAATATATTTCAGAGAAAACAAAATCTGAAGTGCTCAATGACAGCAGGCCAGGAAATGGGTCTGACCAGCTCTGGAATAATATATCAGACTCATGAGATGCGGCTCTGAAACTCTCCCAGGAACCTCGGGGCCAAGGCTGAGTTATACAGACTGAGACAAGAACGTGGGATCTCCCCTCAAGGGCAAGGGACACTGACTAGAGTGCCACCCCACTGTTCCAGGGGCTCAGGATGGATGTCCATTGTTGAAAGCCCTTTTGGCAGACTCCTGAGGGGCTGCTCCCAGCCAGTGTCTCATGCACTTGAAATCTAATATGTTCACATTTGTGAACGCAACTAGAAGGTTTAGAGAATGGCTGAAAGTGGACATAAAATATTCTTTGGCTTCGTGCAGCTGACTTCACACCATGTCTTCATGCATATTTCCACTGATGCCCCTAACCTGCCTCTGAGAGGCCTACCCACTCAACAGCTCGACCTCCCACCACTGCACTCCAGAGGGAGCAAGAGGCTAAGTCAGGCAGAGGGGAGGCAACCCGTAGGGATGCTTACTCATTTATGGAAACGAAATTGTTGTGTGTCTTATGGAGCAATTTTCATAAGACTGAAGCTAAGGTATCGAAGAATCTGTGGGAACATTTATACTTGGTTACCACATCTTAAGACAGATATAAACTGATGGAGACCAATGTGCTACCCAAAATATGCCACTTTTTGAGTTTAAGTTACTTAAGAAACAGCTGGTGCAGGAAGAACACACTGACCCTCCTTCCTCCCCCTGAAATCAGGAAACGAGTCTCTCCTTGTACCAGGAGGGGAGCTGGCATCCCTATCACCAGAGACAGGGAATTCAGGGCCAAGAAAGCTGTATAAACAAACCTGCCTATTTCTTCACCAATTTGCTCCCGCAAGCCCAAACCCCTTTGTCCTGTCAATTCTTCACAGATTTATTGTTTCCTTATCTAAAGGGTATAAAAGGTGCCGGCTTGGGACACTTCTTTGAGTCTCATGATGTTTTTTATGGCACACCCACACAAAATTAAATTCTTTTTCCTCCTGTTAATCTGTCTTATATCGATGTAATTATTAGGACAGCCAAAGAGCCTAGAAAGAAAGAAGGGAAAAGTTTTCTGCCCCTATAAAATGGACTAACCATAACGGTGGGTAATAGCTCCTGTTTATCTAAGTAATATGGGCCAGGCATTTGAAATATATTTGCTTTGCTTTTTACAATAGCTTTGCAAGTTGGGTATTGTTCCCAGTTTACAGATGTGAAAAGTGAGACTGCGAGCTGCAGTGGCACTGCTGTGTAAAACCTGGACTAAAAGGAAGTTAGTTCAGTAACAATTAATGCGTTTTTTGTGCCTGCAGATTGAAAGGATTCAGGGCTGGGATAGCAGAGAAAGGGCTTTTGCAGAGCTCATGCTCGAATTTCTTGTGCTGTGGCCCATCTCAGGACACTCAGCTGACGGAGACAACAGGGGCGGATGGTATTTGCCTTCTGGGAATGCTGACACTGCAGGGCAGTTTCCCTCAAGGAGGTGGAAGGTCTGTTTTAGAACAGGAAATATGAGCGCAGTTTCGTCTGTCATGTCCCGCTCCTCCCGGACGGCTCTCCGCCTCATTTCACTCAGCGCCCGGGCGAACGGCAGCCGCGTGCGCGCCCTGGCCCGCCTCTCGGCCGGGCCGCCGGAGAGGAAAGCATGCGCCTCCCGGCCTGGGCCGCGCAGGGCCTTCCCGTCTCCTCGCCCAGCCCGTCTGCCTTAGGCCCTCAGCGTTAGACAAGTTTGCGCTGGCCCATGTTTACTGTCTGGGTCCTCTCACAGAACCACCACGCGAATAGGCCGTTTAATCCTCAATTCTCAGAACAATGCCTGGCACATATGGGGGCTTCACAGTCACTGGATGGGTTAATGAAAACCATTCTTCTAAACTTCCACAGTACGCACCTGACACGACTTTCATATTTACTGCATTCCTAGCTATATTCTAAACTATGTGATCTGGCTTCCACTCAGTAACACTCAGTATATCAGCAGGGTCTATTGGACCCAATTTATTTTTTGAATTTCCATTTTAGAAGTTTCATCTTTCCAAAGAAAAAAATTGTTCATATATATTTTAAAGTAGAATAAAACTCTTTCTACCTTGCAATTAACACATGACTCCAGTGGGCCTTTCATGAATGTAAGATATACTATGGGATCTTAGTGATCTTATTATTTTCTATCTCTTAAGACATTTTGCAATTTAAACAACTTAGGAATTACATCATCAATACTCATCAATCATTTCAATCTATGCTAATAAAAGGAAAAATATGAAAGTGTAAGAATGATGGAACTGCCTACAAGGACGATGATTTTTAACTGGTGCACCACAAGAATCTTTAAAACATGCAATGCCTGACTATTTAGTCAGGGGCACTGACCTCTTTTTCCTTAGATGGTCAAATAAAAAATGACAACAGTCAACACAACAATAGCTGTCCAGTGTGAACGAATCAAAATTATATCTACTTTTTGTCAGATGTGCAAAAAATGTTTTTTGTGCGCTGCAGAATTTTAGTAATAAGTTTGTGTGCCTTCAACAGAACCTGACCACACTAGCACTTGATCTCAGACTTCAGGATCCGGAACTGTGAGAAAATAAATTTATGTATTTCAGCCACTCTAGTCTATGGTATTTCGTTATGGCTTGAGGTAAGAAACTGGGTAAAAGAAACAAAAACAGCCTTGAAGAGCACCTTTTTATAAGCCTTAAAGAATGACTTTCTACAAGAAAGAAAATCATGACTCAAAATCTCTCAAGTACAAGCTTTGTTATCACCTTTGGTTTAGATAAATTATTTAACAAACCCCAATCTATTTGCCTATGCATGTTTATATACAAGTATATATAATTTATGTGTGTGTGTGCATACATCTATATATATGTGTGTATATATATACACACACATATACACACACACACACACACATATACATATATATATATATAAAGTTTTGGAAAGGCACATATCAAACTGTTAACTATGATGATCTCTGGGGAAGAAAGGAGAAGATTAGGGAATAGTGGGGGGACAGAAAGAGAGACTAACTCTTTACTGGGTATATGTCTTATGTTTTAGTTTTTAATAAATCACTGTCAATATATTGATCATGTAATTAAAACATTACAACTAAAACCAAGAGATACGTTGTTAATGGAATGACCTGTGCAATTTCCTCCTTAAGTTTTAAAAAAAAATCCAATCACAATTTTTTTAATCCTCACCTGAGGATATGTTTTTATTGCTTTTTGAAGAGACAGCAAGAGAGGGAGGGAGAGAGGGAGAGGAAAGGAGCAGGGGAGAGGGAGTGAGAGAGAAACACTGATGTGAGAGAGAAACACTGATCAGCTGCCTCCCGTACATGCCCCGATTGAGGAGTAAACGCACAACCTACGTATGTGCCCTGACTGGGAACCGACCCGCAACCTTTGGGTGTACAGGATGACACTCCAACCCACTAAGCCTCCTGGCCAGGGCAACAATCACAGTTTTCATGGGTTGGTTTCTTCCTATTCATCTAAAATAAAAGATGAGATGAAGCAGGTAGTATTATGATACGAAGTAACTAAAAAGCATTATCCTATTTGAGAAATTCTCGACTAAGCATGTGATAAGTATTTAAATTTTCATCAAATATGTTTTTATTATTTTGTACTGATACAAACAGATTAGTGGTTGTAATAACAATAAGCCCAAAGCTAGTTTTTTTGAAAAAGATAAACAAAATTGACAAACCTTTAGATAGACTGACTCAGACAGAGAGAATTCAAATAAATAAAGTCAGAAAAACAGAGGAAACACTACAACAGAAATACAAAGGAATACAAAGGATCATGAGCGACTACTATGAACAATTATGCACTGACAAACTGAATAACCTAGAAGAAATGGATAAATTCCTAGAAATATACAACCTACCAAGACTGAATCATGAAGAAACTGAAATCTGAACAGACTTACAATAAGTAAGAAGATTGAAAAAGACCCCTCCCCAACATAGAAAAAGCCAAGACCAGATGATTTCACTGATGAATTCTACCAACTATTTAAAAAAATTCATGTCAATCCCTTTCAAACTCTTCCAAAAAACTGAAAAGAGAACACTTCCAAACTCATTTTATGAGGCCAGCATTATCCTGATACCAAAGCCAGACAAGGACACTACAAGAAAAGAAAATGACAGACAAACATCCCTGATGAATATAGATGTAAAAATTCTCAACAAAATATTTTCAAACCAAATTTAACAGCACATTAAAAGGATCATATGCCATGACCAAGTGGAATTTATCCCTGGGATGCAAGAATGGTTCAACATATGCAAATCAAAAAGTGTGATACCCACATTAATAGGGTGAAAGATAAATGAATATATCAGTAGATGCAAATAAACTCTTCACAAAATACAACTTCTTTTCATGATTAAACATGGTCAACAAATTGGTTATAGAAGGAACTTACCTCAGTTCAATAAAGGTCATACAAAACAACCACAGCAAACATCCTATTCAACACTGAAAGGCTGAAAGTTTTTCCTCTAAGATCAGAAACAAGACAAGGGTGCCCACTCTCACCACTCCTACTGAACATAGTACTGGAAGTCCTAGCAAGAGCAATCAGGCAAGAAAAGAAATATCAGACATCTGACTAGGAAAGGAATAAGTGAAACAGTCACTATTTACAGATGATATGATTTTGTATAAAATCCAAAAGATTCCACAAAAAAACTGCTAAAACGAATCAACGAATTCAGTAAAGCTGCAAGACACAATATCAACATACAGAAAATAGTTACATTTTTATACATTAACAACTGAAAAATATAAAGATAATCCCATTCATAACAGCATCAAAAACAATGAAATACTTAAGAATAAATTTAACCAACAAGGCAGAAGATCTGTACACTGAAAACTACAAGACTTTGATTATAGAAACTGAAAAAGACACAAACAAATGTAAAGATATCCGGTGTTCAAACATCAGAAGAATCAATATTGTTAAAATGTCCATATTACCTAGTCATCTGTAGACTCAGTACAATCCGTATCAAAATTCCAATGGCATTTTTCACAGAAATAGGAAAAATAATCCAAAAATGTATGGAAAACCACAAAACCCTTAATAGCCAGAGAATAAATGAACAAAAAAGAACAAAGCTAGAGTTATCACATTTTTTGATTTCAACATATACTACAAAGTTACAGTAATAAAAAGTTGATATTGTCATAAAAATGGACATATATATCAAGGGAACAGAAACATGAATCCAGAAATAAATCCTCACATATAGAGTCAACTAATATTTGACATGGGAACTAAGAATGCTCAATGGGGAAAGGACAGTCTTTTCAATAAATGATACTGAGATAGTTGGATAAGTACAAGCAGAATAAAATTGGACCCATCAAAATTAATTAAAGGCTTGAGCATAAGATCAGAAACAATACAACTCCTAAAAAAACCCAAGGGATAAAATCTCCTTGGCATCAGTCTTGGCATTGATTTTTTTAAATTTGACACCAAAAGCAAAAAAAGCCACGTGGGATTACATCAAACTAAAAAGCTTCTGCAAAGCAAAGGAAACTATCAACGAAATAAAAAAGGCAACCTGCCAAATGGGAGAAAATATTTGCAAATCATATATCTGCTAAGGGGTTAATATCCAAAATATGCAAAGAACTCATACAACTCAAGACCAAGCAATCGAACAATCTGATTTTAACATGGGCAAAAGATCTGGATCAACATTTTCCCAAAGATATACAGATGGCCAACCAGGTACATGGAAAGGTGGTGTTCAACATTATTGCTCATCAGGGAAATGCAAATCAAAACCATAACACATCACCTCATGCCTGTTAAAATAACTACCATAAGAGAGACAAGAAATAAGTGTTGGCGAGGATGTGAAGATGAAGGAATCTTTGTGCACTGTTGGTGGGGATATAAATTGGTGCAGCCACTATGGAAAACAGTATGAAGCTTCCTAAAAGAATTAAAAATAGAGCTACCAATCACTTTCCCTGGCTTCAAATTATACTACAAAGCTACAATAATCAAAACAGTATGGTATTGGCAGAAAAACAGACACAGACCAATGGAACAGAATTAAGAGCCCAGAAATAAATGCACACATATATAAGCAGCTAATTTCCAACAAAAAAGCCAAAAACGTACAGTGGAGAAAAGAAAACCTCTTCAATAAATGGTGTTAGGAAAATTGGAAACCCACATGCAAAAGCATGAAACTGGACTATTTGACACCATATACACAATCTAACTCAAAATAAATTTAAGACTTAAATATAAGACCTGAAACACTAAAATACATAGAAGAAAACATAGGTACTAAACTTATGTACCTTGGTCTCAGAGAGGCTTTTGTGAACTTGACCCCCAAAAGCAAAAGAAGTAAAAGCAAAAATAAATGAATGGGACTACATCAAGCTAAAAAGTTTCTGCACAGAAAACGAAACCATCAATAAACAAAAAGGCAACCAAAGAATGGGAAAAGATGTTTGTAAACAATACCTCCAAGAAAGGGCTAATATCCAAAATATATAAACAAATTAATACAACTCAATAACAAAAACCCCCAAACAATTCAATTAAAAAATGGGCAGAGGACCTGAACAGATACGATTCCCAAGAAGACATACAGATGGACAACAGATAAAAGATGCTCAACTTCACTAGATATAAGGGAAATGGAAATCAAAACCATAATGAGATATCACTTCATACCTGTTAGAAAGGCTGTTACAAATAAGAAATGACAAGTGTGGGAGAGAATATGGAAAAAAGGGAACCATCACACACTGTTGGTGGGGATGTAAACTGGTACAGCTACCATGGAAAACAGTATAGAGGTTCCTCAAAAAATTAAGAATAAAATTACTTTTTGACCCAGAATTCCCTCCTCTGGGTATCTACTCGAATAATTTGAAAACACATATTCACTAAGACGTATGCATCCCTATGTTCATTACATCATTATTCACGGTGGCCAAGGCATGGGAACAACCAGAGTGCCTTCCACGGATGATTCGAAGATGTGGTGCATGCATACAATGGACTACTACTCAACCACAAGAAAAGAGGTAATTTTGCCATTTGCAATAACATGGATGGATCTTGAAAGCATCATGCTCAGCGAAATACGTCAGACAGAAAAGGACAAGAGCCGTATGATTTCACTCACATGTGGGATATAAAACAGAAAGCAACGAATGAACAAATGAATGAACTCATAGACACAGATAACAGCATGGTGGTTACCACAGGGAAAGAGGGGCAGGGGAGATAGAAGGTAAAGGGGGTCAAATCCATGGTGACAGAAGGAGACTAGGCTTTGGGTGGTGAGCACATGGTGCAATATACAGATGACGCCTCATAGAATTGTGCACTTGAAAATCATATGTTATTAACAACGTCACCCCAATAAACTTAATTTAAAAAAACACAGAACTACCATATGATCCAGCAATTCCACTCTGGGTATTTTTCCAAAGGAAATAAAAACCCTAATTTGAAAAGATATATGCACCCCATGTTCATTGCAACTGATGGATGAATGAAGAAAATGTGGGATAGGATGTGTGTGTGTAAAATAAAAATATTATTTAGCTAAAAAAAGAGAGAAGAAAATCTTGTTATTTGCAACGACATAGATAGACCTTGAGGGCATTCTGCTACGTGAAATAAGTCAGAGAAAGAAAAGCACTGTATGATCTCACTGATATGTGAAATTTAAAAAACAAAACAAAACAAAAAATATGAACAGACACAGAGAAAACACTGGTGGTTGCCAGAGGCAGGGAATGCGGGGGAGCAAAATATGTGAAGGAGATCAAAAGTTATAAACTTCCAAATGTAAAATAAATCCTGAGGCTGTTATGTATAGTAGGGTGATTACAGTTAATAATACTATATACTGTACATTTGAAAGTTGCTAAAATCTTACAAGTTCCATAACAAGAAAACATCTATAACCACATATAGTTAACTAGATTTACTATGGTTATTGTTTCCCAATATATAAAATATTGAATCATTATGGTGTACACCTGAAACTAATATAATGTTATATCTCAATTAAAAACAACCTCAGAGCAAATGCTGAATAGAAGGGAACATCTTTAACTTGGTAAAGATAATATACCAAAAATCGAACAGCTAACATTTTATTTAATGTCAAAACTTCGGCTGCATTCTCTAAAAAACTGGAAATAAGGCAAGGATGTGGACTTTCACTGAGACGTCTAATGTCTACTGAAGATACTGGCCAATGCTATGAAGAATGGAAAACGAAAGATGCAGGTATTGAAAGGGGAAAGGTAATATATTTCTATTTGCTAACAATAGAATCATCAACTTAAAACAACCAAGAGAATCAACAAACTGTTAGACCTAGTAACAACTCAGCAAGATTACTAGACACAGGACTGAAAAACCCATATCATCTCTCTACTTTAGCAGTAACTAATTAAAAACCAATAGTAGCAAAACTGTAAATATCTAGAAATTAACAATACATAAACCCTTCATAGAAAAAACTTCAAAACTCTATAAAGGAAGTAGACAATGATATAAATAAATGGAAAGACATTCATTTTTTTTGTCTGAATATTTTAAATATGTCAATTCTCTTCAAGTTAATCTATATACTTAATATAATCCCTATCAAAATTTCAGTGAACCTCTTAAGTAACTTGATCAACTTACTCTAAAATTTATATAAAATAATCCAGCAATTCCACTTCTGAGTTTATGTTCAAAGAAAATGAAATCCTAAAGAGATATCTGCACCCCCAGGGACACTGCAATTGTTCACAACAGCCAAGACCTACATGTCCACTGACAGATGAATGGGTAGAGAAGCTGAAGTGTATCTATACAATGGAAGACCGTTCAGCAAAAAAAAGAAGGAAATCCTCCAGTTTACAACAAATCAGATGAATCTTGAGGAAATTATGCGAAGTGAAATAAATCAGACAGAGAAGGACAAACATGTGGAATAGAAAAAAGTCGAAGTCAGAGAAAGAGAGACTAGAGCGGTGACCACAGGCTGGGGAAGGAGGACCTGGGAGACATTGGTCAAAGGGCATAACGTTCTGGTTATAAGATTAAAAAGCTCTGGCGTCTTAATACATAGCATTGTGAATATCGTTAACAGTACTGAATTACGTACTTAAAAGTTAAAAGAGTAGATCTTAAATGTTCTCACCACCAATAAAAAGGTAATTATGTGAGGTAATGGATGGTGGTAATCATTTTGTAATATATAGAGTGTCCCAAAAAAAGATATACACACACTTTGAATAATTATAAAGGGAGTGTTTATAAAAATACATTTCATTTCCAAAATTGAGCTATCAACTGTTAAAGTGTATACACATTTTTTGGGGACACCCTATATATATATAAGCATATCGAATCATCACATTGTACACCTTAAACTTACACAATGTGATATGTCAATTATATCTCAATAAAGCTGGAAAAAAAAATAGTAATCAGCCCAACTCTCAACAGCAATTGGCAGTAAGTGGTTAAATCTTGAATTTCATATTATATACTCTAAGCGACCAAAACCCAGTTACCTTTAAAAGATCAGGAACACCCCTAGCTGGTCTTGCTTAGTGGTTAGAGCGTGAGCCTGTGGACTGAAGGGTTGGTCTTCGATTTGGGTCAAAGGCCCTGGTCCGAGCTCGTGGGGAAGCAACCAATCGATGTCTCTCTCACATCAGTGTTTCTCTCTCTCTCTTTCTCTCTCTCCCCCTCCCGTCCACTCTCCCTGAATAGCAATGGAAAAAACATCCTCAGGTGAGGATTTAAAAAAAAGATCAGGAACACCAGTAGCTGTCTACTCTACTCTTTCTCTATAGATGCCAGCTCTCGTGTTCCTCCATCTGCTTTGTCCGCAATACACACCATGGGAATGCGGTGCTGGGTAAAGCATGGCCCACTCCCACGCAGAGAAGGATTTTTCTTCAACGAAAACAAACCCACGCAGGACTTCCCTCAGTGGGTTTGCAGCGGCCTTTCTCGGATTACTGGTCAGATTACCGCTTTGTTAAAAGTAAAAATGCTGTTTTTCCCTTGGTAGGTTAAAATTATGCAAAAACCAAAGCCCCCAAGAAAGCCTAGTCCAGTGATAACCTTGTTATTTTTATCAATTCAAGTGCTGTTAGTTATTGTTATTTTAATATAAAGTGACCAATACAGTAGAGCGCAGAGGAAGGAAAGGCCACCTTATCAGGGCCGCACTGAGGTAGTCCAGGCATGTGTACTATGCATTTCACGTCAGTTCCAACTGGATGTTGCAAAAGAATTTGCATTCTGTTTGGCATAAAATCTGAAGTATTTTAAAAAACCAAATGATTGTTATTAAGTTCTTTGGCTGCCTGTGCCAAAATTCAATGACCTCCACCCACTTTTCTAAGCCTCCTCTCCAGGACGCCGAATGTGCACTGTGTGCTCCAGGCACATCTCCTTACCTGAAGCTCCGCCACGCGTCACCCTCCCTCTCTCAGTGCCCCCGCGGGGGTCCTTCCTTTTGCCGGGATGGCTCCTAATCGTCCCTCGGTTTCCCTGACCACTCTCCTCCTCCCAAGCTGGTCAAGATCCTCTGACCTGGCACACACTAGACTCTAACTCAGTACAGCATCTGCAGAGTGCATTTAGCAGTAAGTACGTTTGCCAAAATCACACCAAGAATGGGGCCAGCAAGCTTCAGGCCTCTTTCTCCTCTGACAGTACTCTCCTTGGCCAGGTGTAGAGGGGTTTCAGGGTCCTGTGTCTATGAACTACACGTGGCAAGTAAAGGGCACTGGGGAGTAGAAAGAGAGGACAGAGACACTGAAAGAGTTTTGACAGTGTCACTGCGTATATATTTTTAAATCCTCACCCGAGGACAGTTTTTTCCATTGATTTTTTTTTTTTTAGAGAGAGTGGAGGGGAGGGAAGAGGGGGGAGAGAGAGAGAGAAAGAAACATCGATGTGAGAGAGACACATAGATCGGTTGCTCCCACATGAGCCCCGACCGGGGCCGGGGATTAAGCCTGCAACCAAAGTGCATGCCCTTGACTGGAATCGAACCTGAGGCCCTTCAGTCCAGGACCGACGCTCAAATACATATTCTTAAAAATGAGGATTAGTTTCTTTCCAATCATTTTGCAAGCTATGGCCTTCTCTCCAAGAGTATGGAAATAAAACCCAACTACATTTCTTTTACAGCATTCTGATCTCACTAAAAGAGATCGAATAACTTGCCTTAATTTCATGTGAGTAAAAATGAAATCTGCTGCACAGAAAAACAAAATGCGTCAATTTCACAACTAAAAAATAAAGTCATTCAGTGATTCAACGCTAAATATTTGAGGAACAAACGGCTAACGATGCTGCTAAAGTTGCAATTCCAGATATTTGCAATGACCATGACAACTTCTACTTCCACAGGAAGTGGAGAGTGAATACAAACCGCCTTGGAGATTTCGTCCGAAGCCAGATAGCTCTATTCAGGACACGCTGGAACTGTACCAGCTTTTGAATTTGGGGACATGGTGGAGAATAAAGCTCTTTCACAATTAACAGCAGTGATGAAAGGAGATTCTGTTTGTATGTGCTTTGGTTATCAAGTACTGACCAGAGGGGAAGCAGGTTGGCTATTCTGCATGTACAAGTGGTATCCTTTCAATGGGAAAACAAAGGACAGCTTTTAATGATTTCTTGGAAAAAAACATGGGCCAGGTTTTATTTATAACTTTTCAAGCAATAATCATAGCTATCTATTCTATTTCTGTATACTCCAGTTTACCTATTCTAAAATATCTACAGTATTTTAGTAGAGTTATGGTGAAGTCAAAAGATGTATTCTTTTATTGCTAATAGAGAGCAAGGGGCAATCTGTAAGTCACACGGATAGACTATTTTATATTTTCCTTCTTGCAAGCTAATAAACCAACCGATACAGGGATCTACCAAGCAGTCCAGGTTATTCCCCTGATGAATGAAATTCTTATCACATACTTTTGGTTTGACAGTGCACTGCCATAAAGTGACAGCTGGTCCACACTTCATTGCTTAAAGTCTTTTCTATGAGGTAAAACAAAGTCATACCTTTCCCTTAGCATTTTAATCCAGATAATGTCAAATCAAATTGAACCTTATTAGCTGGCTCTAAGAGGAAAAGAAATCATCAAATAAATGGCAAAATGCAGCCTGAGCTGTATGTAAGTGGACTTTTTTGATGGCCACTTTACCTTTACGATGGTAAAACTAAATTCTGATATTTGAATCTCATGGTATTTTGAACATCCTCTGGGATATCACCTTAATTCACGTTAATTAACTCATTAACGTCAATCATCAGCCCAAGTGGTCTCCCAAATTACTGGACTGATGGATAAAGACAACTTTATGGGAGGGGAGGAGAGGAAAGAAAGAGGTGACAAGTATTTATTCTACAGATGATAAGAGGCAGAAGACAAAACAATTCATTAACATTATATACTATGTGTGACTTAGCTCATTGTCTTTGCCAAGATACTGCATCAAAATAAAGAGAATTATGTAAGTCTCTGACCCCCATTTAAGAAAAATTATCACTGCGTGTCACAGTCTGCTCTCTGGGTTCTTCTTGAGCTACTGTTTTGAATTCTGCTAAATGAGCACTTTTATGAAATATTACTATCCTTTTTCTCACCGATAAGTAATTTCTATTCAATGGAAAATGGAAAGCGTTTTGTTGTATTTTCTCAATTTTCTTTTTCACGTGCTAACAGAGGCTTCAAGCCCTCCCTGCTTTGCCCCTGCTGCCACCCAGACAGCTGTCCCATTCTCTGTCTACGTAAAACTTCTGACGCTACTATTGGAATAGATATAAAGCACATAATAAAGTGATAACTTAATTAATATATTTTAAGTTTAATACATGTTGCCAATATCTGAAGTACGTAGAACTGATGCATAATTTGGAAGTGAAGTGGGCAGATAGAACTGAAATCAGTGAAATGTATCATAAAAATTAAAATGGAGTTAGAGCACAACCATTTTGTCATATAAATAATTTAAGAGAATATTACCAAATTTTCTTTTAAAAGTGGGTGCAGGAGGCAGCCTATCGATGTATCTCTGTCACATCAATGTTTCTCTCTCCCCCTTCTCCTCTCTAAAAAAAAAAAAATGGAAAGAATATCCTTGGATGAGCATTAACAACAACAAAAAGTGTGTGCATCAATCTACTCTTCTGTTAGAAATGAGATGGCTTCTATAAGATAAAGAACCATACACAAAGTGCACTGATCTTTTTAAGGTTTCATGATTGTAAAGGATTTTCTTGGCAGAAGTCTTCACCTAGTTTTAGCCTTTCGGCACTCAAAGATTATTTGTTTTTTCTTTTAAATATAGCTTTTAGAACTGTATCATTATAGAGGATGTTAACTACTATAGCTAATGCACCTATAAACGGTTTATAGTGTTTTCTCCCCCAACCTCTAAAAGAGAAGCGATAAATTCTATACCACTAAACGATGGTGACTCCGGGCAGGGGAAGGAGTGGGTGAGAAACACTCCTGAGTTTTCTTTAAGAAGATATTTGCCACACATGTTTTCAGGAAGATACACTGGAAAGAGAAATTGCAATAGTTACGAGAGCATGGCTTCTGCTTTGTTAGTGATCTTGATTAGTGGATTTTGTTGTTTCTCAAATTATGGCCAAAGTTAGTCTCCAGAGAAGTAAAGACTTAAATTTTACTGGTCTGATTATATGAAAATACATGTGTGTTGAATTTAAATATATTACAAAAGTTAAAAAAGGAAATATTAGATTATGAGCTTTTTGTTTGTTTTTTTAAAGGAGAAAGTCTGGCCAACTCATTTGCATAACTTTTAAAATAGCCCTAGGTTTGAAAATGCAAATGACTTCTGAGGCCTGTAGCAAGCTGGGTAAAAGGGTCAGATAATGCTGAGCAGGGCTCCCAACATACAACTGGACAGCGTGTGGCAGGAAATCCTCTGTGATCCTTCTTGGCCATAACTGGAGGGACGAGGCAACTCATACATTAATCCTGAACTTGGGAATGAAGTGTTATATTACAGGCTTCTGGGACAGCCACCAAGAAACTGATTCTTAAATAGAGCGCCTCTGTTTCACTAGGCAAACTAGGAATTGTGCGAAAACGGAAGCTCCTTATTAGTATTTCTTTATGTCCACTGTCTCCTTAGTATACAACTCTTAAGTCCACCAAGAGACTTATTAGGTAGCAGCTGGTAAAAATCAGAAAGGAAAACCTTACAATGTTTGAGATATTTACACACACACACATACACGCATAAAATTTCATTCACTACTTCCTCTGACTCTTCCCTTTGAAGGGCTGGAGTGAAGGGCAGGCTGATTTTCACCCTGTTCATTCCGGCTTGCTACTCCTTCAGCCTCCAAAACACTCTACTAGAGGTGTCGCCTACACATATTCACAGAGAAAGCTGTATAACTCAATGACAAAAACCATTATTTTAGCTTTCAGAATAAAACATATCCATCTCATACTCATAAGAGTAGCTTGTGTGCACTTAGCAGGATGACTGAGATTAGGATAAACTCAATGTTAAATGGGGGGCAGAAGGAGCTTCACTGCTATGAGTACGCAAAGCAGCATTTATTCTTATATTATTATTTATTACTTATTGTATTATTTTCCATACAAACTGTAAACCTACTTTTGCCCATCCTGTATATTAATTAAAAGCCTTATTTAACCAAAATGGGCTTTCCTAATTCCCTGGAATCTCTTAAAGGGAATGCCCATACATTTAGCCACTGTAAAGATTACTGCTTCACTATAGTCATAAATCATCATAATAAGGCTGAAAGCACCAGAATATAAGTTAAGAAACTCAGGTTCTTGTCTTGACTGAGAAACAAGCTTTGTGGCCTAGAACTTCATTTACATAATACTGGGGGAAAAACCACCTCTCTTCTCTGAATTATCTGCTGTTGACTTGTCATTTACCTAGACACAAAGAATCTACAAGACAAGTATTCATGGAACATTAACATGCTCAAGACAGGGTTAGGGTTTTAGAATCAGTAAAATAAAGTATACTTTTGTGCTGTTATTTATGTGTGACTTCAGCCTGATCACTGGATTAATATGAAATTTGGTCTTTGGCCACACTCTTAACTCATACAAGAGCCTCTAGTTTTATATGTATCTGGTATATGGAAAATTGAAGAAGTAACAGGATTTATTGACAGTTTATACACTGTAGTCTTGTGGACAAAAAAGGGACCACATACTACACCTGACAAGCTCAGGGGAGACCCACATGGCAGGCCTTATAAACCCGGAGACCAAAGTAACCACACAGGGTGGTCTGAATGTAACAATTCCTAACTAAAAGAGGGTCATGGTGGGTAGTCACGTCCTAGGACTACAGCTTCCTTGACAAAGGTCAATCTTTAACCTTGAAATTATTTATGGTATTTGTGCATCTAAGATAACATACCTTTGCAATGTCAGAGCAATCTTTTCCAGGCCTCTTGAAGGCACACTGCAGGCACCAAAGCATGAGACCACATTGTTGTTGCCCACATACCATCTCTATGTGCTGTAAATGCTAATTTTTAACTATCCTGTACCCACCAATGTAAAAGAAGTACTGATGGGGAACTCAAGAAGTTAAAATTTTTTAGCTTTAGTTAGAGTTAATAGGCTTGGTAATTAACGCATATGAAAGCTATTATTCCAGGAACCTTTTTGTTTCTCAGGAAGACTGCAAGCGATCAAGATGGTATCTGAGCCTTGATCGGTGTGGCTCAATTGGTTGAACGTTGTCTCATGCACCAAAAGGTTGCTGGTTCGATTCCTGGTTGGGCACATGCACCTGGTTGTGGGCTTGATCCCCAGTAGGGGGCATGCAGGAGCAGCTGACTGATGTTTCTCTCCCCCTCTCCCTTCCTTCCTCTCTAAAATGAATAAAAACATATTTTTTTAAAAATGGTATGTGAGCCACTGTACTCCAGGGAGAGACCTTCCACTGCCCAGGATGCAGGTAGAATCACCGGTCAGCAGACGAAGGAATGCTGGGAAAATTGCCAGACTGCAGCTTTTATCTGATTAACCTATTTCCCTGATTTCCAACCCCCTTACCTACTTTTCCCTGAATTCCAAACCCTTTACCTACACTTTCCTTCTTCATAAAAAGGTCGGCTTGAGATGAGATGTCAGACGGTCTTTCTGGGGTACATGACCCGCCATCTGCATAGAGCGCCCATAGGGACTCAGTCCTTATTGGTTGTGGTGGTGACAGGAGCGCGAGTGCCGACTCCCTGCGGTTTCATGTTCTGGCGACTCCGGTGGGGGAGCATCGGAACTCTCCCGTGAGCTTGGGTATTTGGCGGGGAGTCCCGCTGGCTGCCTGCACTGGGGGGCCAGGGTGCGGATGTGGAGGCCCCCTAGCAGCTGCCAAGTGATTTCACTTGGGACTCTCCTCCGACTCTCAGTACTCCCCATCACCTTCACTTTCTTTTTTAAAATGTTTTTATTGGTTTCAGAGAGAGGAAGGGAGAGGGAGAGAAAGAGAGAAACATTGATGGGAGAGAAACACCGGCTGATTGCCTCCCACGTGAGGGGGATCGAGCCCGCCACCCAGGCATGTGTCTGGACAGGAATGGAACCAGCGACCTCTTGGCGCATGGGACGCTGCTCAAGCAACTGGGTCACACCAGCCTGGCCACCTTCACTTTCCACTGAATCGCTGTGCTTTCTGGTTAAGGATTACAGTACCGGGTTATGACTTCGGTCAGTCAGGAACGAAGGACGCTTCTGGTCTGGTTTGTGTGATCTTACAGAGTTCCGTCGGGCAGAATGCGGGGGAAGAGCCTCGTTCCGGGAAAAAGCCTCTTGGTTCTGGGAAACAGCCCTTTGGGGTGAGTTCTGGCTGATTGGTTAACCTATGCTTATAAGCCTATGACTAAAAAGAAAATGATTTTTACTATATGTAGTGTGTTTTCTGCCTCCGGATGGCATAACTAGGGTGCAATATTTTATTGGCCTAAAGAAATTAAATACTTACATAGATTAAGCAGGATCCTGTGGTCTGCACAAAATATTTAATATTAAAACCAGTTTAAATTTAATAGACGTCTTTTAAAGTTGTTACCATAAAATATGTGTTTGTTTTACCCAGGTTTACAAAAAGTTTATGTTATGATTTTCTGGTTAAGTTTGACCACCTTCCCAAAGTTTAAATTTTAAGAGACTTTTTTTAACCAAGAAATGACTTCAAGTTATTCCAATGGGCCCCTGGAATTCCTCAAAGATTTGTTCTTTCTTCTTATAAAAGACAAAGTTGTTTGTTTGTTTTTAACTAATTAGTCCTATTTAATACACTTGAAATCACATGGGAAGCTCTGCCAAATAAAATAATAACAGCTATGTTCTATTTGTATACATATATTTTTTATTAAAATGGATATTGTAGAAATTTCAGTCTGCTCTAGAAAGGAACATGCAAAGATTCAGAACCAAGTTCAAACAGAAAACTCCCAGGGGTAGCAGGTGTCCTGTTGGTGATACCAGGCAAGCCAAGACTGACGGTTATTGTAATACTGCTTGGCTTATGGATAATCTGGACTCAAGAGAGCGCTGGCCACTGAACTGGTCTTTAAATTACTATACTAAACTCAATTAGAGTTGTTTTGTAAAAGATCAGGGAAATAGGACGAAATACTTTATGTACAAGCTTTTATGACTTTGCATAATAAAGATGCAGGATTAAAAGGAAACAGATTAATGGTCCAGAGAAAAGGGAATTTGCCTGTGGTTGATAGCAGAAGCCCAGCAGAAAGGGACCAGGAAGACTGGGATGTTACATCTACTGTGAGCAAGGTCAGGGTCCTCACGGCCCCTCCAGCCCTGGGGATCTTCCTCCTTCCTCAGCTGTGGGAGCCGGAGGAGGTGAGCCTGAGCTGGTCTCTCTGTCCTGAACCAAATTTGCTGGAGGACAAGCCCCTGCTGGGCCAGGACAATAAACTTTGCAAAGACTTCCAGTGGGAGTAGGGCCAGAGGGCCAGCCTGCTGCGTATTACTGGGCACATACTCCGTTTTCTAGATAGCATCTGTTAAACTGGAAAAACTCAAGTCCTCCTTATAGGGATGACCCTACTAAAATGACTTAGTTACATCAGTTTTTGCCACCCACCATTCCAACTGGGCAGCTATATGAGTCTTACTGAATATTTTGCTTACGGGGGATGAGTGATGAGTGGAGGTTGGTGTTGGATAAGGCAAATGAAAAGGCTAGGAGACTGCACCAAGGAAATCCAGATGGGGCTCCTGACCCTACCAAAGGCAGTATCATTAACCAAGCCCAAATGGGACCCTACTGAGAATGGCCTTCCTCTCTTAGAGCATTATAAGAGGTGCATCCTTGAGGACTGAAGAAAGGATTCCCTAAGCAGAAAAGTAAAGTCAGGAAGGACTAATCGAGCCTCCCGTTAAAGCTGACCTCAAACCAGGGGCCGGGACTCCCATTAAGAGGCAGTATCCCTGGCAGAAAGAGACCCTAAAAGGAATATGCCCAATGACTCATGAAAGGCAGGGTACTGCCCTAGGAGTCCCCACCCAAACGCTTAGCGACATTCCGCAACCCGTCGCATACTTGTCAAAAAACTGGATCACACTGTCTGGGGGCAGCCAGCCTGCTTGAGAGCTGTGGCAGCCTCCTGTGAGCTTTTATAGCAGGGGTGGGGAACCTTTTTCTGCCAAGGGCCATTTAGATATTTATAACATAATTCGCGGGCCATATAAAACTATCAACTTAAAAATTAGCTATGAAGCCTCACCAGTGTGGCTCAGTGGTTGAGCATCGACCAATGAACCAGGAGGTCATGGTTCGATTCCTGGTGAGGGAACATGCCTGGGTTGCTGGCCTGATTCCGAGTAGGGGGCATGCAGAAGGCAGCTGGTCAATGACTCTCCCTCATTACTGATGTTTCTACCTCTGTCTCTCTCTCTCCCTTCCTCTCTCTGAAATCAATACGAAAAAATGCTTAAAAAAGAAAACTTGTAAAAAATTAGCTATGAAAAGCTCCTAGATTTCTAAAAATTTATTTTTATTTTTACTTATTTTTATTGTTCAAAATATTACAGATGTCCCCTCTTCTCCCCATTGATCCCTTCCACCCCCTAACCACCCCCTCCCCAGTCCTTCACCACACTATTGTCTGTGTCCATAGGTTATGCATCTATGCATATAAATTATTTGATTAATCTCTCCCCACCCACCCCCACCTTCCCTGAGATTCATCAGTCTGTTCCCTGCTTCCATGTCACCGAACCTATTTTGTTCATCAGTTTATTATGTTCTTTAGATTCCACATATAAGTGAGATCATGTGATGTTTGCCTTCTTCTGCCTGGCTTATTTCACTTAGGATAATATTCTCCAGATCCCTCCATGCTGTCCCAAAGGGTAAGAGATCCTTCTTTCTTACAGCTGCATAGTATTCCACTGTGTAAATGTCCCACAGCTTTTTTATCCACTCAGCTACTGATGGGCACTTGGGCTGTTTGCAGATCTTAGCTATTATAAATTGCGCTGCTATGAACATAGGGGTGCATAAGTTCTTTGTGATTAGTGTTTCAAGATTCTTAGGATATATTCCTAGAAGTGGGGTCACTGGGTCAAAAGGCAGCTCCATTTTTAATTTTTTGAGGAAACTTCATACTGTTTTCCACAGTGGCTGCCCCAGTCTGCATTCCCACCAGCAGTGTACCAGGGTTCCCCTTTCTCCACACCCTCGCCAGGCATTTGTTGATTTGTTGATGGAGCCATTCTGACAGGTGTAAAGTGACACCTCATTGTGCTTTTAATTTGCATCTCTCTGATGATTATCGACTTTGATCCCCCCTGTGGGTGCTTGGCAGGGCCAGATCAAATGATCTCATGGGCCATATAGGCTGCTGGCCAGATGTTCCCCTCCCCTGGTTTAACCCTATGTTATAGAGAACTTATTCCTTTCAAAGGAGATGAAAATATTTGGGTATATTTAGCAAAAAATGTTCTAAACGTCTCTGACTTCTGTCTTGCAGGAGGAACCTATGTTGAACAAACTTTCACTTCATGTCTTGCAGGTGTTTGTACTCCCCTGGAAAACCTTGGAAATTATTTGTTTCAGCATATCAGTAAGACCATAACCTGCTCCGATATTTATAACTCGGGACCTGTGGTAACTCAAAGGACAGGGAAATGTTTTCCTTAAAAGTCACTAATGTAGGCCCAGCTGGAGAGTGTGCAACCTTTGTCAACTGTACTAAACACTGTTTTATGCTTTCAGCAGGCGTGGAGATAAGCTGCAACACCACCACTAATGTATCTTATGCCTTTGGTCACCTCCAGTTGCCTGCAGGGTGGTTCTAATATGTGGAAGAACTGTTTATTCCTATGTTCCAGCAAACAGTTCCAGAGGACTATGTTCTCCTGGCTTTCATGCCTCAAAGCCCCACTGCCCCTGGGCTTGATGGGAACTCTCCCTTGCACCTGACTGTAAGTCATTTGCATCGTTTTAGCCGGCTGAATACAGGGTGTCCCAAAAACATGTATACACACTTTGAATGATTATAAAGTCGGTATTTATTAACATACAGTTCATTTTTAAAATTTAAAAGAATCTACAGAAATGAAAAATTTTTTTGGTTAAAGCCTGTTTTCAAACTGATGACCGTTCTGGTCCAGGTACTGCTGACAATGTGAAGCAGTGGAATTGCAAACATCAAGAATCATTTTGTTCGGTATTTGTGCGCCTTCAATTCATCTACTGTTGCCAGTTTTGTACCATAAACTTTATCTTTTATGTATCCCCATAATAAAAAGTCTAGTGGCACTTTAGGATAAATTTTCTCTGTTCGAAGCTTAGTCTGGCTTCACCTATTATTTCAAATCAATTAAACCTGAAAAGGAGTGAAAATTGAGTTATCAGCTGTTACAGTGTGTATACATTTTTGGGGACACCATATATATATACCTCCTTGACTATATTTGTAATGCCAGTCATAGAAATAAGCAGATTAGCCTGCACTATGGTAAAGGTTTTGAATGCCACCTCTCAAGCCATTAGTGCCCTCAGTCAAGAACTGGGGCAGGTTAAAGAAGCAGTATTAGAAAATCGTGCAGCTACAGACTACCTCCTGTTAAGACATAATTATGGATGTAAAGAATTTAAAGGACTCTATTGTTTGAAACTGACTGATAATTCACAGCCCAGAGAGCATAGAGTAAAACAAGTTAATGAAGTAGTATCCAAGATAAAACAAAGAGAGGGATTCTTTGGTATTGATTTTTCTAAACCATCCTCTTGGCTGCCTAGGGCATTTGTTGTTTCCAGTCTTTTCATGTTTTTCAGTACCATAGCTTGTTTTTGCATACAATGTGCCCCTTTATGTGGATCTTCAATTAAATGTATTCCTAAACCCCCTAGGAGACTTTCTAATGCTAAGATACATGCTCCACAGCAAAATGATTACTTCCATATGAAACTAATGCCAAAGAAATAAGTCAGTTAAAGACTAATACTGGGGAAGGATGGGGAACTTAAGAAGTTAAAATTTTTAGCTTTAGTTGTATAGTTAACAGGCTTGGTAACTGATACATGTAGAAAGCCATTCTTATTCCAGGAACCTCTGTGCCCCAGGGGGACTGCAAGTGATCAAGATGGTATCTGAGCGATTGTGCTCCAGGGAGAGACTGTCCACTGCCCAGGATGCAGATACAGAATCACCGGTCAGCAGATGAAGGGATGCTTAGGAAAACTGCAGGACTGCAGCTTTTATCTGATTAACCTTTTTCCCTGAATTCCAAACCCCTTACCTACTTTTCTTCTGAATTCCAAACCCTTTACTTACACTTTTCTTCTTACAAAAGAGGTTGGCTTGAGATGAGATTAAGACGATCTTTTTAGGGTGCATAACCTGCCGTCTTCTCAGACTGCCGGCCACCCAAATAAAGCGCCCATAGAGATTCAGTCCTGTCTCTACGTACTGGTTCTGGTAGTGACAGGCAGCGCCAACGCCAGCGCGCCCGGCTTCAGTATGCTTCTCCCTTTTACTTTTTACACAGTCTCTGAGATTTCCCCCTCCACATCTCCTCCTTTGATTCTAATGTATAAAAAATGTTGCAAAACTGCGTGCCATTCTCCGGAGCATTTTCTCAGTCTGTTGAGATCTTGTTTGCTGGAAATTGTCATCAGTTTGGCTCAAAAAAACTCTTGTAAGACTTTTTCTTAGGCCAGACGTTCTCTTTTTGACAGCCTGATTTCACATGAACTTTTTGTTTTAGACTTTTAAAAATTGATTTAGAGAGAGAGGAAGGGAGAGGGAGACATAGAGAAACATCGATGTGAGAAAGAAATGTCCATTGGCTGCCTCCTGCACAGCCCCCACCAGGGGTCAAACCCGCAACCCGGGCATGTGCCCCGAGCGGGGATCGCACCAGAAACCTTTCAGTGCACAGGATGGCGCCCAACCAACTGAGCCACACTGGCCAGGGCTCCCATGAACTTTAACATAGCTAAATGAAATATTAATATTATTATACTAACAGAGTAACAATCTTTCTAAAGAATATCTTTTCTTACATAGAGATTGAATATCTTTAGGTAAAATACTATTTGAAAATATCTGAACGGTTCTGATGTGATTACATCTCCATTTCTTAAACTTGCACACCTGTGTTTTATGAAAAATGACTTTTAAAATGTCTTATAGTAAAAATTAACATGCTTATTTGTAAGGATTTCTTTCCCAACACATAGCACTATAAAGGCATAAGAATTCGCTCTGTATGGTCCAGAGGTTTTGTGATGAATAGAAACAAAAAGGAAGAGCAGAGAATGACTTTAAACCTCGGACGAACCAAGCAGTACCTTATTGGCTCTCATAGTATCAGAGAATCATAGACATCTAATTCAACTTTCCACCCATGCCTGGAAATAAATGCTTTCTAAATAATTCTGACAGAAACTCACCCACCTTACTGGAAAAGCTTCAGAGAAAGACTTCTGCTGCTTTCTAAGATAGCACATTCTATTTTTAAAGTATTTCTTCTTTTTAGAAAACCCTTCCATATTCTGAGCTAAAAATCTTTCTCCATCAACTGGCACCCACCGACCCTAGCTCTTGCCTTTGAAATCAAACTCACTAATAGTATTTTTCTTCCACGAGAGCCCTTCAGATATTTGAAGCCAGGCATTGTTTGACACACGCCTCCTCCACCTTTCCTAAGCTAAACAGCCTCAGAAATTCAACTTTCCCATCCTCTCCCTCCCTCTCTTCCTCCCTCTGACCTTTTCTGCTTCCCTTTCCTCTTCCACAGGCAAGAACTGAACATACCAGGTATTAGGCCCATGTCCACATCTATGAAATGAGCCCTGGAGTGTCATCTTCAGAATTCTCTGGATTTATTCTAGTTTGCCAACCTCTTTTTTTAAAAAAGAGCTCTCAGAAGTGCACATCTTCAGAATATGGAAGAAATATTACCTCTCTTACTCCGAAAGCCCTACTTCTATTGATATAACCAATTCCTTTGCCTGTGCCTAGTGAAAAGCTTCCCCCTGATATCATTCCCTCAAACAGAATTAATTGGGGCTGTTGGAGGTAAAATCTACAGACACATGAATTTCTCTCCCATCAACCAAATGACTAGAGTTTCTTCATAACAATGTGAGGTGCTTTGGTTACCACCTGTCTTTTCCTCTTTGAGGGTTTGGTGTCGCTATGAATTTGGATGTAGCATTTTAACTCCGTAATAGATTCAACTAGGTCCTTGTCCTAGAACATTGTACACCTCCCTTGTTACTGCTGCCTTGATAAGCTACTGCTCCATTAACTTTCTACGTATGATCTGACTCTTCAGCTTGGCCACATTTTTTTTTCAGTCCTCACCCAAGGATATTTTTTGTTGCTTTTTCAGAGAGAGCCGAAGGGAGAGAGAGAAACATCGACGTGAGAGAGACACACCGAGTGGTTGCCTCGCGCGTGACTGGAGCAGCCTGCACCCGAGGTACGTGCCCTTGGCTGGAATCAAACCCGAGATCCGTAGGCCCGTGGCCCACACCCTAAGCACTGAGCCAAGCCGGCTGGGGCTGGCCACCTTTTATGAAGCGGGTTTACTGTTGGCTAGGAGCAGGTATGGACAAGCAGGCTGACCAGTGATCCGATGGCTTCAGTCCAGAGTAGCTATCTCCATCAGGAGACTAAACTGCCTCCACACTGTAATAATGATTGCAGGCTTTCTTTTCCTTTTTTTAAAATTTATTTTTTAAACTTTAAAATCAAGGAGTTCCTAATTTCCAAATTACTCCCAATATCACTGATTTCTTCATTACAAAAACTACAGATGAGCCCCAGGTAGTGTGGCTCAGTTGGTTGGAGGGTCATTCCATACACCAAAAGGTGGTGGGTTCAATCCCCACTCGGGGAATATGCAGAAGGCAACCAACCCATGTCCTCTCTCACATCAATGTCTCTTTCCCTTCCTTCCGCTCTCTAAAAGTCAATTAAACAAAAGTCATTTATTATAATAGATGATAATAAAAATAGTGATAATAAATGCAAATAGTTAAATGTGTTTAGTAGGTCATTGTGTTTACTGGGCGCATGACATACTATTACCTCAATTCTCTCAACTACTCTATGAGATAGATATTTTCATGTCCCGTGACAAAAAGGAAAGGGAGATTTAGAGAAGTGAAGCAACTTGCCTAATTTCATACAGCTAGTACATGACTAACCATTATTGCTTCAAGGAAGCTGTATCGTCCTGCCACTCAGGTGGCGATTATTTTTATTTTTAGCCCATCTTGTGTGGGGGGATTGGTCACTTAACACTAGTTAAAACAGGTAGCATGGCATTCAGTGAAGTTCGTTGCAAATAATGGGAGTTTCACAAGGGGTCTAGTTTTGGTTCTGACACTAAGTAGCTGCATAACCTTGGGCAAAACATTATCTCTAAACATCTCCATTATCTAATAAAAGTAAAAAGCAATCCTAACTTCACAGCGTCATGAAGGTTAAGTGGTTTCATGTTTGGAAAAGCATCTGTATGCTAAGGTCTGAATACTAAGTAGAAGCTTAACAGACATTCATTCAGTGTCCTGCATTTTCAAATCCCAATTCAGTGGCATATCATGTCCTCATATCTCCCACTACTTGGAAAATCTCAAGGGAGTGACATCGTACAGGAGAAATGTCTCTTCTTTAATTAGTGCCTGCCTCAACAGTGATGTCTTTTTGAAAAATTAGAAAAGGAAATGTAGTGGTGTAAAAAGGAGAGGAACAAAATTCCGGTTTGAGTTTTAACACTGGGAACAGATCCAAGGGATATTCAACATAAATATTTTCAAAGACAACATTGGTAAACGAGGGATTAGAGGAAGGAATGTGAAAGGATAGGACGTGCACTGGGTTCAAAAGCCCTTCACAACTGACTTTGGATTAGGAAACACAAATATTTATGGTGTATAATTTGAGTAAAAATGCTATCTTTATTTTTATGCTTCTTTCCCCAGCTTGCCTCAGTTTCCCTATCTGCAAAAAGGAAATGACAGTACCAACTCCAAAGGTTGCGGTGAGGATGCACGAATACAGGAAAGGTTCTTACAACAGTGCCTGGGCCGTAGTAAGAATTCAGTAAATATTATTAAATTGCTATTGTTGTCAGCATTTGGCTAGTCTTTTTTCGCACATGGGAAAACATCTGTATTCCTTTAACCGATGTTGAGAATGACAAACATGACCTTCTGCATTGTCCTTTAACTCTGTAAAACTGAACGGATGCTCAGCCTGACTGTGTAAGGCCTTTCAGATGTTAAGTCAGCCAAGGGAGGGTGAGGGATTTAAAAATGAGCCAAAGGCCCTCTTGCTCCAGAGCTCATCTGTCCTACATGTGCTACACCTACCAGATCTCTGACCCGAGACGCTAATGCAGGTCCCAGGCCCAAACCTATTCTAACTTGGGAAAAAAAGAAAGGCAAAAAATGTAGAGAATGGTAAAATAAATATATCGCATGTTAAAGCGGTGTCATATTTGTTTCAAGTATTTTAAAATTAATTCAATAAATATTTTTGAATATGCCTACTAGGTGCTGGGAGCTGAGAAGTAGAATATAACTGATAAAGCCGTGATCCCCTTTGTACATCTCATCTCCCTAATCCCATGTCCCTAGTTCCCTCCTCAGATTTAACTATTGTAATAAACTTGATGTCAAGCCTTTCTGTCCAGGTTTTTATAGATCTACATTCACAACAAATATAGCACTGTTTTGTACATTTGTACATATATATAAATTACATCATACTTATCTTTCTGTGGCTTGACCTAATTGTCACTAGTTCATTCGCTGTAACTTCTGTATTGTGTCACATCATGTTATGGAATATATCGTTATGCACCCACTTTCTTACTGATGGATATTTCAGGTTGTTCCAGTTTTTTGCTATTATAAATGATGTCGCTTTATGTCCTTGTGAGATCAGTATGATCTCATAAGTGAGAATGTCTCTGGGAATAAATCTAGTTGTGGAATTGCTATGTTGCTTGAGGAATACTTTTTTAATTTTAGTAAAAACGACCATATTGCTCTAAAAAATTCATGGGATTCTCTACTGTCAGCATTTTAAATTTTGCCAAGTTCATGGTGTGGAATGGTTTTAATTTGCATTTCCTTATTACTATTGCAGTTGTTCGTGTCTTTAAAATGTTTATTGGCTGTGCAGATTTCCTCTTCAGTGAGCTGCCATTTAATAATCCTATCCATGTTCCTAATGGATTGCCTGTCTTTAGTATATTGATTTACAAAAGTCATTTGTATATATAACAATCTATATTGTTATATAGATTGCAAATACCTCCTGAGTCTGTTGCCTTTTTTATTAAAATATCAAGCCTATGGTGTCTTCCCGTCATTTCAAAATTTTAAATTTTGACATGGTCAAACCTGTCACTTTTTATGGTCTGTCTTTTCAGTCTTGCAGAAAATACCAGGGGCATGAGGAAAGCCAGTTGGTATAATGAAGCAAGCAATGGGGTAGAAGACGAGACTTAGGTATAAAGCAGGTCTGAATCCCCAACCCGCCATTGACTAGTTGTGTGACTGAATAATACAATCTCTGCGTCTGCTTGCTCAGACATGAGAAATCTGCTTTATACATCTGTCCATTTAGCCAACAAGTATTTTTAAGTATCTATGATGTGCTGGCACCATTCTAGTGCTGAAATTACAGTGGTAAATAAGACAAAGTCCTTGCCCTTATAGGGTTTATGTTGCAGTGAGGGAGACAGATAGTAACTAGGAAAACAGAAAATAAAAAAGCAACAAAGGAAATACCATGCAACTGAGATGACACTGTGCAAGCGTTCTCTCCATTAAGAAGTATACAAACACGGTTCTATGATTGCCATGTTCAGGGACACTGTGGGAAGCTCCTCTACAGTTGCTCACAGGTTGAAGGTGTAATTATCCTATTTTATGTGAAAACGAACTGAGAGGGAGTCAAGCCACACCAATGTCTGCTACAAGGCCAGACTTTCCCGGGCATCATGGCCTTTCACCGGAACCTGAGGCTTCATCCCGTGTGGCTCAGGCAGTCCTCCAGCCTTGCTTGGACCAGCCCTCCCTGCAGCCTTCACTGCAGCCGCTGGTCTATCCGCTGCCCTCAACATGCCCAATGTCGGCTACGTTCTCACCTGATCTCAGCTTCTTTTAACACTGTCCCTTCCTAAATCATGCAAAGTAAGTTTTGTATTGTCTTCTCATTTCGGTTTTCCCCATACAATTAAATTTCTAATTAATTTTCACTACTTCCAAACTGACAGGGAAAAAGTGGGGAAAGAAGCTGTGTTCATATATGTATGTAGTCTCTTTCCTCATTATTTTCAATACAAATCCAATAATCTGCTCTACTTAGGATTTTAGCAACTGAAATAATGCCGATCTAGTGGGAAAGGCAGAGAGTGAGAAAACTGTTTTCTTGCACGGTAAATTTTTAGGGGGGAAGCATCAGATTAAGCGCTATTCAGAATCCCAAGACATCGGCAGTTTGATGTAGGCAGCTGGGCAAACAGCTACAGCTTAATCTGATTAAATGGAGCTTTGGGGATTTTCTAAAGTTGTGATTCAAATCCATGAAGCAGTTTTCAAAATACATTGTTTTATAATGAGTGCATGTATAGGTGAGAATTATTCAGTAAGAAAAACTTTTTACCTTTTTTATTAACCCTTACCCAAGAATATGTTTTATTGATTTTTAGAGACAGAGGAAGGGAGAGGGAGTGAGAAAGGAAGGGAGAGAAGGAGGGAGAGATGGAAAGAGAGAGAGAGGGAGAAATAGAGGGGGACAGAGAAAAACATCAGTGTAAGAGAGAAACATCCATCGGTTGCTTCCTGTACATGCCCCAACAGGGGATCGAACCCGCAACCTAGGTATGTGCCCTGACCAGGAATTGAACCCACAACCTTTTTTTTTTTCCCCCAGTTTATCTTTATTGTTGAAAGAATTACAGATGGCCCGGCCGGGTGTGGCTCAGAGGTTGAGCATCGACCTAGGATCCAGGCGATCGGGGTTCGATTCCCGGTCAGGGCACATGCCTGGGTTGCGGGCTGCAGCCGATCAATGACTCTCATCATTGATGTTTCTAGCTCTCTCTCTCCCTCTCCTTTCCTCTCCCTGAAATCAATAAAGATATATTAAAAAAAAAAAAATTTAGAAGAATTACAAATGTCCCCTTTTTTCCCCCACTGATCCCCTCCACCCCACATCCACTCCACCCCAGGCCTTCCCCATACTACCGCGTGTGTCCTTGGGTTACGCATATAAGCATATAGGTTCTTTGATTGATCTCTCCCCACCCCCGTCTTCCCTCTGAGAGTCTTCAGTCTGTTCCATGCTTCCATGTCTCTGGAACTATTTTGTTTATCAGTTTATTTTGTTTATTACATTCCACATATGAGTGAGATCGTGTGGTACTTATCTTTCTCTGATGGCTTATTTCACTTAGGATAATATTCTCCAGGTCCCTCCATGCTGTCCCAAAGGGTATGAGATCCTTCTTCTTTACAGCTGCATAGTATTCCATGGTGTAAATTGCCACAGCTTTTTTATCCACTCAGCTACTGATGGGCACTTGGGCTGTTTCCAGATCTTAGCTATTATAAATTGCGCTGCTATGAACATAGGGGTGCATAAGTTCTTTCTGATTAGTGTTTCTGGCTCCTTAGGATATATTCTTAGAAGTGGGATCACTGGGCCAAAAGGCAGCTCCATTTTTAATTTTTGAGGAACCTCCATATGTTTTCCACAGTGGCTGCCCCAGTCTGCATTCCCACCAGCAGTGTACCAGGGTTCCCCTTTCTCCACACCCTTGCCAGCACTTGTTGTTTGTTGATTTGTTGATGGAGCCATTCTGACAGGTGTGAAGTGATACCTCATTGCGGTTTTAATTTGCATCTCTCTGATGATTAGTGATGTTGAACATTTTTCATTGTGTCTCTTGGCCATCTGTATGTCCTCTTTGGAGAAGTGCCTATTTAGGTCCTTTGTCCATTTTTTAATTGGACTGTTTGTCTTCCTTTTGTTAAGCTGTAAGAGTTCCTTATATATTTTGGATATTAACCCCTTATCAGGTGTATCACTGGCAAATATGTTCTCCCATACAGTGGGCTCCCTTTTTGTTTTATTGATGGAGCCCACAACCTTTTGATGTATGGGACGATGTTCCAACTAATTGAGCTACACAGCCAGGACAAGAAAGACTTTTGAAACAACCTCTTTAAAAAAATTTCTCATTAATTAACAGAAATCATGTAGCTCAAAGAAAAAGAACAAAAAGAAAATCAGAGAATAAAATCTTTATCACTTTTCATTCTCTCTAGAAAAGGTCCTTAATGTTAACTCTAATATCCGTATCACAGGATTATAAGAATTTTTACAATGTAAATACATGAAGATGAGTTGTTAGGTAAAGCTCTCTTCCCAGCACACACAAACAAGTAAGGGTTGTAAAGATGAGTATGATTAAGTTTCAGTGGGTCACAGCCACCAGTTTTGGGTCTAATCCAAGCTAGCTTGTGTTGAAGAGCTCTCTATATATTATCCTATTTGACCCAATCTTTAGTAAGTGTTATACATATTTTATAGATGAGATAAATGAAGTAGAGAATTAAACCCAGGAGTGTGTGGTTAAAGAGATAAGTTTTCAAAAGTTGGTAACATGAAAGAAAGAAAGAACCGACATATTAGTTTATCCCCTCTAGAGTCTCCAGGCTTTCCCAGCCCTAGATATTATGGAACCAGATGAATCTTCCTAAATGATGCTTTCATCATTTGACTCTCCATTTTAAAAACATGGTTTACAAAATCTAGAAGAAACTTCTTAGCTTCAGATTAAATACTCAAAATTTAACTGATCCATACAATTATCCAGCTGGTCCATAGCCTTCACAAATTTCCTGAGTACCTAAACCTATACTAGGCTCTCTGAAAACATGACCTTGTCCATAAATTGCTCATAGTATAGTGTTTCTCAAATACATCTGTTATTGCTTTCTGGGTCCTTACCCACTTATTTCCTTAAATGGAATGTTCTGCTCAATTCTACATTCCTCCCTTTTTCTGACATATCAAAATCCAACCTATTCAAGATTCAGCATTGATCCCAACTCCGTCATGAAGTATACGGTAACATTTTTGCTAGAAAGCGGTCCCTCATTCCTTTGAGCCCCTCGAGCACTAGATTCCAAAGTTGTGTGAACCTGACTCCTGGCGCGCAGGTTCCGAGGCCCCTCACTCAGAGGTTCTGGGTCAATCGGCCTGGCTTCGCCGAGTCTGGGAATGTGCCCCTAACCATGTCTGTCCGACCCCTAAGTTCATGCTCCTTCTACACCCAGGCTGCCTCTCACACAGCTGGTTTGATCTTTCCTCCTCTCACTGGCTGACTCATCTCCTGAGCACTCTGGTATCACAGCAGACACAACCGAGATCTCCGCTTTATCAATCCTGATGACTTGGGCTCTTTAATTACCAACCACCTCCTGGCCCTAACCGCATGGTAAAAAAGTAAAAGGCACATCTGTAATACTTTCAATAATAAAATAAATTAAAAAAAAAAAGTAAAGGGGTTTAGTATCAGCTTTTTTTATTTTTTATAATAACTAGTCAGCTTATTAGACTAAGTCTTTTAGTTGATAAAATGGTACACACACGAAAGCACATTTACTCGCCTTAGTGACCTGAAGGCTCAGCTACTGAGCCTGTTTGCACTGGACTGTCTTTTACATTTAGATCGACAGTGCCTAACACACTGCCTGTTACTGAGCATGTGCTGAATGAGTAAGTTAATCAATATATTTAGACAAAAGTTTACTGAGGTCCAGCCAGTGTGGCTCAGCAGTTGAGCACTGACCTAGGATCCAGGAGATCATGGTTCAATTTCCAGTCAGGGCACCTGCCCAGGTTGCGGGCTTGATCCCCCGTAGGGGACATACAGGCGGCAGCCGATCAATGACTCTCATCATTGATGTTTCTATCTCTCTCTCTCCCTCTCCCTTCTTCTCTGAAATCAATAAAGACATATTAAAAATAAAAAAGTTTGCTGAGGGGATATAAAGGGTATCCCAAGAAAATGTATACATACTTCAATAGCTAACAGCTCAATTTTGAAAACAAAATGTATTTTAATAAACACTGCCTTTATAATTATATAAAGTGTGTGTACATATTTTTTGGAAACTCACTATTTTCATGTCTCCTTGGTATCAGTTTTAAAGAATACGGTATTCTATGTAGAAAGCATATCTCCTTCAAAAGAAGTAGTGCAAACTATTAATTCCAAAGTTTGCACTCACTAAGGACTTAAGAATATTACGTAACTTATCTGAAGCAAGCATTGATAAGATTAGTGTTTTCAGAAATATATTACAACAGGGATATTTCCACTTACTTTTCAAACTGTAAAAAGAAGCCCCGGCTCAGCTGGTTGAGCGTCGTCCTGTACATTAGGAAGGTCAGTAAAAAGGTTGTGGGTTCGATTCCCGGTCAGGGCACATACCTAGGTTTCAGGTTTGATTCCCAGTCGGAGCAAGTACAGGAGGCAACTGATGGGTGTTTCTCTCTCATGTCGATGTGGGTTTTTCCCCACCTCTCTCTTACAAAAAAATAAAATTTAAAAATCAATAAACATATCCTCGGGTGAGGACTTTTTAAAAATTGTAAAAAGAGGATGATATGGTAAACCTCATTTACAAAAGGGACATGGCAGCATTTTAGTAGCAGTAGCGGGATCTTTAAGGGGTTCGTGTAATAACCAGACCATTGTTTAATGGAGAAACAGGGCTCACCCAACAGTGAAACTGGCGTGGCTGCTCTGTGCTGGTGAGTTTGAAGCAGACTACAGGCAATAAATCTCAAAAAAACTGTGACACGTGCGGTGCTCTTTCCTTCTAGGAGTCTGAATAGAGAATGGCACCAAAGGAAAGCAGGTAATGCTTTCCTTGAAAACACAAAAGAATAACAATTCCCCAGCCGATGGAGAAAGGGACATGAAACAGCCTCTAAGTGCCATCTTGCCTAGGGGAAAGTTCAGCCAACCCTCCTTCTCAAGCATGACCTTCACCACTGACATAAAAAGTCATGAAATCTGCATCTCCAAAAACCGAGGAAGCTGCCAGCTCCAGGGAATGAATCTTCCCGGTAACAATTTAAGGAAAGCCGCTACAGTTGGGGGCAGAGAGGGTCAAAGCAGAGGCTGCTCCTTTCTCCCCATGCCATAGACGACGCTGCACAGACCACCCAGAGGCAGAGAATAAGCCGGCTGATGAGAACTGAATTTTCAGGAAATCTGAAAATGGTCTAATTTTATTTTTGCATTATGGACACCTTCTGATTTCTTCTTTAAAGTCTTTAGTTAATTTTTAATCTAACTCCTCAGTGTAACAGTCAGTAAACTTTGACCCTGCAAAAAAAATAAGCTCCCCCCTCAGCAGCCATAATATCTGTTAAACTCAAAGATTCTATTAACCAAATTCTGCTTATCCATATAGATGAATTCAAATCTTTAATGTTTTAGAAATAAGCCCAAATGATGAACTCATTATGAAACAAAAATTTATGTGCAAAGCTACCATTGGTGTCTTTGAGCAATGTCTCAATACTGCACTCATTCTACTCAAAAACAGTGACTACTTTACTTCCTTTGTAAATTACTTGTCTACTTATGTGAATCGCCCTATTTATTATACTAATAAGATTAAGTTTGATATGTACATATATTGTTCATGATCACCTCCATTTAAAATTACACATTCCCTTGCATGCTCCATTTTCCATATATATGAAAATGAATCTTTTGGTTCTATATACTTAATGTTTAAATGTATATATATTTATATATTGATCTATCCATCTATCTATTCTTATAATTCATGGGAAAGAAACTACATGGGGAAGTCATTCTGATTTTTCATTCATCTACATTAAAAGGGACAAGTGCTATTGCTTTCATCACATTCATATGAGGAGAGAGCATTTACACTGGCTCATGGGTAAGGCTATTTGGAGTAGAAGAGGTGATATTTTTGGAATCAGAAGGTTTATACCTGGTTTTACTATCTCTAGTATATGACCTTGGATAAATCATTTATCTTCTTTGAAACTCAATTTTCTCACCAGTAAAGGAGGTATATTTATACAGGACTTGCCTCTTTAAAAAGTTTTTTTGAGGTGTCAAAAGAGAAAATGTGTATAAAAATGCACTGAAGAACATTTAACTGATTAATAAATAAATATAAAACATACTATACTTATAGTAAATCTAAGTGATACCTAAAAGTCAAAAAGCACAACAAATATATGTAAAATAATTATTCAGTAAATTCATGAATCATACCTTTGTTTATATTACTATTAAGATAAAATTTCATTTTTATTTCAGTAACAACATAATGCTATAATTAGAGATTTCACTGTATAAAAATGACATAACCTTTCTTCCCCTTCCAAAATATGACTGTGAAGTATAAATATAGTTGTCGGAATACATATACATTATCACTTGCTAAAAGGTTACACAGCCACACATGCCTTGATGAAGCACTCTATTACTGAAACATGCCTAAACTGAATTGTGATCATTTTAAATGCATCAAAGAGATTGTTCTTTGAGGGACCTGTACTGTGGCTATATTTGCAAAGCAAATGTTCACTTCCCAATTCATCCTTTATGAAAGGTAAATGGGATGTGAAGAGAAAAGAGCACTGCACTGGGAACTAGCCTTCACTTTACCAACAAACAATTGTTTCATATTTACTGTATGTCAGGCAATTGCCTAGAGATATGTCACTGAGCAATGGAAACAACAATCTGTCCTCACAAAGCTGGCAGTCAGGTAGGAAGGGACAAATAAAATCACGTAACATGGTAAGTAAATCATTAGAAGATTCCAAGTGCTATACAAATGAGTAAATATTTAGGTTAAAAGTGTTACAGGGGGAAAAAAAAGAGCGGAGTGGGATCCTGTATGTGTGAATATGGGAGGGCAGGTTCCAGTTTTAAACGGAGTGGTTATAGTAGGTCTAATTAAGAACGTATTAAGAAGACAGTCCTACAGCTCCCTGGAGGAAAGATCCAGTGAGAAGAACAGCCAGTGGTCAGCTCTACTGGGATCTGATAAAATGATCTTACAAAAAAATATCCCATTTTGCAGGTGAGTGAACAGTGTCTGAGTGACTTAAGGGAACAGAGTCAGTTAATAAAGCCAGGACTAGACACCAGGTTTCCCGATTCTTGGTCCAGTGTTATTCTTTTGTTTTGTGCCTTTATTAGGCACAGAGAAAGTGCTGTTTCCTATAAAGAACTGAGTGAATGAATGTACAGTGTCATCATGTGTGGTTGATGCTATTATTATTATTAATCACGAACTCTGGTATTTCTTGAAAGGTAGATAAAGCTCAAATAATAATTTCATTTCCCCTTCCATGGTTTATTTTTCTCCTTCCTTTGTGCTTCTTTACTTGGGTGGATCATTGTAATATCAGATTATCAAAGTAATTATATTGCTTTGGCTATCTGATAAAGGAAAGGTATTTAGCATGGAAATAAGCTATAAAAGAGAAGGCATTCATGACACCATGAAGAAGAGCTGATGAAAGAAGAGAGAGAGCACGGAGCCCAGTGATTTAGAGGGAGAGAACTACATTTCTCAAGAAGGGAAGGGGGAGAATCTTTGAACACATTAGGAGACTAGAGCCCCCAAGTGTGATGTTAATACATGAAAGCAATGAATCTGGCCTTGAAGAAAAACAAACTTAAAGTGAAAAAGTTAAAAAGAAAGAGACCACAAAAAAGAAGATCTGAAGAAAAGGTAAGAATAGAAGAAAGGGGGCTGGAGAGGAAAGGAGAAGAGATTTAAAGATATTTTCAAGTAAAAATATGAGATTATTATACAATAATAGAAAAGAAAAGAGAGTAAGAATCAGATTTCAGACACAGTAGACTTGAGAGCTGGTGGAATTACTAACAGCAAAAGGGAACAGAGAGGACAGTCTGAAAGATGAGCTTTCTTTTCGTAATGCTAGGTTTAGGGTGGCAGTGAGTTCTCACCAGTGGAAAGGGTCTGATAGATAAGCGGTAAGCTTGAAAGCTGTGTATCATCTAGAGCTGTTTTGTCCAGTACAGTAGCTCTTCACCGTATGTGGCTATCAAGCACTTGAAATGGTGGCTAGCTGAACTGAAGGTGCTGTAAGTATAAATGTACACCAGGTTTTGAAGATTTCATGTAAAAAAAGAACATAAAATACCTCACTAACATTTTTTACATTGATTACATGTTTAAACAATATTTGCATGTATTGAATTCAATAAAATACATTAAAATTAATTGTACTTATCTCTTTTTACTATTTAATGTGACCACTAAAAAATTAAAAATTACTACATGGCTTGCATTGTATTTCCACTGGACACTGCTGATAGAGATGTATATTAGCATCACGTAAGTGGAAGAAGTGAATCACAGACATCATTCTGAGGTCTCTCAACCGAAAACAGGTATGGGAGAAAAAGAACACATAGTTGTAATAGTATTTACCAAGCGTCAAAGCATTATGCTTATTTTAGGTACATCGTCTTATTTGTTCCTCCCAATAACCTTAGGAAATATTACAGTCGTCCTTTACAAAAGAAAAAACTGAGGCCTAAAGAAGTTAATCTGCCCAAGGTCATAGTTAAATGTTGGCCTGGGATTCAAACTCCTGACTGACCCCAGATCTCAAGCCCTAAATTGCCACATCAATTCCAGAACAAGTTATATACTCCACAATGATTAAATTGTTAGATTTTTAAATGGTTATATTTAAACTAACAATTTATGAGAATGGTTCATTGTCTGAGTTAGTAATACACCAATGATGTCCTAGTTCGATTAACAAAAAATACAAATGTGTAAATTTGTAACTTAAGAATTATGATAAGCTAGTGATGTTGGCATATTTTCACCATGCTGGGCCTAAATAAGAGTTTCCAGGGCAACTTCTTGTCTTTTATCAATGCCTACTCCCCAAAACCCAAGTCATCAAGTTAGATGGTACAATGGAGATGATTGTGGGCACAACCATGAACAACACGGCCCTGTTTTCTGAATATAACTAGACAGGTTACATGGAGCCGTTTAAATTTTAAACACTGTCTTTCAAACTATAAAAGTGTTTGAACCTCCCAAACTGTGATTTAAATGTTTTGGAGAGAACTGGATTAAATTGCAACCTTTTGTTGAAGAACCAAAAATTAAGCTTACCCAACTGGATAATTTAAAAACGGGTTTTGTACTCCTTGAAAATGCAACACTTTCGAGGAACAGAGAGAGAACATGGCTTGATATTCTGACTGGAATCATAGAAAAATCTTGGGATAAAAAAATAAGGTGGTTTTCATTTATGTTTGTTTGGTTGGTTTTAATTTCAAATACAAACTTATCTTCCTTTCCTTTTTATCTTTAATTTCTACCACCTATCTGGACTAGGCGGTAATCATAGAACCGCTGAACTTATACAGGGATAGCTATAATTACATCATTTTCAGAAACGTGCCCATGTAAATTTTATCAAGCAGTTTGGCTCAAATTATATAAAAATCACTTCCCCAGACTTAAAACAAGGATTGCCATCAATTTACACTATAGAAATAGAAAAATGAAAGGGAATTTCAAAGGAAGAATTCTGCTTTGGAATAAGACTAATTAGTAGAGACACTGTGAGACTGCTCATGTTGGACATGAATCCAAAGGAGTGTCTCTCAACAGGCCCCACTAACTTATGAATTTAACCCCAGACCCTTCCCACTCCCTGCCTTTTTTAAAAATAATGAGATGACTTGGATTTGTTTATAAAAATAGCTCCTCCAAAGACCCAAAGTTACTGAGAAATGCTTATCTAAAGAGGAAGAATCACAATTGTATAGAGTAGAGCTTATTAAGAGCTTGCCTTTAATTTTGGCTCTTTCCGATTAATTCCCACGACTCTTCCATCCAATTAGGGAGTTATCCTTGGACTTGGTCCCTTACTCATTACAATTCATAATAATTTGGAACAAAGGTTCAGACCTGGAAGGAGAGAGCCAGTTAGCCCTAAAAATGATTTGTCCACTCATGTGCCAAGGTGTCAAGGCATAATAGATGGGCACCCACAACTCCTCTCATTGAGGGCCACTAAATCCACTCTCTTCTCTCCAAGAATATCCCTCCTCTCCAACTTCACTTGAGATTCTCATCAATTGTCAATTGGATAGATAATCCTTATAGTTGCACTGTTGCTTCCCATTTGTACTTTAGCATAAAGTATGCTACTTCACTGGGTTAATCTTAAAAAGATACCGAGCATTTACTATGTGCTAGGCGCTGTTGTAGGTACTAGAAATACAGCAGTGGAGAAAATGACAAAAATCTCAGCCCTAAGGAAACTTACATTCTAGTGGGGAACACATTCAATAAACAAGATGAACAAAATCAGGGGGGCAATGGGGGGGATCTTTAATACTTTCAACCATAAAGATTTTAAAAAGATAAACAAAGTGGATAGTAAGTTAAATATCAGATGCTGAAGGAAAAAATGCAGCAGTCGAGGGGAATCTGATCTGTGGTGAGTGGGGTGGGAAAGACTGGAATTTTAGATAAAGTGGCAGAAAAAAAGGGCTTCGCATATGAATCAGACAGGGAATGTGCACGTCAAAGGGCAGAGAGGGCAAAACCGAGGGCTGATCAGTGTCAGATGGCGTGGGAAAAGGACCGGGGATTAGCATATTTTAACCAGCCCGAGGTGGAGAGAAAACCCTATGGGAGGGAGGGGAGAAGCAAAGATACAACACGGACCACTGAAGACAAGCGCGGGCTCCGCGTTCTGCCCCGGACCGAGCGGCCGCCTGGGCATGGCACCGCGCTTTCTCCCCGGAGCCACGGGGCCGGGCTCCGCCGCCAGCCTCCGGGCGGCCCACGGGACACGGGCTCGCCGCCCCGGCCCCCCCGCGGCCGCCACCTCTCCCGGAGCCAAGCCCAGCAGGGCCACTGCTGGCCTGGGAGCCGGGAGTGAGGAGTTGTTCAGAGAACACGCCCGAGGCCCCCGTCCCGCACGCAGGTGGACACCTACCCCGACTCCGCTGCAAAGCCGGAGGCACCGGCGAGCGCGCAGACACACCCCCGCGGCCGAGGGCGCGGAGCGCAGCGGCGCCGCGAATCCAACCGTTTCGAGCCCAAACCCCAGAATTTCCCGACGCGGGGTCGCTGCCGCGCGAGGGGAGCGCCGTTCCCCGCGCCCGGAGCGGAGGGCGGAGGGTGCGAGCGTGTGCGGGGAGAACGGGGCTGCGGGGCCCGCGGGCATGGCTGCCGCGGGCAGAGGGCGGTTTCGTCGCGCATCCCGGGCGCCGGCCGCCGCGTGCATCCCACAGGGGGCTGGACGCGAGCGGGCGCCTCGAGGGACCGGGCCGGGTCCGCGGGGCGGGACAAAGTGCCCGAGACCCGCCGGCCCCGGACAGCGACGGGTTCCAGCGGTCGAACCCGCAGCTCCCGCACCGCCGCCCGCTCGGCCCCTTCCCGCCCAGGAGCGAAAGAAAGAAAGAGCGGCGGCGGCGGCGGCGGCGCGCGGCCCCACTCACCATGATCCGCGGCGGCGGCGCAGGACCCGGCGGGCGGCGATGCGCTGTCCAGGGTAGCCGGCGGCCCTCTGCCCGCGCTCCCGGACGCCGCGCTCCTCACCCACGCCCACGCCCCCGCCCCCGCCCCCCCCACGCCCGGCGCACGCACGCCCCCGCCCGCGCCTCCCCGCCCCCCCCGGGCTCGCGCCGCTCCAGCGCGGCGCTCCGAGCCTCAGGGCCGTTTCGGGCGCCCGCCGCTCTCCGCCCCCTCCCCGCGCCGGGGCCTCGCCCGCCGCCGCGCGAGGAGGGCTGAGGGGGAGGGGCGAGGCTGGCCAGGCGACCGCTCCCCGCGGCCTCGCGCGCCCCCGCGCGGGCGCCCGGCTTCTCGCGCGCGGCCGCGGCGCCCCCTGCCGGGCGGGCGGTGATTTGCAGGCCCAGCGGGCGCCCGCCGCGCGCGAGGGCCTGGCATTGGCAGCCCGGGCGAGCACCCAGCCGCCCGCCCCTGTGGGTGGCTTACAAATACCAGCCAGTCGGTTCCTCCAGGGATGAGGCCGGGGGCGGGTCAGCCGGAGCTGGAGATTCCGTTTCCCACACGCCGCTACCTCCACAGGACCTTTTTCCAGGGGCTAATGCCGCCAGTGGCTATTTTTAATACTTATTTGGGAACAGAAAATATGGGATTTTCGATCCTGGGCTTTAAAGTTTAAAATTTAAAATTTTTTATTTATTTTTTGTCTCCCAAGGTGAAAGATATTGGGAAAGGTAAGAGTGTTACATCACCTTTCCTCTTTTTTAGCATTAAGAATGCATACTTGCTTTTTTTATGTGGCTGGTGTGATAAACTGAAATGCTAGCAAAGTAAACACATCTATTGGTGGCAGGAACATCACATGTGGGTGTGCACAGAGGAACCTGCAACATAAACTGAGTATCCCACACTTGAAGTGATGCAGACATATTTGTAGTTTTGTAAAGCAGCAGAGTGAATAAACAAAGGTGCCAGGCCTAAGTCTTAATTGTCACACAATCACCTAATATTTAGAGCATTCTATAGTTAGAGTGCTAAACAGGTACACATGTTATTTGCTTATAATGGGTGGTAAACTTTAGATCATAAATAGGTTTTTGTCAACTAAGTCTCATAATATCTCACTATCCGTGAGTTCAGGAGTCAGTCCTTCCACATACTGGCTGTGTGATATTGGATTAGTTACCTAACCTCTGTGTGCTCAGTTTCCTGATCTATAAAATGGGCGCAAAAATAGCACTTACACAACATATTGCTGTAGGATTAAATTAACATGAGTAAAACAGTAGAAAATGTCTGGTTCAAAAGTACTAGTTATTGTTCTGATGCTTGTGGGAATCAAAAAGTGGTATTCTATTTAATGCTGGCATGTTTTTATAAAGAGTGTCATAGGGTCAAAACTAAGTATACTATCTGGTGCCAGTTTCATTCATTCATTTACTTTGTTCATTTAACGGTATTTGAGCGTCCTATGCCAAGCATTGTGGTAAGACGTGGGGATACAATGATAAATTCACAAACGTGGTCCCTGACATCAGAATCTATGATGTACTGTACCATGACATCCAGAGACTGGAAGGAAATTCACCCAAATATTCACCAAATATTAACTGTTTATTTCCCCAAATAGCAATGTTATGAAATGATTTTTTCCCTTTCAATTTTTTCATTTTCCAGATTTGTTTAACATATTTTATACTTTTAAAGCCATAAAAATAGCTTCTACATTCTTTGGATATTATAGAAAAATACAGGATCTGAATTTTACTGTGTCATTCTGATGTAGTAGAATGTGAATTCTTAATCTAGACAGCAATCCTCAGACATTATTATGTATAAATTGCACCTGAGGATTTAATCAACTGCAGACACCTGGGAGCCATCCAGGTGGTCTCAGATGCATATACCAGGAATACAAATTTTTAACAAGTATCATAAATGATGCCGATGCAGGCAGGTGGCTCACGGATGACACTTTGAGAACACAAGTATATCACCTACTTGGAGAAAGCTTTAGTCTATTTTTCTAACAAAATTGGGGGGGGCAAAAGTGTGACAACCAGCCTCTAAGCACCCCGCTGTTTGCCTACAGGACTTGTACCATTGATGTCATCTGTACCTTGCAGAGCATACCCGGTTAACATGTGGAAGGGACTCTTAGGCTTTGAATTATCGCTATACTTTCCCCTACCATTTAGCCTGATAATCATTATTTTCCATTTATCTAAAAACGCCTATCAACCCACAGGGCCAGAAGGAGATCTAAAATGTCACCTATATTTTATCTATTTCTTAAAATATTATTTTATGGCTTTCCTTGTCACTATGAGAAAGGAAAAAGGTGGCCAGAGGGTATTTTTTTCCCATCAATATTTGGTTAAATCAAAAAAGGAAGTGGTTCTACCTCTATAAAGACAGAACTGGGATTGCACCTTAATATTCTAAACAGATATAACACGAATTCCCACTTATTTATCAATAAAAGTTTTTGTTTTTTTTAAATATATCTTTATTGATTTCAGAGAGAGGAAAGGAGAGGGGAAGAGAGAGATAGAAACGTCAATGATGAGAGAGTCATTGATCAAGCCCGCAACCTGGGCATGTGCCCTGACCGGGAATCGAACCCTGATCGCCTGGATCCCAGGTCGACACTCAACCGCTGAGCCACGCCCGGCCGAGCAATAAAAGTATTTTAATATGACATCAACATGATTTTATAATGTTTTATTTATTATTTGTTCTCTTGTATGAAGTACACAAAAACTGGAATCTGCTTGTGTTTCTTAGCTGGAGGGCAAACCTGCATTGAGCATGTGTATCAGTTGAAGTGCTACAATAACAGAATTATAGCCTAATCACGTCGTAGAAGAGATTGGACTCTCTCTTTTTTATGTGCATATTTTATATTTTACAGGTGAAGAAAGTTGATCTCAGAGAAGTTAGAGATGAACAACCATTAATAGGTCATAGCCCTAAAGCATGATCTCCTGACCCCTGGTTCAGTGCCCTCCTTGTCACTACCACCTGTCCAGCCCTCTAGAAACAGACACTGGAAGTCACATCCTTCCTTTGGCCGTATACTTTGTCTTTGCATAAAGAAAGCTCAGTACCTATGAGTTTAGAAAGGAAAAATAATAAGATCCTGAAGAGTAAAGCCAGACAAGGCCACACTGGCATGACTTAGGTTACCTACAACAAATTTAGTACACCTTGTACTCAATATTATCAGGCTAAGGATTTATGCCATATAAATTCATGCCATTTAAGCCGTATATGTACCTACCTGCTTTTCATTTGGTTGGAATGGAGTAATAAGTGGACAATCATTATCTTGAATTAATCAAGATAAAAAGAGATTTATGTTCATATACTTTAAAATAGTTACAGAGGACTGTATTCCAGTACAAAGTTCTAGAGCAGGGGTTGGCAGACTACAGCAACAGGCCAGATCTGGCCAGCTGCCTGTATTTTTGTAAATAAAATTTTATTAAAACACAGCCAAGCCCATACATTTCCATGTTTTCTATGGCAGCTTTCACATTACAATGGCAGAACTGAGTAGTTCTGACGGAAACTGTGTGGCCTGCAAATCCTCACATAGTCACCGTTTGGCCCTTTAGTAAGGTGTGTGGGCCTGTGTAGAATCTAGATGTTATGAGTAAGGCCTTGAACAATATAGATAGAGCCTTGTCTTTTATGAAGCTTATACTTTAATGGGAAGGAGGAAGACAATAAAATAATTTTAGATACAAAAGTGTCATGAAAAATAGAATTATGATAGAGAATGACTTGGTGAGACAAGGCACTTTAGATAAGACAGTCAGGAAAGCCTCTGTAAGCAGATGAGAGATCACCTGGGATCTCAATGGCAGAACAAGCCAGCTACGAAGCCATGAGAAAATCTACGGGAAATCCTTCTAGGTGGAAAAAACAGCAAATGGAAATGCGTTGAAGCCAAAAAACTGGGCTTGTTTGAGGAACAGGAAGGTGGCCAGTATGTCTGGCCGTGTGAGCCAGGGGCCGCAGTTGGATGCAGGGCCATACTCCCCTCACCCACTCTTGCGGACAGATATCCATGTATATGCCGACGCCATGATCATTAGCCTCTGCCTTGAGGCCCTACTTTGAGGACCTCAGCCCTAGGGAACCTGGCGCGACATGTCCCGTGATGTCCACTGGTCAACTGCAGCCAACCCAGTTCAAGGAACTCCAGTGGGGCCATTGCTTTGTACTCTTACAACCATATGACTTTCTGTCTTTTTGTTATGCTCATTTTACAGATTTTATTTATGCGAAGCGTTCTTTCACTTTACCACTTTGTCTCTCTTGTGTGCTATTTTAGTTAAATTGCATATTTCCTTTTAATATTCTTTTTCTTAAGATATTTAAAATTTATTTTTAGAGAAAGGGAAGGAGAGGGAGAGATAGAGAGAAACATTGATATGAGAGCAAAACATTGATTGGCTGCCTCGTGCATGCCCCCACTAGGGACTGAGCCAGCAACCAAAGAATGTGCCTGGACCAAGAACCAAACCAACAGGAACCTTTTTGGTGCACAGGATGATGCCCAACCAACTGAGCCACATGAGCCAGGGCTTCCTTTTAATATTTTTTAAAATTTTATTTTATAGCCTGGCCAGTGTTGCTCAGTGGTTGAGCGTCAACCTAGGATCCAGGAGATGGAGGTTCAATTCCCGATCAGGGCACATGCCAGGGTTGCGGGCTCCATCCTCAGTCGGGGTGTACGTGAGGCAGCCGATCAATGACTCTCTCATCAGTAATGTTTCTCTCTCTCTCTCTTTCTCCCTTCCTCTCTCTGAAAGCAATAAAAACATATTTAAAAAAAATTATTTTATAAATGTCAAATAGCACAGACATACAATGGAATAGCCTATTTCACATGGAAGGTGAGACGTCATAGTCCCTCCAGATGACCTGAGAGCATCTTTCCACCCCACACCATAGAGCAGCTGTGGTGTACCGTTGGGGATTAACCCTAGGCAGGAGTCCCCCAGCCTATTTTTGTTGTAAACTTACTCCACACTCAACTCGAGGTCCAGAAATCAATTGAGAAAAGTGAGAAACTGCTGATTAAAACCCAACCATTTAGGTTTCAAGGAAGGACACATTGCATGGACTCCCCCGGCCGTGTAAGTGTAAGTGTGTGTGTTGAGGGAAGAGGGCAGGTATAGCCACACATCTTCGTCAGAAATTGCTGATCTATAACAAATCGTTTTTACATTATTGCAAATTATTGAGATGTTAACAATGTGAACATAGGTGATGATTAAATTTGCATGATCATATAAAATGTAATAGCTTCCTGCCTGACTTTTTGCTTACTTTAGACTGATTTTTCCTGCATATTCTTTCCTCATCTAGAAAAAAAGACATGCAATAATAAAACCATGTATGTCAACAAAAAACTACTCAAAATTTATGTTGATTCCACCAAAATGAAAGTAAGGAATTTGAGTGTTTTAGGATGACAGGCTAGTAAAAAACATAGCTAGAAGAGTATAGTTTTATTAAAGATTAGCTAATACAATATTTATCTTTGTTCTAATTGGTATTCAGTGAAAGGCAATCTCCAAATAGTTAATATTTTGTCTCACTAGTATGGAAGAGATAGAGATGAGGAACCTAAATGAGGTTTAGGAGTTTGAAAAGCCTTTTACTTGACACAGGTTTCAACCATGTGCATTGTTGCAACCCAATCAACTTCTTCAACCTCTGGGAAACAGACGAAAGTGACCCTCAGATTAATCTAGAAGTCCCAGCAGGTAGCCTCAGTTTATAACTTCATCGTTCTTTTAGCTCGTCATTCTTTATATGTGGTGTTTGCAGGTAACTATTGGGTATCTGGTATGAACCATGCTAAATGATTTAGAATGGTAGCTCATGTAATCCTCACAACAGTCTGGGGACCAGCCCCACTGTACAGATGAGGAAACTGAGGATCAAAGAGCTTAACTATTGTACTGTATAAATTTCCAAATTTTTTTAAACATTACAATTGGTTGATGCATCTTTTAAGTCTCTCTTAATCTCTACTCCCTCCACCCATTCCATTTCTTTTAATTTCTTTTTTTTCTTTCTTGCAATTTGTCCATTTGTATTGTAGAATTCCCCACAGTCTGGATCTTGTTGGTGGCATCCCTGGGGTACAGGTTACCATGTGCTTCTGACCTCTGTGCTTTTGTAAATTTGTAACTAGTTCTAGAGGCTTGATTGGATTCAGATTGGAATTCTTCTGGCAAGAAAACTCATAGGTGGTAGTGCGTGTTTCCTTCAGGGGGCACATCATGTCTTATTGTCCCTCTTTTTGTGATGTTTAGGCATGAGTTGGTGCTCAGTGCCTAAAGCCAGTGATTCAAGAAGAGTTGCAAAATTGTGATACTCTGTCCCTGTCATTCCTTCTTCACTTATTAGCTTATTTACTTTCAGAAACTTGCCCTTTTTTTTTTTTAAAGTTTCTTTATTGTTGAAAATATTACAGATGTCCCCTTTTTACCCTCTTTGATCCCTACGTCCTTGCATCCACCCTACCCCCAGGCTTCCCCAAATCAGTGTCTGTGTCCATAGGTTATGCTTATAAACATAAATTCTTTGATTAATCTGTCCTCACCCACTCCCCCATCCCCACCCTTGCCCTTTTATACTCTTTGGTTAACTACGGCACAGTTTGGGTAGGAAAGTCAGAATAAAAAGCAGGTTTTAAGTGAAGAGTTTGTTCAGTAGTAAGGTAAAAATTCAGGGAGAAAGGTGAAAATTTAGATACGGAGATAAGAACAGGTAGGATTTGGAAATACTCAGGTTAGCTGCCACTATCAACAATGCCACATTAACTGCTGTTGCCCAATTTGTTTTTTTACATCTACCATGTTCTATCTGAAAATAGAGTGACTTTCAAAGAACTTTTAAATTTTACATAAGCTCTGAAAAGAAAAAAAATTAACTGAAGGTTTTTGTAATGTGATTGGTTCTTTTCAAGGGGATAGGTCAGCTCCCAGGAGGAGAGTCAGTTGTGAAGAATTTTTTGAGTAAAATATTACCTGGCTCTCTCATGAAACTAGTTGGATAGAAAAGTACGTATGACAATAATTTTGATATAGCCTGTCACCATTCTATAACTAGCTCCTTTAAAAAATATATATATATATCTTTATTGATTTCAGGGAGAGGAAGGTAGAGGGAGAGAGAGAAACATCAGCGATGAGAGAGTCATTGATCGGCTGCCTCCTGCATGCCCCTGACTGGGGATCTAGCCCGCAACCCAGGCATGTGCCCTGACCGGGAATCAAACCGTGATCTGCTGGATCCTAGGTGGATGCTCAACTGCTGAGCCATGCCTGGCCGGGCATGTATACTCAATTAATTTTTGTTGTTCCTGTTTTTTTTCTTGCTTAGGGATGAAATGCTCAATCGCTGAGCCGTGCCCGGCTGGACTATAACTAGTTCTTAAAGGTAATTTATAACTAATTTGGTTATACAAATACTTTGGTTTACATGAGCATTTTACTTAAAATGTTAATTCCAACTGTCTTTAGAGTTTCGGTCACATAGTAGACAACCAATTTACATTGAAGACAGACAACTTTTTTTTATGCCACCTATGGTTTCTCTGACATTCTAGTGAGAATCTTATTAGATTCAAAAGTCTTTGAAAAGTATATTAATATTATTGACAGGGAAACATAGTCCTTGAGCAAATGCTAATTTAATGATATAATTTATATAAACGCTATCATAGGAAAATGTGGTCATTACTCTTGTAAGGCCTGCACTGTGCTGGCACTGAAGGGTTTACAGAAACACTGAGAGGCATCGTTCCAGCTGACTCCTGTCAGGCACGATGGCCTCTTGAGGAGTTGGTGTCTCATAGGTTCTAGCATTATCTCCACACCTCTGATAGGGGAGCTGAACATGGTACGAGCAGCGAAGAAACCTCACCAAGGGCTCTGTTGAATTCTAATAGTTGCAATTCAGGAAACTAGAAATTCACTTCTAGAAAACTTACATGTTAGAGCACGAGATAAGGTTAGTTAGCAGTGGGCAGCCAAATAACATTTATTACCAATGAAAGTAGTAAAACTTAGCTCCTTTGCGTTTTTCTGAATTTTTGGTTTTAATAAGATACAGCCCGGCCGGGCGTGGCTCAGCGGTTGCGTGTCAACCTAGGATCCAGGCGATCGGGGTTCGATTCCCGGTCAGGGCACATGCCCGAGTTGTGGGCTCGATCCCCAGTCGGGGGCGTGCAGGAGGCAGCCGATCGGTGACTCTCTCATCATTGATGTTTCTCTCTCTCTCTCCCTCTCCTTTCCTCTCTCTGAAATCAATAAAGATATATTTAAAAATAAAAAGAGACATACTTCAATTTATATGTGCTTATGCTGATCGCCCGGCCTGTGCTGGAACTGAACGGAGTGCGGTGATGTTTCACCTGCTCTGTTGCATTAAGGACGCGGCCGCATTAAAAGGCTCTACCCTGCCCTGGCTGGGCAGCTCCGCTGGTTAGAAGGTCACTCTGGTCCACCAAGGTTCAGTGTGGTCAGGGCATGTACAAAAGCAGCCAGTGAGTCCATATATAAGTAGGACAATAAACGTCTCTCAAAAATCAATTAGAAAGAAAAAAGACAAAACACCAATAGCTAGAATCCTCAGTGCAACAATTTATATCATTTCCAGTGAACTGAAGTCACTAAATTCTTTTTTTAAATCCTCACCTGAGGATATTTTTCCATTGCTTTTCAGAGAGAGTGGAAGGGAGGGCGAGAGAAAGAGAGAGAGAGAAACATGGATTCAAGGCAGACACATCGACTGGTTGCCTCCCGCACGCGCCCTGGCTGGGGCGGGGGATCGAGCCCGCAATACGTGCCCTTGGCCGGAATTGAACCTGGGACCCTTCAGTCCACGGGCCGACGCTCTAACCACTGAGCCACACCGGCTCGGGCTGAAGTCACTGAATGCTTGAACTTTGATGCACAGCAGTCTGTAAGGACCCCGCTTTGGAGGCTGACCTCCTGTGCCGTGCTCCCCAATCCTCGCCGGCCTCCAAACTCTCCAGCAAGTGCCGCACAGCTTCGGGTCCTGCTAACTGAGCTTCTGCGGCCATGAGCTTCTGCTGCTGACTAAACACAGTTTTAGCTTCCAGACTGAGCTGCGTCCAGCAGGCCGACTGTCTGTCCGCACTTCAGCAGCGCTCAGAGCCTGGGAATAGACGCAAAGCCCACCACCTTCGGAATTCCTTAGACAGGTGAAAACAAGCCGGTGTCCTTTGGAGCTGGCCGAGGGACAGGTCAATAACCTTTCCTCCACTTCAGGAAAAAGCAAAAGCAAACAGAAAAACAAAAACAAAACCCAAACCATGTTTTAATGAGACTAGTTCAGATCCTTTATATCCCCAGAAGACAGGTTGCAAAACAATATTTAAAATATGAAATAATAGAGACCAAGAGAGAAGCACATGATTTCAGAGGTTTCTAAAGGTCCTCATGGAAAAGAAGGGAAGAGCAGCTTTAATTCTTAGCTACTTTCTGCCAATGAGGGTCACTAAGGAAATAAACTGTCAGCGCTGAAACAAAGCAGAGCTCCCACTGCAGCCAAGCAGGTGGGGTGGTCTTCCCAGAATGTCCTGTTAGGGCCGTTCATGGATGTTCGTCTGCACGCTTTGTCTAGGAGTGTTATCTGGAACTCACTGGTACGGAGCACCTAGCAGAAGCCGAACCGAGAGAGCATTTTTATGCAAATTTGTCATTTTTGCAGTCTTATCTGAATAGTCTAAATTTCACCCCTGCATTAAGTCAGATCTTTAGAAAGCTGAGGGCTGGATGAAATCAGACTGACTCCCACTAAATTGTTTGGCTCAAAAGAACTTTGCCCAATATCATTTGATATTAAGGAATACCCTAGCAGCCCTGGCCGGTGTGGCTCAGCTGGTTGAGGGTCATCTCATGCACCGAGAGGTCATTGGTTCAATTCCCAGTCAGGGCAATCAGTGGCCAGCGCAGGGCTTGCAGGAGGCAGCTGATCAATATTTCTCTCTCTCCTTCTCCCTTTGTCTCTCTCTAAAATCAATAAAAACATATTTAATAATAATACTACTACTAATAAATAAAGGCTAGAAAGATTTTTTAAAAAATCCCATAACAGGCAGAACTATGAAATACTTATCTTAATGTAGCTAACTTTTAAAAAATTATTTGCCCTACTAGAAGGGACCTGAGATAGACATACAACTTATTTTTAAGTGGCTTTAGTGTGTGTGTTTGTACTAGAATAATTTTCACTTGCTCTAGTTACTAGAATAATCATCAGAATGAATTCTAGAGAGTTAAGTAGGAAATACCTTCAGGAAGACCAAACCTCATTCAATCATTCATTCATCCATCCATCCATTCAACACCTTTTTCTGAGCACTCTCCATGTATTTGCCACCAGCACGCTTTCTCCAGTAGAATATCTTCAAATCTTTTGCCCATTTTTAATTGAGTTGGTTGTTTTTTTATTATTGAGTTTTATTCGTATGTTCTGGTTATGAATTCTTATCAGATATGCATGGTGCAAATATTTTCTTTTAGTCTACTGCTTGTTTTTTCTTAACAAAGCCTTTCAAAAAGTTAATTTTGATGAAATTAAAATTTTAATTTTTTAAAAATGAATTGTGCTTTTGGTGTTCATTGTATATAAGAAATATTTGCCTTGGGGGGAAAGGGTAGAAGAAAGTGGAGGAGGGTATGGGGGGAAAATGGTGATGGTAAAAAAATAAAATAAATCTTTGCCTTCCTGAGGTCACAAAGATTTCTCCCTATATTTTTTCTAGAAATTTTGTAGTGATATGTTTTATATTGTCTGCGTGGTTCCTTTTCAGTTAGGTTTTTTTTTTTTTTTTTTTTTTTGTACATGCAATTGTTCCAGCACCATCTGTTGAAAAAATTATCCTTTTACCTTTGAGTTGACTTTGTACCTTTGTCAAAAATCAATTGACTATCTGCCATAGCCTGTTTGGCCCAGTGATTAGAGCATCGGCCCAAGGACTGAAGGCCCTTGGGTTCAATTCTGGTCAAGGGCATGTGCCTTGGTTGTAGGCTCGATCCCGGGCCCTGGTCTGGGCACGTGTAGGAGGCAGTCAATCGTGTCTCTCTCATATTGAGTTCTCTCTCTCTCTCTCTCTCCCACCCCCCTTCCGCTCTGTCTGAAAAGCAATGGAAAAAATATCCTCAGGTGAGGATTTAAAAAATCAAATTAATTGACCATCTATGTGTAGGTCTGTTTCTGGACTTTCTAGTCTATTCCATTGATCTATGTGTTTATCTTTTCACCAATATCAGAGTGTCTTCATTATTGTTTCTTTAGGATAAGTTTTGAAATCATAAGTTTTCCACCTTCTCTTTCAAACTGTTTTGGCTCCTTTGCTTTCCATATAAATTTCAGAATCAGCTTGTCAGCATTCCTCAAAATTTTTGCAGAAAATTTGACTGGGAATGTGTTGAATCTATAGATCAGTTCTAGGAGAACTGACATCTTAGTTATATTAACTTTTTCCACCCATGAACTAGTATTTCTGTCCATTTATTAAGATCTTTGATTTTCATCACTGTTATGTAATTTTAGCACATCTTGCATGTATCTTCTTAGATTTATACCTAGGTTCTTAATGTTTTTGGTGCTATTATAAATGATCTAAAATTTTTTTAAATTTATGATTATTTGTTGCCAGCACATAGAATTACCATTGAGCTTTGTACATTGACATTCTATCCTGTGGCCTTGCTAAACTTGGTTGTTAGTTCTGGAAGCTTTTTAGTAGTTCTTTGAGATTTTCTACGTATACAATCATGACAGTGTGTCTATTCCTTTTTTCTTTTATTTAATCCGAGGCTGTAAAACTTGTCATGTTCTGTGCGAATGGTAGAACAGAGAGTGGATACCAAGCTATTAACACTGTTCACTGGTATTTGAAAATGTGATACCTGAAAAGTCCAATTAGGGGCTTTTGATGTCTTTTATAAAAAACAAAAGGCATGCTGCAGCTGGACTGAAAAAAAGTTGTTTTTATTTACTTGTTCTCTCCCTCCCTCTCCCCTTTAGGCATCCATTAGCTTGTCCTCTGTGTCTGTGGATCTGTTTCTATTTGTTTTTATTCTTTTTGCTTTTTAAACTCCACATATAAGTGAAATCATATGGTATTTACCTGTCTCTGCTGACTTAGCATAATTCCCTCTAGGTCTGTCCCTGTTGTCTCAAATAGCAAGATTTCGTTCTTTTTTATGGCTGAGTAGTATTCCATTGTATATATCTCACCTCTTCTTTATCCATTCGTCTATTGATGAACACTTGGGTTGCTTCCATATCTTGGCTAGTGTAAATAATGCTTCAGTGAATATAGGGGTGCATATATCTTTTCAAATTAGTGTTTTGCACTTTTTTGGATAAATACTCAGAAGTGGAATCGCTGGGTCATATAGTAATTCTATTTGTAATTTTTTTTTGAGGAAACTCCATATTGTTTTTCATAGCGGCTGCACCAGTTTATAATCCCAACAGTACATGAGGGTTCCCTTTTCTCCTGTCCTTGCCACCTTTTGTTGTTTGGTGATTTATTGATGATAGCCATTCTGACAGATATGAGATGATATCTCATTGTGGTTTTAATTTTTCATTTCCCTGATGATTAGTGATGTTGGGCATCTTTCCATATGTTTATTTAACATCTGTATGTCCTCTTTGGAGAAATGTCTATTTAGGTCCACTACCCATTTTTTAACCAGATTGTTTGGTTTTCTTGGTGTTAAGTTATATGAGTGTCTTATATATTCTGGCTTATTAACCCCTTATCAGGTGTATTATTGTTGCATATCTTCTCCCACTCAGGTGGTTATCTTTTTGTTTTGTTGATGGTCTCCTTTGCTGTGCAAAATTCTGTAGTTCGGTGTAGTCCCATGTGTTTATTTTTCTTTAGTTTCTCTTATCTGAGGAGCCATATCGAAAAAGATATTGCTAAGACCAGTGTCAAAGAGTTTATTGCCTATGTTTTGTTTTAGAAGTTTTATTGTTTCAGGCCTTACATTCAAGTCTTTAATTCATTTTGAGTTTATGTTTGTACATGCTATAAGAAAGTGGTCCTATTTCTTTCTCTCTCTTTTTGCATGTATGTATCCAGTTTTCCAAATACCACGTATTGAAGAGACTGTTAACTTTACCCCATTGTATATTCTTGCCTCCTTTGTCATAAAGAAATTGACCTTATTAGCAAAGATTTATTTCTGGGCTCTCCATTCTATTCCACTGAGCTGTTCTGTTTTTATGCCAGTACCAAACTGTTCTGATTATTATAGCTTTGAGTGTATTTTGAAATCAAGGAGAGCCTCCCAATTTGTTCTTTCTCAAGGTTTCTTTGGGTGTACTGGGTCTTTTGTGGTTCCATATCAATATGAGGATTAGTTGTTCTAGTTCTGAGAAGAATGTCATTGGTATTTAAGTAGGGATTGATATTTTCTTTTCTTGATTGATTATACTGACCATGACCTCCAATATGATGTTGAATAGGAGTATGAGAACAGACATCTATTTCTTATTCTTGATATCAGGGGTAAATCTTTCAGTCTTTCACTATTAAATATGCTGATAGTTGTAGTGGGTTTTTTGATAGATGTCTTTTAAGGTTGAGGAAATTCTCTTTTTCTAATTTGTTGAGAGATTTTTTTTTAATGATTATTATAAGTAGATGTTGAATTTGGTCAAATGCTTTTGCTACATTTATTGAGATAATCACATGTTTTTTTTCTTCTTTAGTGTGTTGATGTGGTATATTTCATTGACTAATTTTGTTGCTGTTAATCTTCACCTGAGGATATTTTTTTCCATTGCTTTTTCAGAGAGAGAGTGGAAAGGAGGAAATGAGAGGGGAGAGAGAGAAACATCTATGTGAGAGAGACATATCAATTGGTTGCCTCCCCCCTCCATGCCCCAACAGGAGGCTGGGAGTTAACCTGGGACCCAGGTCATGCCCTTGACCAGGAATCAAACCCGAGACCCTTCGGGGTGCAGGCTGATATTCTAACCACTGAGCAACACCAGCCAGGGTTCATTGACTAGTTTTTGAATATTGAATTAACCTTTCATTTCCTGGATAAAGCTCACTTGGTCATGATGTATTATCATTCTTATATGTTGCTAAATTTCATTTGCTAATTTTATGTTGAGAACTTTTTTTCATCTGTGTTCTTGAGAGTTATTATTCTGTCATTTTCTTATAATGTCTTTGTCTGGCTTTGGTATCAGGATAAAGTTTCCCTCAATAAGTGAGTTGGGAAGTCTTCCCTACTCTTTAATTTCCCAGATAGATTTGTGTAGAACTGGTAATATTTCTTTAAAATTTTTTGTAGCTCTGGCCGATGTGGTTCAGTTGGTTGGAGTATCGCCCCATACACAGGAAGGTTGCGGGTTTGATTCCTGGTCAGGGCATATACCCAGGTTGCAGATTCGATCCTCAGTTGGGGCATGTTCAAGAGGCAACTGATCAGGTTTCACTCTCACATTGATGTTTCTCCCCCCCTCCCCTCCTGTTACTCTCTATATATAATCAACAAAAGCATGTCCTCAGGTGAGGATTTAAAAAATATATATTTTTGTAGTACATACCATTGAAATCATCTGAGCCAGAAATTTTCTTTATGAGAAAAAAATTTAAAATAAGAATTCAATTTATTTAATACACATAAGACCATTTCCTCTTTTACCCATGTGCCATTTAGTAATTTTTCATTCCCAAAGATTTGGGAGTTTTCCAAATATCTTTGTTTTGGATTCATAGTTTAATTTTGTTATTGTTAGAAAACATATTTCATATGGTTTTAATTCTTTTAAATTTCTAAAAGCATTTCCAAATATGAATCTATTTAGTTAGCCTAGAACATGGGCTCTCCTTTTTTTAAAAAAAAAAATGTTTTTATTGATTTTAGAGAGAGGAAGGGAAAGAGAGAGAAACATCGATATGAGAGAGAAACATTGATTGGTTGCTTCTCTTACTGAACCCGCAATCTGGGCATGTGCCCTGACCAGGAATTGAACTGGTGACATTTCAGTGCATAGGACGGTGCTCAACAGAGCCACACCTGCCAGGGCATGGCCTGTCTCGGTGAATGTTCCATGTATACTTGAAAAGAATGTGTGTTTTGCTATCATTGGCTGGAATGTTGGTTTTGCCCAATGTCAGCTAAGTCAAGTTAGCTCGTAGTATTAGGCCTTGTGTATACTTAGGTTGCCCTAATATTTAATTAATCATATCTACCTTCAATAATATTATACTGCTTCTCATGTATTATAAGACTGTTATAACAGTATGCTTCCAATTCCCCACTTCTATCTTTTGTGCTGTTGTTGGCATAGATTTTTCTTTTATATATACCATAATTCTACAATTCTACAATTTATTGCAACTGAGATAATCAATTATCTTGTAGAGCAATTAAAAACAAAATATCTTTTATGTTTTACTTTGAGTTTGACCATTTCTAGAGATCTTCATTTTTTTATGTAGATCCAGCTTTCTGCTTAGCATCATATTCCTCTGCCTGTAGAATTTACTTGACTTTTTTTTTGGCGTGTGGTATAGGTCTCCTGGTAATGAATTCTCTTAGATTTTGTTTTTCTCATATTTATGTAAAATTTTAAATATTTTACACGAGGTAGACGTTGTTGCTCTTTGACCCCTTTTCCCCATAAGTACAATAAGAGGTGAAACCTATTTCCCCTCCCCTTAAGCCTGGGCTGATATTGTAACTTGGTGTGGCCAATAAATATGGTTGACATAATCACATGCTAGTTCTGAGTCTAGTCTATAAGAGGACTGGCAGGTTCTGCATTTGCTTGAGGAAATCAGACACCTGGATGTAAAGAAGCTCAAACACGCTGGTGAAATATGAGACGCCATGTTAAGAGAAAAAAGCCACTTGGAGGAACACCACGCACCAGACATGTAAGCGAACCCTCTTGGACCATCCATCCCGCCCCAGCTGTCTGCTAAATTCAGGTGAGAAAGTGACCTCAGCTGATTCCACACAGAACAGAAGAGCCTTATCCCTGCCAGATTCCCAGCCCCATCACACAGATAATAAAAGTCAGATGTTTAATCCATTAAAGAAAACGTTATTACATTCTCAGCAGATGAGACCCCCCCTTTTTCTCACACCCAGATAGAATTGCTCCCCCTTCACTGATGTGCCACTGAGTAAGAGTGAAAAACTTAAAATTCCGTAGGGCTAGTTCTCCTACTTTCTAGTAATTCAGGATTATTAGTTCTTCACTAGCTGGTTGTGTGAACTAGTAATAATAATTTTTCTTTGTATAGTCTACTAACAGAATTTTTAAAATATAGTTCAAGCCTCCTCTTCAGTTACATTCACCAAGACTTCAGATATTCAGAATCTACTAACATTTTTATTCAATTAAATGCATAGTGGTGCAGCCACTATGGAAAACAGTATGAAGCTTTCTCAAAAAATTAAAAATGGAACTGCCATTTGACCCAGTGATCACACCCTTATGTTCACAGCAACACTATTTACAATAGCTAAGATCTGGAAAGAGCCCAAGTGCGCATCAGTAGATGAGTGGGTAAAAAAGCTGTGGTATATTTACACCATGGAATACCACGCAGCTGTAAAAAAGGAAGGTTCTTTTACCCTTTGGGACAGCATGGAGGGACCTGGAGAGTATTAACGTAAGCAAAATAAACCAGGCAGAGAAAGACAAGTATCACATGATCTCACTCATATGTGGAATGTAATGAACAAAATAAACTGATGAACAAAATAGATCCAGAGACATAAAAGCATGGAACAGACTGAGGGATCTCAGAGGGAAGCCGGGGGTGAGGAGTGTGTGTGGAGAGACTAACCAAATAACTTATATGCATATATACAAAACCCACGGACACAGACAATATATGGTGAAGGCCTAAGGGGGGGGAGGTCCCGGGGTGAGGTGTTAATGGGAGGAAAGATGGGACATCTATAATACTTTCAACAATAAAGATAAATTTTAAAAAATCTTGCAGCCCTGGCCGCGTAGCTCAGTTGGTTAGAGCATCGTCCTGACATGCCAAGGTTGTGGGTCTGATCCCTGTTTCAGGGCACATAAAAGAAACAACCAATGAGAGCATGAATAGGTAGAACAAAAAATCGATTTTCCTTTTTCTCGCTCCCTTTCTCTCTCTCTCTAAAAATCAATTTAAAAAAATCTTGCCTATTTTCTTCATTCAAATCTTAAAGTGCATTGTGCAGAAAAGAGGATCGGTTGTTTTATCCTTTGTTGAAACCGAGTCGCTGCGCTCTGGCCACAAGCCTTTAGCTGGTTATGCACACAGAGGACCAGAGCAGGTGTCTGCGTTTAGTGAGATGAGACTCTTGTGAGATGAAATCCGAAGGCTGCCATTCAGCCTAAAAGAAAACATAACTGACTGCGATCATGAGTTGATGTGACTCTCTAGGGATTTTCAATGTTTTTATTTACTTTCTCCAGCTTCCTCTCAGGGAAGGTTTCAGTATCAACCTGAAAAAGCATATCGGCACACACGCCTCACTCACTCGCATCCATTCTACAGACTGACAGAAGTGTCTTCCTCAAACTAGTAACTGCTACATAGAGTAATGAAGAGAGTTGGCTTCCTAAAACACACCCAAAAATAAAACACCTGCTAACAGAAAGTCTCTATTAAGGATATGAAAAATCCAGTCTTTGTACTTCAGATGGGATAAATAAGGTGTTTTGGCTTTTTGTGGGTTTGGGGGGGGTTTTTTGCTATTGACCAACATTTATTATTATTCATGTCCACGTATTCCCCCAGTTTCCGCGAGTGTTGGCTGTAGATAGCCAAGTGTGTTTCTGGACTAACTCCAGGCCACAAAGCCTCGCCGCCTTGCTCAAAGTGACACCCCCTCATTTGCCCAGGTTGTGCTCATATCCAGCAACTGGCGAGGCTAGAAAGGCCCAGTTCCCTTGACCTAATTCAGGACCACTCTGCAGGCCATCCTGCCCCTAGAGTGCCCAGCTGGATCGAGTGAGCCCTTCTCCCCCTGCCCGGTCCTGCTTCCTTCACTCCCTCACAGATGTCGGTTCCAAGAGCACCCCCAGGAAACTTTCTCCATCTCCGAGACTGCAACCCAAGGGGAAGCTGACCCATGGATATATCCAGACAGCTAACCATTTGTGGAAAACTCCAAAATTTCAAGTGAACGGAACTGCCATGCACCCACTACTTAGCTTCAGTAGTTATTGACTAACAGCCAGGTTTCGTTTCATCCAAACCTTCACTTGCTTCCCTCAATTCCGCACTTGCTTAGTTTGACGCAAACTCCAGATGTTATAAATCTTAATCTGTGAATATATCGGGATGTATCTCTAAAAAATAAGAACTCTTCTTTTTAAAAAGCGCAACTTCAGTGCAACGATCACGTCTTAAAAAATTAATAGTAATTTTTTAATACCAACAAAGCCGGGGTTCAGTTAGTTTCAGTTAGGATCAATCTAAGGTCCCCCATACATTGCAACTGATTGATATAGCTTTTAATTCTCTCTGGGTCTATAGATTCTCTCAGCAGTTTTTAAACAGTGTGCTTTTGGATTTTTTTGATTACTGTGCTTGGAGACACGAGAGCTTGTGGGAATGTATGTGATGCTAACAATAGCTGCCTTTTGAGGCCTTTTTATGAGCCAGGCACTGTGCTCTGCATATATTATCTCATTTAATCCTTAAAACAGCGCAGCGAGTTAGGTATTATCAGCCCCATTTTACCGACAGAAAGCTTAGGGTTAAGGAGATGAAGCAATTTGCCTGGAATGGAGATGAGATACAGCTCCATGCCATTCTGATTCCAAAGCCCATGTTCTTAACACCTAGGCTATACTGTCCGGGTAAATGCATTAGGAGAAATTAATGCCATCTTGAGTGTGGGCTTTATTATTATTGATACTTTTATGGGTGCTTGAGATATTTCTTAGATTAACAAAGGAAATTGAATGCAATCATAAGATGTCCATGTTGTCCATCTAAATCAACAGATATGCATTGAGCACCTTCTGTGTACACAGAACTGGACAGGAGCTGAGCAAAATCAACAGAAAAATTATATTTGATCACTGCTTCCAAATGCACACAATCTAGAGGTTAGGGGGAAGGGAACCAGACAGATACACAAGCAGATGCAATGGAAAGAGGACTGTGGTCAGCGCTATCATAGAGCTACCAATAAAAGGTGATGCAGAACAGAGATAAAAAGAAACCTAATTTGAGGGGATTAAATTCAGAGAACAGGGGAGCTGCAAGGCCCTTGAATGATAAACAGGATATTAGCAAACAAAGCTTGGGTGGGAAGTGAAGATGATGAATATTAAAATGTAATCCCACATTCTAATAAGGTTTATTTGGGGCTTCTGTTTCTCCCTGTTGACTTTGTGAAAATGCAGAAAGTATCCTTTGCAGCTTTCTCCACAACTCAGCAGCTGCACCATAGGCAGAGGGGGGCTAACACCTCCCCCGCCTCCACAGCAGGATCCAGACTGGGGTGGCAAGTTGACCATCCGTAACTGTCAATTATCTCTTTGCCGGTCTCTTTTAAAAAGCCTGGGATTGTCTTTAGATTACTAGTGGCCACGGTCCCCTTGACCCTTACTGCCATTTATCTCCCCAGCCTGCTTCTGACCCGAAGCTTCCTCGGGCTTTGTTGAGGTCGGGCAGCTTGCCAGCTCCACCTTGGCAGGAGAGCCTCGGCTCCCGAGATAACTAGTTTTGTGCCTCTCTGATTACAACCTGATTACACCCCTGGATTGTTCCTGGTGAGCCGTGAGGGCTATCAGTGCAGGAGGCGGTCAAACCCTACGCGCTTAGGGAGATCCATCTGAGATTTCTTTTAGGCCTGTTACATCAAGAAAAGAAGCTCTTCTTTCCAGGACTTAATAGGACTACTCCATTTTACATCTTTTCTAGAGACACCTGTTTCTCTGGCTTTATGAGGTTAAGCAAAAAGGGAATGCTGAGTGGCAAATTTTTCATTTTTATTTTGAAAGCTTAACCCATCAGCAGCAAAAGCTGAGCCTCTGGATGCCTGACCCTTTTCCCCAAGACCAATAGTTCCCTTCCCATCTTCACATACATACAGCAGTTATTGTGTTATCAGAAAGGACAGATAGGCTTTAACATTAATCAAAGCAAAACCTAAGCAGAGAAGTAAATCTAACGTCCACCACTCCTCTTCAAACCATCCATGACAATGAATGTAAAAGCCAAAAAAAGTATTTTAATTATCCATGCAGCAATTCTTACAACTAAGGAAGAAAGTTGGGTTAATAATACAGCCTACAGGCCCTTACTTGGAAGATATAATGAGAACGTAAAAATCAACGTTTCTTTATTAATTACAATGACTTTTATTATTATAATATTTGTAGCATGTGGTAGTAACTAAGGCTATCCTTCAATTATTTCTGAGATAACTTATTTCTCCCAGATGCACCATAGTATTGTATTTCCAGAACTCTACTAATTAGGCATGGCCACGTGATTTGAGAGCCAATGGGTGACGCCCCGTGCTTTCCTTTCCCTCTGCCATGGTGACTGGTGACTTTCAAGGTGGTGGCTCCTCTATCAACCTTGTTCCTCTAATGGTGACAACACTGGGCAGAGCCCCCAGCCAACTAGGTGATGGACATGAAGCATGAGCTAGAAATGAACCTTTGCTGTTTAAGATACTGGCACTGAGGTTGTTATCACAGTACTACCTTCACTTGCTTGACTCATACACAGGGTTTCTCAGAAGCTTCTGCATATTAAACAAATGAGCCTCCAGATAACCTTTTATATCTAAAATAACCTTTTATACCTCAGGAAAGTTTTGGCTTGATGAGGGAGGTAAAATACCCTCTGCAAACTTGAGTGACTAATGATAATCTTACCAAATTTTCTTAAGAGGTTCATTTTCCAATCTCCTGGTAACTGACATAATATATAATATATGTAATATATGTAATACATCACCCTACAACAAGTTCCCCCCCTCAAGAATATTAACTAAAAGTTTTATGAAGTGACAAGGCAACATGGAGGACATGCCCTTATATTTAAGATTTAACATTAAAAATTTCACATTTTTAAAATTTTGGTTCTAAGACCTCCTATGGCCATATTATACAAGACTAGTCCTTTTTAGATATATTGTAAGAACCTGACGTTCAAGACTGAAGAGGCAGATCTATTTGCTAGGCTTCACTGTGCCAAATTTCTGTTTTAGCGCCCTCTGCTGGAGAACTGTGCTCCTCTGATAAATATAGGTGATTCCTGCTGATGGGAGTTTTTTGACTTACACTTTTCAGGTATAGACTCTGAAGAATGTCTTATTTATAATCTGTACTAAAAGAAGTTTCTCCTTTAAGCACATGTCCTTCTGACAAACTATTCATCTACAAATTATATTTTTCTCCTTGCAGATCTATAGAAGAAATACAGATGTGCAGGCATTTATGTATGTATAATTTACACATACACAATGTAAAAAAGTACAAGTGAAAATTAGAAATCTGTAAGATTATGCCTCTCCCCCTCAAAATCCCCCGCCCCGTGCTCACACATGCCTGTGCTTATCAGTGGCCCATCTCTCTACAATGTCTTCTGAGTTATGTGCCAAATCTAGGCCCAAATTATGTCATTCATTCAGCAAACTATGTGACAGGCACAGTGCTAATGGGCAGGAATTCCATTTTGAGCCAAAAGGATGTTAAATCTGTCTTCAGGGAATTTACAGTCTTATTGGGCAGCAGACTTTCACCAAATGAAGAGATCAATGAGTGTTTAATCATGAATTATGAGATGCGTTTTGAAAGGACACAGTTGCCTGCGAGGATGTAACAGAGGCCTAGCTTAGGCTGACTAAGTCAGGAAGCAGTAACTGAGCCGAGCTAAGCTGAAGTCGATGGACAGGTGCGAAGCAGATGAAGAGCGGGGTGGGCGGGAGGAGAAGAGCATTATCTAGGCGCAGAAAGCAACAGGTAGAAAGGAAGCCTTGGTGGTTCCAGGAGTAAAAGACAGCAAGGCCAGACCAAAGGGCTTTGTGGGGCATGGGAGGGAGTTTTGCTCTTGTACTTCAGAATGATGGGAGGCCCTGGTCAGTGTGCTCAGCGGTTAGAGCACTGGCCCACCCACCGAAGGGTCTAGAGTTCGATTCCCGGTCAAGGTCAAGTACCAGGGTTGCAGGTTGGATCTCCTGCCCCGGTCGGGGCATGTGGGAGAGGCAACCAACTGATGTGTTTCTCTCACGTAGGTGTTTCTCTCTCCCTTTCTCTCTCTCTCCTCCTCACTTCCACTCTTTCTGAAAAATCAATGGAAAAAATATCCTCAGGTGAGGGATAAAAATAATAAAAAAATAAATAAATAAAGTTAAGCCTTCTGAGTATTTTTAATAAACTCCACATTTGAAAAAGAAAGGATGGGAGCTGGTGAAGAGGGGGACTGGAGGGTAGGGTAGATGCTATAGGTGGGACATCATCAGCTCTGTGTTTCTAGACAAAATTACTCCTCTGTGTTATGGAGGAGAAATAACTGATTTGGTGTAAGCAGAGTGGTTTCCCTGAGACTCCAGAACTGAATCTAGGGCCTGAGCGTGCCGCTGAGGTCTATGTACCTTGGCACTGTCTGTCTCTCAGTCTCACCCTCCCATAGGTCCCACCTCTGGGTGTTCGTTGTTCCCTGAGAACATCATCATGCTCACTTGAGGTGCCCTTTCCTTTTCTCCCCTCTCCTTCCCCCATCTATAGAAATGCCACTCATTCTTACAGCACCGGTGCAAAACCACCTTCTCTGGGAACGTTTCTCTGAGTCTCTCCAAATGAATTCTGTGTCTGCTTCCTCTGCACTTTCTTAACATAGAATCTGCATTTCTACATGACATGTTTCCTCTCTCCCCATGAGACTGAAAAACCTAAGGACAATATCCTCATCCTTTCTGTACTCCCTCCCCCTAATCCCTAGATCACTGCTTCAGACTAAATAAATGCATTTGAAGGCAAAATTTCACTCTACATTTCATTATACCCCCTAATAAATATCATTAAATCTGTCACAGACACAAACTAATCAGGATAGGTCCACATCAATCCATTTAGATGGACGCTCCTTAGACCAGAATGGGCAAAAGGTTAACGTTTTGCTTGGGTCGAGAGAGAGCACAGCAGAAGGTACATAGAGAAAGAGAAAGAAAGGGAGGGACGTGGGAAGAAATGGGGAGGTGAGTCAGAGCAGGTGGGCAAGGGGGGAGAGGCCGAGTAGTAGGTGAGGTGACCAGAGAATGAGAACAGGAATAACCACACTTATCTATAAAGCTAAAGTCTTGCTAAAACTTACGTCTTTCTCATACATTTTCGCTGAGCCAGAAAAACGGATTTGTAATCGTCTCAAAGAAACTATTATACATACATACGTATATGTAGGTATATACAAATATGTACCCATATACATATATATGTACACACACACATATAAAACTTTTACTATTCTCCCTTGTCATTTTCTAGTTTGGGGAAAATCTAAGTTGATGAATGTTGCTCCCCTTGCTAAGACCTAAAAGTCTGATCGTGGGAGGGCTAAGGATGAGATCGGTGCGTACGTATCGGCTGTGCATCTTGCAGATCCTGACCGAGCAGACCTGGGTGGAGCCTGAGTGTCTTCCCTGGGGATGCTGATTCTGCTGGTCTGGGCACCACATTTTGAATAGCAAGAGACTGGTGATTTCTGGTAGTTCTTTCCAGTTCTTTGGCTTTTTTTTTGGTTGTTGTTGGAAAAACTCTCTACTTTTGGAGGTATTCACCAATAGCCGCCTACAAATCACTGATAGCTTAATTGATACAGTTTTAGATAAAAACAAAATAAGACATTGCAAGACAGAGGATTCAAAAGTTAAGTAGCAATCTCAAATACAATCCAGAGTTATTCTTAAGGCAAAAAAAAAATAAAAGCTGTCAAAGTAAGTTGTAAGTGCTAGCCTTGAGTTTTTAAGGGTGCACTTTAGATCAAATGTACAGCCGCTATTGAGTGAAGACTTGGTTCTAGCCTCACAGGGAAATAGACTAGATCGGCACATATCAAAGTTTTTTGTCTTGAGTAAAAAATATATTTTAGGTTGTGATCCTGTAGAAAAATAAAAGTTTCATAAATAAGACAGTATCTTACTCTATGAAATGTACTCTGATATATTTTATTCTATTACAATCCATTAAAAAAATGTTTCCCACAACTCATGAATACATGGCAGCCTCTCAGCTTGCTTTCTTTTTATTTTTGGTCACTACTCACCAACAGAAAGTCATAAGGCTGTGCTGTATTGTCTTTCTTATGGTCTCACATGGAATGTTGGAAAGTGGGCTTCCGAGGTAGGCTGCGTGGCAGGGAAGACCTGGTATGTCTTCCAGGAACAACTTATATTATAGGCTCCAGTTGTTTGATTTCCTCCAGTCTACAATGTAATTATGTTTGATGATTCTTGGAATTTATGGAGGCAAGCTGGAGTATTTTCCCCCCCAATAACCACTTACCTCTTACCTGAGCAGGCAGAATAGGAGGACGGTTAAGAACATGGTCTTGGGCTGACTCTCTGGGTCTGCATCTTGGCTTTCCCACTTATTAGCTATGTAACTTTGGTCCAGTCACTTAACCACTTGGGCTTCAGCTTCCTCATCTATAAAATGGGAATAATAGCCCTGGCCCGGGTGCACTGAAAGGTCGCCAGTTCAATTCCTGGTAAAAGCACATGCCTGGGTTGTAGGTTTGATCACCGGTTGGGGTCGCTGGGGGAGGCAACCGATCAATGTTTCTCTCTCTGTTTCTCCTTTCCTGTCTCTCTCTCTTTTCCTCTCTCTCTAAGTCAATAAAAACATATATATATATATTAAAAACTGCTCAAATGGGAATAATAATTCCTACCTAATAGAATCGAGATGCTGATTAAATGAGCTAACAGTGGAATGTTATTAACTACTGTTAGCCAAATCTTAATTAAGTTACAATGGGAAGTTTGAGCTTAACTTGACATTTTCATGATAAGGAGAAAAGTACTTATTGATAAGTACTTTTATAAAAAAAAAATATATATATATATATATATATATATCTTTATTGATTTCAGAGAGAGAAAGGGAAAGGGAGGGAGATAGAAACATCAATGATGAGAGTCACTGGCTGCCTCCTGCACGTTCCCTACTGGGGATCAAGCCTGCAACCCCGGCATGTGCCCTGACTGGGAATCAAATCGCGATCTCCTGGATCTTGGGTGGATGCTCAACAGCTGAGCCAAGCTAGGCCAGGCGATAAGTACTTTCTAAGCAGTGGCTTGAAAATAGTGACTTGAGTTGCAAAATTAAATCCAATTAAAGGGTTTTTGGTAACCCCCAAATGCAATTTTTCCCCAGTCTTCATTCAAATGGATATGAAATCACTTAGTTATTAACTGATTAACTTCCTAAAGCTATACTGGGGGGAAAAGAAATTAAAATTTTTGTACTAGAAAATAAAGTTCCAGTAAAGCAGCACATTTCCCTGGAAATATAACAGGGCTTTATTGTTCAAATTGAGGGATGCAGATTCCATTGTGTGTATCACCGAGGAAAACATGGCATGATTTAGTAATTTCTTCTTTTTGCTTAGTGCCTCCCCCTTCTCTATTGTTACCTAATTTTTTGTTGTTAGGCAGAGGTGGTTATGGTACTTTAGAAATAAGATATGTTGAGCTAAAGGAAATAAATATGATATATGTTATAGACTGTTTGCGTCCCTACAAATTCATATGTTGAAATCTTAACTCTCAGTATGATGGTATTAGGAGGTGGGGCCTTTGGAAATAATTAGGACAAGAGGGTGGAGCCCTCATCAATGGAATGAGTGCCCTTGTAGAGGGAACCCTGAAGAGCTCTCTTTCTGCCCTGTGAGGACACAGTGAGAAGACGGCCTCCTATGGACCAGGGAGTGTTTCTCACCAGACGCTGAATCTGCTGGTGCCTTGATCTTGGATCTCCAGCCTTCAGAACAATGAGAAATAAATGTTTGTTGTCTAAGTCACACAGTCTATGGTATTTTTGTTGTAGCAGCTGAAACAGACAAAGACAATAACCACTATAAATGTTCAACCTATTAAGCTGTGAAAATAATAATATAGCTATCTCTTAAAGTTCTAAATTATTTAGCTTTTCCTTAAAAAAATAATAAGCTAAAGAGCTACAATAAAAACTTCATACATATGGTCTGAAACTAAATATTCTACCTGTCATGGGAATGGTTAGGCCAAGAAAGGAAACGCGTATCAGCCACATGTGCTTTCTTGTTCATGACAGTTGTTGCTATCTGTGTAGATAAAAATCTATTACTGTAGTTAGCTGTTTAAGTGCCATAGGGAAAATGGTGCCTAACTATAACTTAACCAAATCACTTCCAAGGCTTAAAACCATATTTTTGTGGATTTCCATAAGTTAAGAATGAGAGTAGAGGGTAGCAGTGTATTTGAAATAAAAATTATTTTTCCAAATAAGGTGTAAAAGGAAAATCTGAATTCTTTCTTCTGCCTGGTTTCTAACTCCTGTTAGTCACAAAGGTTGCCTTTCTTAGTGATCTCTCTCTCCTTTCCATCCCTCTGCCCTCCCTAGGCCCTTGCCTAGGACTTTGTTGGCCTGCATCCACACCCCTGTGGCCTCCTCTCCATCCGCTGTAGACTGAAGGTGAAGTACAACTTCTCCTCCACCCTCTGAGGTCTCCAGCTGGACTTAAGACTGAAACTGACATAAGATAGTTTAACAGGAGGAGCAAAGCATACAAATTTTATTTAGTAATTTTTACATGTACGTGGGAACCTTCGCAAGAAAAATGAAGACCTACAGAAGCAGTTAGGGTCCAAACTAATTTTCTAGGTTGGACAAGAAATAGTAAATTGTGAAACTATGACAAGACAAAGGGGCTTGGGCTAAGGCAGTTAATCACGCAGACATGGCTAGGAAGATAAGGGTTAATTTAGGAAGGCTGGTTTGTACAGATTTCTCTCGACCTCGATTCCCCATCTGTGGTGATAAGAATGCCTTCTTCCTGGCACGAGAAGGGCACCCTTCATATGGGAGTTTTATCTCCTGCTTTCAGGATAAAAAAGGAGACCAGGGTGCATTTCTTGCATATGCTATTTTTTCAAGTGTCTTTTACTCAAAACATCAATATGCTTAGTTGGCATATTCTGAGGTGACATGCTCAGAACCCCTCTAAGACCTACAGTCTTTCCAACTTATCCTCAACTCCACTGCTAGACCTAATCATTTTTTATTTTTATTTCAAAATGTCTTTTCTTTTTTCTTTTTAGACCTAATCTGTTTTTTAATCTTCACCCAAGGACATGTTTCAATGATTTTTTTTTTTTTTTTTTAACAGAGAGGAAGGGAGAGAGAGACATCGATGTGAGAGAGAAACATTGATCAGTTGCCTCTCATATGCACCCCAACCAGGGATTGAACTCACAACCTAGGTATGTGCCCTGACCAGGAATGGAACCTGCACCTTTTGGTGTATGGGATGATGCTCCAACCAACTGAGCCACCTGGCCAGGGATAGGCCTAATCTTTTAAAGACACACTCCTTTAGCGTTAACTCTCCCAAATGTGCAGATGGCAACTTGAGCCCTGCTGCTCTCTTGAACAACCTCCAGCACCCACTAAGATCTTTCTGCTGGTCACCTTTATCCCGATGTCCCCCCATCATGACCCAAATCTAGCACGGCAAACGGTACCTTTTCCCCAAGTCAAAGATTTCTGTTCGGCACCATGACCTTCCACCAGTCACCCGGGCTAACAGTCTGGAAGTTATCATCAGCTCTCTCTGTGGCCTCAGTAGCACAGACAACTTAGGGGTCTTTTCTTCATAGCGTTGCTCCCTCTGCCCTTCCTTTGCCACACCCTATGTTTAGGCCGTGTGTCTTTTTGCCCAGATGAACAATGTGCAATACAATGCATTGAGAATGTTGACCTTTAACACAGAGATAGTCAGGTATTTATGCAGCAAAATAGAGTTATTTGAGAACCATGAAGAATTGCAATTCAGGATACACGGTCCAAGGGTGAGCCTCCCCAAAGTCCAAAGAAACAAAGGAGAGGAGTGTTCTTTTATGGGAGAGGGGGCTGTTGTAAACAAAGAGTTCATTGGAGGAAACTGAAAGTTCAAAGTATAGCGACTTTTCATTGGCTGAGCTGTTACTGGGTGAGGAGGAATCTCTTCTTCCTCCTGCTGAGGTCCTGAGTAGCATCTCTGCCTGTCAGGGGATGCAAGGTGCGTCTTTTCCTGTTGGGGTCAGTAGTGTGTGTTGAGTGACAATTACCTAAGAGTTCTGTCTTCTAACCTCCTGAATTCATTTTAAATGAGGTTTCTGTTTATTATTTTTCACATAAACATAAAAAGAAAAGAAAATGTATACTTTTGTTTTAGAAGCTAAGAGAATAGCTTGCCTAATGTTTACCATAACGATTGACCCTGGGGCCCTCACTTGGCCCAGGGATTACAGGGTCATATGTGAAATAGAATAATGGGAAGTATCCTGAGGGCACCGTAGGCGTTCCTTGTTCAGTGCATCACTATGCATCGCCATTCCCTTGCTTTTCGATGGGCTTACTTTTGTAAAAGCAAGACCTTAAAATAGTAAGTCATTACTAGACTGGGCAGGCAAACCTTTTGCACCACACAGGAGTTTTCTGGTTTTCTCTTGGCAAAGCAGGTACAGACAAGTTATGCATTTTTTCTCTCTTAAATGATGGTGTTGCAGGTTGGGTTTCTGAGAATGAAGTTCTGAGACACAGCCTGGGGGATGATTGTGAAGGCAAGCCCTTGTTTCAACATGAAAAAGGAAGGCGAAGGTACAGGACCGAGAAGGGGGAAAGGACAGGTTGCCTTGCATGCCAAAGACTCCTTGGTACCCCGCCCTCCCAGGGAGCTCTGGCGATAGAATGGGCTTCCAGGTTGTCCTTAGCTAGGCGGAGATGGCAGATCTTTCTTTTCATGCGCGGAACAGTGCCTGGCTGGAGGCCACCACAGGACAGGGTGTGGCTGGGGCAATCCCTGAGGTGCCACGCTCTGACATTGAGGGGGCAAATAAGGATGGTGGATCACAGTGTCCATCCCAGAAGAGAACTGTACAAAGTTTGCTGGCCTTTTCTGCAACAAAATGATAGAGTGACTCTCTAGAGCATACGGTTACAGGGGAAAAACATACAGCTAATCTGTTTCTTCAAGATAAAGACGGTGCCTTAATAATAAATGAGAACGTAGTTGCTTTTGAAAGAAATGCACCCTCTCGAGAGAATATTTGAAAAACATTTCCACTGGTATGTGACTTAATTGTCAAAAAACTGCACACTCATGTTGCCTATCTGAACACAAACTTGGATCCAGAATCTTTTCACTTGGTTAAAAATTTTCCAAACAAGGAGTTCCAATGGATTTTTAAAAAGTTCATGATTTTAAAGAGAGAGCAAGGGAGGGAGAGAGACGGAGACTGAGACAGAGAGAAAAGTGAGAGAGAGAAACGTCCATTTGTTGTTCCACTTATTTATGCATTCATTGGTTGCTTCTTGTATGTGCCCTGACTGGGGATTGAACCCACAGCCTTGGTGTAGCAGGATGATGCTCTAATCAACTGAGCTACCCGGTCAGGACTCCCATGGATTTTTAACTTATTTATAAAAGTAATAAAAATGCAACATCTTCCAATTGGTGGGTGAGAACAATTAAGACAGGCGAGATGGAAATTGACTGGCTGAATATCAACAAAAATCTTTGTGTTGTAAGTGGATTGGGATTGAAACAATTTGTATCGCAATGGAGAAAGTCGGCCAGGAATGCCCTGCTTTAATTTAGATCTCTGGACATTTTGAGTAATTTTCTACAATGATGACAAACATTAAAATTTAGTATTGAGATAAACCGAACTTAGATCATTTCAAAGTATTAATCATGTTCAAAAGATTTTTTAAGTAATGGAGACTGCTTGGTGATTGCTGTGGGTTGAATTGTGTCCCATGAATAGATCAGTGGAAATCCTCACCTCCAATACCTCAAAATGAGTTACTTGGAAATAGGGTTGTTGCAGACATCCAGGTACCACCTCCCCTTTTCGAAAGTTTGCCTTACTACACGCAAGACGTATATTAGTGCCCGTTTTCACTATTTGAAACAAATCCAAAGAGATTTGTGCTTTTATGAATAAAGGGGGAAAGCGAAAATTGCATTCAGTGGGGGCTTTGCAGCTGCCCTGGAGAGGCAGCCGGCACTGAGCGGGGGAGTGGGCCCTCCAAGCTCCTTCCCGGGGAACCACACTCAGCATTTCAGCACCAGGCCGCCAGGGCTGTGGACTGTGTCTGTGACCACCTGTGCTCTGTCTCACTTTATCCTGTGCATCTGTCAGCAAGATGTGTCCTAAGGCATCAGAAAAGCCTAAGAGCTTGCAAAGGTGTTATGCTTAATGTAGAACAGGCTTCTTTCTACACTAACGAAGGGCATTTGGTGTGATTTGTAGGTTATATTTTGGGTCTGGAGACACTCAAAATTTTTTCCATATACTAAATTAATGGTAATTGCTTCTTTGTTTGTTGCTTAGGAAAGATTTCATAGGAACATTCTAATTTCAGATAGTGGGGGAAACCGGGAATTAATTAAATTAGTGACTGGTGATCTTCAACAAAGAGGAGGCAGTGGCAGGGGGATGACAGCCAAGTGAGGAGGAGGCAAAGGCTGGATGTGCTGCCAAAGGCCAAGGCATTGGGGGGGGGGGGGGGGGGACCAGAAACTAGAAGAGCCAAGGGTAGATCTTGCCCTAGAGGCTTTAGAGAGGTCACAGGCCTGCCATCACTTTGATTTTGAACTTCTAGCCCCCAGAACTGTGAGATAATACATCTCGGTTGTTTTAAGTTACCCAGTGTGTGGTACCTTGTTACCCTGGCAAACTAAACATGGATATGAAAATTGTTGCCTATCATTCAAAATAAAAACTTAAATATGTCATTTCATTTCTCTTTTTTTGTAAGCAAAGAAAAACCATGTATTAAAGTGTGTGCGCAAATAATTCTTTTAACAGGAATGACAAGCAATAAAAATGTTTGCATTTGTGCTGCAAATTACTTTTGAAAGGTTATTTGTAGAAATAATTTGAGGCCTCGGATGTTGAGCTTCATTTGTTTCAGGCAAGCCTTAGGGCCACAGTAATCCAGGATCTCCTTAATCTAATTTCAGGATTTGAACTTTTTTGGGTCAGCTAAATCAGGCAAAGCTGACCAGGCTGCAGGTTTACTTTTGGTTCCCCCTTCCTCCTGTGGTGCAGCCCTCTGGTGTCTCAGTCCTATGTATGTGGTGGTCTCCAGGCACCTGGAGCCCAGGGCCAGGTTCACCAAAGTTCCCAGTGCTGTGGAAAGCGCTGCTCACGTTCTCCCAATGCTCCCCTGGGTAAAAGGGCCCCAAATGCTGGCTCATTCATTGCTGGATTTCCATTTCTGTCTGTTCCCCAATCTGGGCCCAGTTGTCGCTCATTATTTTATTAGTATTTGACACTTAGATATTTTAAAATTCAGAATTTTAAGTTGTATTCAGCCAGAGGGTTGGCCCCACTTATCCAGTCTACCACTACCAAAAGCCCAATAAAAAACAGTCCAGAGACCTCTATCCTAGACTATGCCAACGATCTCTTAATGTCTTCAATCTCTCTTCATGGCCCCAGTCTCACCTCTATTCTGCTGACAGTTCTATGTTTTTAAAAGATTTCCATCAATTCATTTCCTTGCACCCCCCCCCCCAAAAAAAAGTCCTCAGTAACTCTCACTGTGTGGTGGCTTTGTACTTTGTCAACTGAACTAAGCTGGAATTTCCCGGAATTTCCTTTCCCATATGGTTTTAGATCAGTGTTGGCCAATAGAGACACTATGGAGGCTATTTGGGAGGTAGAAATGAAGCAACTGCTAATTATTTTTTTAATGTTTTAATGGATAGTGGAAGGTGTCCGGCACATTATCTCTGATCTGCAGCTACCCCACCTATTGCCATGGGGAAGCACCCAGCCGTGGTTTCTCCATGTACAGGACTGAATGGTGGTGTCCCCTCCCCTCTTCCCAAATTCACATCCACCTGGAATCTCACAATGTGACCTTATTTGGAAAGACGGTCTTTGCCAATGTAATTAGTTACATTAAGATGGGGTTCTACTAGATCAGGGTGGGCCCTACATCCGATGGCTCATATCCTTATAGGAAGGACATGTGAAGACACAGACACACAGGAAAGAGTGCCATGTGAAAGCACAGGCAGAGACCGGAGCGATGCGGCTGCAAGCCAAGGAAGGCCCGGGATTGCCAGCCACCACCAGGAGCTAGGAAGGCTTCTCACCTGGAACCTGCAGAGGAAGGAGCATGGCCCTGCCAGCACCTTGACTTCAGACCTGTAGCCTCCAGAACTGTGAGAGAGCACGTTTCTGTTGTTTTAGGCCACCCACTTTGTGGTGCTTAGTCACGCCAGCGTTTTAGGAAATGAACACTCCAGCTTCCGGCACATCCCCTCCTCCAGTTTCTCCAACTCCTGGACTGAGTGTGCGAGCAGCTCCATGGCGAGGGGTTCCAGCTTCCCTTGCATGTCACCCATAGCATCGGGGTTGGAGGTGAGGGGAGGCAGATGTGGGTTCCAGTTAGTAGGTAATAGCTGTCTTCGTTGGTCCCAGTTTGCCCTTGCCTTTGTCCAGATCCAACTGTCCTTCCCAACTTGCAGCATAGCACCTATAGGCTCTGCTCTAGACTTGGAGGCAACTGCCTGCAAGGACTGCCCTGCCTTTATTCGTACAATAATTCTTATAATAATTGCCTTTAATTCTTATAATAATTGCCTTTAATTCACACAGTCACCTTTGATTCTTACAATAATTCCCCTATTATCTTATTGTATGTGCACATGGTGGCTCCGCTTCTCTGGTCAAACCCTAACAGACTGCATCCCAAATTAAGTAAAAATGAATTGAATGAAACCAATCCTGCTACCCAGTACCTTCCATTATATATTAGACCATATTAGGTTATTGAGATTAGTAGCTAACATTTATTGAAAACCTCCCAGGTGCAGGGCTCTTGCTAAGTAAGATTTTTATAGCATCTCATTAAATTCTCAAAACAACCCTATGAAGAAAATACACCTATTTTACAAATGTTTACAAATGTCACAGAGGCCTAATCTCTTAGAGAGACAAAGTAATTCAATCAAGTCAGAAGTCACAGCCACAGTCTAATTATAGAACAGGAGTTCTCAACCACCTCTACTCCAAATTCATTAGAACTGAAATTGTGTCTTTTCCATGGAATCTTAAGGACACTCACCTTTCCCCCACATATATACACAAAATGCATTTTCATGACTTCAAGACTTTTCCCCTTAGTCTTCTCCTTTTCTCAAGAACTTTTCTAATGTCACCACCAGTCTTACGGGACAACAGAAACAAAATTTCAAGCCAGACTGACCAAGGTTTCAATGTCAAATCAATCCATTACCTACTACCAAATTTTTTAGATTTCCCTAAGCCTCGATCTCATCTATAAAATTCCTATGATATACATATAAAATAATACTTAATATTGTCACTTATGTACATATCTGGATCCCCCTGCTAGACTATGGCTTTTCAACTTTTAAAAACTATAACCCACATAAGAATATATTTTGCATTGCAGCTTAATTCACACACACACAGATAACTGAAAAAGTGTCATGAGTAGTCTTTGCCTTTACTACTTGTAGTACACATTAATCTATTCCTTCCCTTCCTTTCCCTTCCCTTCCCCTCCCCTCCCCTCCCCTCCCCTCTCCCCCTCTTCCTCCCCCTCCCCTCCCCTGGGTTATGACGGGCTGGTTATGACTCACTAAATTAATTTCATGAAGCACAGATGGGTCAGCATTGAAAAAATGCTGAGCCAGTTTGGGTTCTTTTATGTAAGGGAGCATATTTAGTTTACTTTGGTATTGCTACTGGCAAGCACAGTGTCTGGCACAATGTAGGTATTTGGTCAATACTTGCCATAGGACTGGGTTTCCTTGAGGACAGGAGTTTTATCTTAGGTACCTTGTATGTACCCCATATTTAGCATAATTCTTCCCACAATATTTGGAGAACAAATGGCTAAAATTCTGGCCTACTGCTGGGCTTTTAGAGATCAAACATTTGGGTAAATCAGTATGTGACAAGCTCCTACTATGTGGTAATCCATAAATGCCAGATTCCTGGCTCCTTCCCTTAATTATCTTAAAAACAGTATGGGCTCGCTAAGGGGGATCAATGAATACATGTTGCCCAACTGGGAAATTTAAAAAATGAGTAAGACATATGGAGGCCATAACAGCATCTTTATGAATAATAAAGACTAAGTCAGAGAACACATAATAATGTGAGAGCCAGTCAGGCCTGTTAATTACACCCTCATCGGAGGCATTGCTGAAGTCGGGTGGCCCTCCCTATGCTGAAAGCCTGCGCAGGTGGGGCCTGAGGCAGCTCATGCCCCAGGAGAATGTGGGAGGAAACTGCTCAGCACACCCAGTTTGTTTTTCCTAAATGTACTAATTAGGTAAGTCACTCCTCCCCTGACCAGTGACAGAGGGATTAAAAGGGCAAAGAGAGACCAGACATATTATTATCAATTGAGCTTCCTCCCTTATGGAAGGAAATAGCAGAGGAGTAAATGTTTTCTTTAAAGAATCATATTTAGGAAACTATGTATTATATATATATATATATACACACACACACACACACACACATATATATGTATATGTATATATGTTACTAAATAATAATATAAAACAACCCAAGGCATACCACAAGATGGATACCTAATTAATTTTTAAATATAGTTGGCACTAGTGTTTCTCAAGTCTGACTGTTCATCAAAACCTGGAGGGCATTACATAATAACAGATCCTTTATTCCCTCCTCCCCACCTTCAGTATGCCCAGCATGAAACCTGGGACCTGTTTTGAAAGCTACCTGGATAATCCCGGTGTACAGGTAAAGCTGAGAACCATGGCCTTGGATGAGCTAGACAGACAAGGGAATAGGAATTGAGAGGTTTTCTTGAGGAAGATGGACAGACATTGCAGGGTAAGGGTTGAGGGAGTCAGAAAGGAAGAGGCAGAACACTTTATTCAGGGGTGAGAACAGCAAGCAGAAGGACTCCAGATAAATTGTAGCTCCAGTTACCTCAAACCTTGTTCTTGAAAACTCTTCCAGAATTTATCTTTAGAAAAACGATCTATGCAAATATAGCAAATGATGTCTTACAGCAACATGGTTTAGTGGAAAAGGTCTTGGACTTTTGAGAGTTAGGAGACTTTTTTTCCTGGATGTGTGAATTTGTCCCAGTCACAACGTCTTCACCCAGATATTTAAGACTCGTTTGTAAAGATAGGAGTTCCTCAAGCATCCTGAGTAGATGGTCGCAGTCTTCCCCATTTCAGGAAATGGCACTGCCCTTCACCTAGACGCTCCGGCTAAAAACCTGATAGTCATTTTTTATTTCTTTTTCTCACTAGTCCCCGTGTCTAATCCATAAGCCAATCCTGATCATTTTCCTTTCAAAACATAGCCCTAATTTGTCCACTTTTCACTTTATTGATTACTACCCCGATCCAAGACACCTTTTACTTGGATTGTTGGAGAGTACGGCCTGAGAACTTGTTCGAAATACAAGTTCTCAGATGCTGCTCATTCTGTTGTATCCAGAGACAATTCTTTGGGAACCACTGCTTTAGAGCGACAGTTCTCAACCTTGGAGTCACAGGAGAATCACATGATTAAAACCTACCAAGCTTGCGCCTGACCTCCACCTGTTCTGATTTATTTGGTATGGGGATGAGGTGTGGCCATCTGTAAATTTTAAATCTCTGTGGGTGACTCCGAATGCTTGTCCAGGGTTGAGAAACAATACCAAGGCTCAGAGGGATGGTGGAGTTTGCTCCTGCTGGCTTTTGCACAAGCTGCTCCCATCACCTGGTATACCCTTCCTCTTAGGTGGTTCCATGGATGAATCCTTCCTGTCATTTAGGTATCAGATTAGATGTCACTTTGTCAGGCAGGCCTTCCTTAATCCTCTAATCTAAAATAACACCCCTATCTTCATCACACTGTTTTGCTTGTTTCCAAGACAGGAATTAGCAGTTCCTGAGATTTCCCTATTTACCCTACTTGTCTGTGTCTTCCGACCATTAGCATCTTGAGCATAAACACCTCTGCTTGTCTTGTTGACTGCTGACTGCTGTATCCCCAGCACTTACAACAGTGCTTGGCATCTATTAGGTATTCGACGTATGTGACGGATAGGGAAATAAAAGCCTTTAAATTCTTCCAGTTCCACTTTTTTCAACTCTTCAGCTAGATTTTAATGAAATGTATTTTATTTATGCAATAGAACTGAACCATCTATGAAAAAAGCATCAAGTGATCTTTTAATAAGTACATCTTAGTTGCACGGGGCTCATTCTGTCCTCTTAGGAGACCTGTATTAAATCTTCTGCAGCCAGTGTCCCTTTACATTTTCCTATGTAGTATGTATTTGTTCATAATACTGTTGTGTCAGGAATACAGCTCACAGAGTAAGGCAGCTGGGTATGGTCAGGATATATTTATTAAGTCAAGGGACTGTTGCATAGATTCTGTTTGCTTGTTTTTGGAGAGAGGTCAGGATAAGGGAATGTGTAGAATGGAGAGGTATTGCAGGGAGCAAGGGTCATAGAAAACGTGAAGCCTGTACCTGGTTCTGTCTAAAAGTGGGCTGCACATTTACTCTCTCCTTTTGGGGGCACCTCTTTAACGAATGAACGCAATCTGGCGGAATTGCGGGCTTTCCATTTCAGGTAGAGAGAGAGTACTTGCGATTATTAGTGTCCTGTTTCACAAGGGTTTGTTCAAGCCAGTGCAGCAAAATCTTCAGTTGTGGGTCATCTGTCGCTTGGTCTCAAGGGAGCAGCATGTATTAAACTGACAACCGAGGTGAACTCAGGGCAAAGCAGATGTCCTTAAGGCCACCGCGGACCATTTCTGAAATACGTTACCTTTGCAAACACACAACATCTGCTACAGGGAGAAAAGGGAGGTTCCGTGCCTCCGGCCAGTTTCTCTGGCAGAAATGTGGGTACTTCCTCAAATGTCCCAAGCGTACAACCTTCGCCCCCAGCTATAGAACTAGGTTCACAGGCAAACAATGTTTCAGGCAGCTGCCACCCCCTTCTCTCCCCTCCGTGCTTAGTCAATCATGGTTTCCAACAAAACGGCTTTGTACGCGGAGCAATGGTTGAGCTCAGCCTGGCGCTTTGGCACAGCCAGCCGCGCGGGCTCTGGGAACACAACACCCGCAGTCGGCGGACAGAGGTTGTGGTTAGAGAAATCCAAAGGCAGAGGGGGAGAGGGAGAAACAAGCAAAGCTGCCGAGTCGGTGGTGCATTCTGGGACTTGTAGTCCCTGTGCGGCAGCCTTCCCCAGCGTCCACGGTGTTCTGGACTCCATCTCCCACCAGCCCCCGCGCCGCGGAGGAGGAGAGGGGTGGGGACTCTAGGAGATGAGCTCCCGCAGGGGGAGGGCGCCTGGGGCTGAGAAGCAGCCGTAGCGGCTGCCAGGAGACTTTATCTGCGGTTCCTTAGGGCCGAGGGAACCCTCGGGAGGGCACGACGAGGGCCGCGTGATCGCCGCGCGTCCCGGTGCCTGCCCTCTCTCCTGTCCACAGGCGCGTGGTGTCCGCCATGGAAGCGCATCCGGTCGCCGCCGGGGTCTCCCGGCGCCGCGTCCCGGGCTCCCGAGAGCGATGAGGGGGTAGGGGCGCCCGGCACGCCTCTGCCCGCGCCCCGCCCGCGTGGGCGTGAAGAAGGGTCGGTCGGGTTGGCCCGCCGGCCGCGGTGTCTGCCCCGCGCCGCCCCGCCCCCTGGGGGCGCCCGCCTCCCATGCCGCCCCGGCGCCGCGCAGCGCCCGGTGCCCGCAGTTGAAGCCCCGGACCCGCTGGCCGCCCCGCCCGCGCCCACCGCCCGCGTCTCCGAGCCGGCCTCCCCCACCCCCACTCCACCCCACCCCCAGGATGTGGCACAACGTCGGGCTGACCCTGCTGGTGTTCGTGGCCACGCTGCTGATCGTCCTGCTGCTGATGGTGTGCGGTGAGTGGGGCATCCGCCGTGGGGCAGTTGCACGCTGCGGTGCACATGCCAGCTCGCCTCGTGTTGCTGACTTGCTTGTTCAGTCTGGTTAAAAAAAAAAAAAAAAAAAATGAAGGCGTGGATGGGCAAGTGCCTTAAAATCATCCGTTGTCCGGTTACCTCTGAGGAGTGAGCTCAGAGGAGATGTGCCCCTGCCCCATGACAGCCCCCTGGCATCCTGGAGGGGGAGAGAGAACGGGACCCAGGGCTGGGCATCTTCACGCGGGGTTAAACCAGATATTGCTTCACCGGCCGCGTCTGCTCTCGATTGCCGTTCTTACCACCGTCTGCCCAGATTTTAACCTTGGCCTGTATTCGAAGGTGAAGTGATTGGTTACTCCTTTTTCTTTCTTTCTTTTTTTTTTTTTTTTGCAGATTCTGACCCTGCAAGATAATGAGAGGGTTTCACTACCTTCATTTAGTCAGGACTAGGCTCGGGGTTGGGTTTGAAGCACAGGTGAAATTGTTTGTTTACTTGGAGTTCAGGCTTAAACTAAATTCCAAATAGAATTGTTGAGACTAGGCAGAACTTAAAAAACACGGACTATATTAGACTTCTAGGGTCAGGTAACCCAACTCTTGAGTTCTGTAATAATGGTGCTATTTTGTTTGCTCTGGGTTTTTTCCTTCTTGGAATGAGAGGACATAAAACTTTCTTCTCAAGGTACTATTAGCTCAATTTTAGATCTTCTTGGTTTCTTTATACACAGTAACTGATAACCACAAGTCTGATAGAAGAGAGGCTCAGCAGCTGAAAATTTGGGAAGTATTTCGAACCAGACGTCAGTGAGTTTATTTTTTCATAATTGCAGTATTGAAGTGTATGGGTTCAGGTTAGTGCAATAATTGGTCAGAATTCAAAATAAATACTATAGAGCGTATTCATTTACATGGTTAATGTACTCACTACCAGAGTTCAGTTTGGAGAAGATATGTGTCTGTGCATATGCATATATATGTATTTATATTTATATACTTGGATACATATTTTTAATTTTCTTGCTTTATTGAGGCACCAGAGTAAAGCTTCTAACTTACAGCCTTTCTTTTCTGATGATAAAACAATTGAAAAGACTTTCTCAGTTTCCTGCTTTTGATGTCAGGATTTTGTGATTTGTTTGGCTATGAGGAAAGAGGAAAGCATATGCTTTCTTTTCTATTTGAAGATGCAAGCTACCTGGAGATGGCAGTGTAACATGTAGACCGTGTGACATGTGACAAACTTGCCTTTGGGACATCAAAGTTCCTAATTGCTACAAATATCAGACTTGCTCTTGAGAATGGTGAGTAAGCCAGGACAAGCGAAATAGGGAAATGGAAACTGATAGTTAAAAAAATCTAGATGCCAAGAAGTTTTGCAGCCATCTGGTAAATCCTATCTTTCCTGAACCAAGGACACTTCTCCTCCCCAGCCAGAGGGTAAATAGCTTAAATCAACCCTACTCAGGAAGACAGCAGAAATCCAATTAGTGCCATTTGCCAACCATACCCAAGGACAGATGAAGTTAAGAGGGTAAATCTAATTTTGATACATTAGCATAAAGCTGATGAATATTCTATTGAGATCCTCTCCTAAGACCTCCTATAAATGCCCAGCCTTTAAAACCCCTCAAAACGTAGGTCCAAAGCATGCTCTCCCTCCCAGGACCACCCCTAGCCTTTCTCCTCCCCCTCTTCTTTCTCCACAGGCAGGCAGTCATCTCCTGAACTCTAAGGGACCCCATGAGGCTTGCAACTAGGCAGGAATGGGCAGTGGCAGTTCATCCCAGGCAAGCCCCCTGAACCTGTCCCCAAGGCCCCCTTTTCTCAGACTTCTTAGCGAGTCAGAGTAGCCTGGCCTAGCCTCAGTTCCCCAGCCCTTTCTTGCTTCATTGTCCCCACCTTTAATAAACGTCCTCTAAAATTCACATCACCTGGACTCATGCTGTGAAATTTCTTCTGCACGAAGTCAAGAAGTCACACACTACTGGCTGGCCCTAGGCAGACCTGCTCAGAGCCAGGTCCCCTTTCCGGTAACACTCTCAGCTCAGTAGCTGTTTGGCTTTAATTTTACTCAGTTTTCCTAAAGTGCCATGTCTGGTTTCGGAAAATGTTATGGAATGAGAGGTGAGGTGTAGTAAGTAACAGAACACCTTATTTTGATTAGAATGGTCAAGAACTAATAATGTTATGGAGAAGTAATCCAAGTACTTTTCGTTGGGAGAGCTAATGATGGGGTATCAGGGTAGCTTCATGTTTTGACTAGGGTGGGCCTGGGGCTTGGGGAGAGGACGGAAGGGTCCACCCTGGCTTGAGGGAGAAACCAAGGCATTGTATTAGTTTGCTAGGACTGCCATAACAAAATACCACAGACATTAAGCAACAGAAATTTATTTTCTCACAGTTCTGGAGGCCAGAAATCTGAGATCAAGGTATCAGAAGGGTTATTTCTTCTGAGGCCTCTCTCCTTGGCTTATAGATAGATGGCTGCCTTCTCCCTGTGTCTTCACAAGGTGTTTTTTCTGTGTGTCTGTGTCCTAATCTTTTCTAATAAGGACACCAGTTACATTGGATTAGGCTCCCACCCTTATGAATTCATTTAACCTTAACTCTTTAAACGTCCTGTCTCCATATACAGTTGACACTGGGGGTTAGAAATCTATAACACAGGTCTGCCCCATGGAAATCATAGCCAGTTTATTTTAGAACTCTGACTGGGCTCTTTTCACACAGTGAATTGATTTTCAAATTTCAGATTCCCAGGGAGGTTTTCCTTCTGTCTATATTGGTTGTGTCTACTTTGTCAGTCTCTCATTCATTCCAAAATGTTTTCCACTCCCACCATTCACTGAGGCTGCCCTTGTCAAGGTCAGTAACAAATGGTTTCCATATTGCCAAGTCTGTGGTCACTTATTAGTCCCAATTGTACTCAACCGCTTATACAAGTGAGCATTCTTTCCATGAAGCATTTCTCTTGGCTTTTGTACACATACTTTCATGGTGTTCTTCCTACCATTGTGGCTAATTATTTGTCTTTTTCTGGCTTCTCATCCCCTAGAATTTCTTAATTTTTTTAAAAATCACAGTTTACAATAGGAAATACATTTTACATTGTTTCCAGTACATTCATAAGTATATAAATTGCATATATCAATCAATTAACATATACATCTATATACTTATCTATGAAATAAAAATTCTATGGAATAGTGCTTGCCCTCAGTCCATGAGATGCATGCTATTTTCTATTATATTTCTATAATTTACTATGTTATAATGCAAATATATATTTCTGTTTTCAGTTTCTTTCCTTTAATTCTCTATATGATATTTATCTAGTCCTAGAGACTCAAATATTAACCAACTAACTAATGACTAAAATTGATATATCCAGGCTTCATTTCTCTCCTCCCTCCCAGGCATGTGCATCAAACTTTTTTTCCTTAAAGAAATTTTTAAAGTATTGATTTGAAAGAGAGAGAAGGAGAGAGAAACATTGACTTGTTCTGCTTGCTTATGCACTCTTTGGTTGCTTCTTGCATGTGCCCTGACGGGGCATCAAACCCACAACCTTGGCGTATTGGGATGACGTTTTAACCAACTGAGCTGCCTGTCCAGGAAAGCTTTTTTTCTTAATATCCCCACTTGGAGACCTAATAAGTAACTCAAATGAGTACAGATGGTCCCTAATTTATAATAGCTCAATTTAGGATTTTTTTTACTTTCTGCATTTGCGATGGTGCAAAGGCCATATGTATTCAGTAGAGACTATACTTCAGATTTTGGATTTTTATCTTTCCCTGGGCTAGCAGTATATAGTTGGATACTTTTAGAAGTTCAGCAGCACAGTGAGCTGCAGTTCCCAGTCAGCCACAAGAGCATGAGGGTAAACAGTTGATCACCAGGGTAAATCACTGGTACTCTAAAAGTGTACTGTGCTGCGTTTTTTGGATATTGTATTTTGGCATCCCATCATGTCTACAAAATGTCCATCTGTGTCTCCTGCCACTGGAGAAGAGGAAGGCAATTACCCTTGATCACATTTAAGGTGGGCCGGGCTAAGCTGTGATATTCGGTAGGTTAACTTAATTAAATGCATTTTCAACTTACAATGGTTTTTTTTTTTTTTTTGGACATAAGCCCATTGTAAGTCGAGGAGCATCTGTACATCTAAAAACAAAACTCTTGATTTATACCACCTGTTCGTCCTTTCCATCTCAGATGTTACCAGCAGCCAAGGACTTGGGTGTCATCCTTGGTTTTGCCGTTGCTTTGCTTTCCAACCATCTTCCCTTACAAATAACCACTCCATCTGGAAGTCCAATTTTATCTCTTTAAAAAATCTGAAATATGTTCTCTTCATGCCTACCAACATCTTCATTTTTGGCTTGTCTTAGTTTCCTAATTAGTGTTTTTTCATTCCCTCTTTTCTTTATAATCTACTTTTCACATACTGGTCAGACTATTTTCCCCGAAAATGTTTTCTCAAAAGTTTTGAACAAAAGAAGTAAAGTTTAAAAGTCAGTAGTGCTAGCTCTGGCCAGGTAGCTCAGGTGGTTAGAGCATCGTCCTGATATGCCAAAGTTTTGGGTTTGATCTCTGGTCAGGACACATACAAGAATCAACCAATGACTGCATGAATAAGTGGAACAAATTGATATGTGTTTCTTTCTCTCCTCTCTCTCTCTCTCTCTTCCTCCCTCCCTTTCTCTAAAAATCAATAAAATAAAAAAATTTTAAAAGTCATTAGTGTTACCAGAAAGGGGACCTGACCCCTGAGCAGGTATGCCTAGGGCCAGCCAGTAGTGTGTGGTTTCTTGACTTTGTGCAGGAAAAATTTCACAACACAAGTCCAGGTTAATTTCAGAGGACATTTATTAAAGGTGGGGACAATGAAACAAGAAAGGGCTGGGGAGATGAGCCTACGCTGGGCTGCTTTGTCTCACTAAGAAGTCACAGACCCCAGGCTGGCATGGTTCAGTGGTTGAGTGTCGATCTATGAACCAGAAGGTCATGGTTTGATTCCTGGTCAGGGCACATGCCTGGGTTTGGGGCTCCATCCCCAGTGGGGAGCCTGCAGGAGGTGGCCAATCAGTGACTCTCTCATCATTGATGTTTCTCTCCCTTTCCCTTCCTCTCTCTGAAATCAATAAACATTTAAAAAAAAAGTCAGAGAAAAGGGGACCTTGGGGACAGACTCGGGGTTTGCCTGTGATGAACTGTCACTGCCCATTGCTGCTCTGGTTGCAAGCCTCATGGGGTCCCTTAGAGTTTAGGAGATGCATGCCTGTGGGGAAAGAAGTGGGGAGGGTGCGGGCTTGCTCCTAGGAGGGAGAACATGTGCTGGGCCCCTGTTTTGAGGGGTTTAAAGGCTGGGTATTTATGGGAGGTCTTAGGGGAGGATTTCAATAAAATATTCATCAGCTTTCTGCGGAGGTACCAAAATGAAATTTATTCTCTTAACTTCATCTGTCCTTGGGTGTGGTTGGCAAATGACACTAATTGACTATGTCTCAGTTTCCCTATTTTGCTTGTCCTGGCTTACTAGCCTGTCTCAATAGTACTAAAATACATAAAAAAGCGGTTCCCTTCAACTCTCAGTTTCACTGTTTCCCCTAGTTATTTACTTTCATATTCCTAAATAATAATTTATTCATATCTATCTCTTGATTTTTTGCAGTTTTAGACATTATTTATTAGCCATGGTAGAGTCCTCATTTCTTTTTTCTGCATGCCATTAATAATGATAATTTTTGACTAACTTGATAGGATTTATATTTTGACTGTGTAGTCCCTGCTGGTCAAATAATGTAATATGACTACACTTCCTTTCTTTCATGTTCTCCTTTTTTTTTTTTTTCCTTTTAGGAACTCAAATTGTAAGGCAAAGTTTATTTAGAAAGTTGCAGAGGTAGTAAAAGGGCCCTTGGAGCTTAGGCGAAAGAGGGAGGAGAGGCCTGGGCATGCTCCAGAAAAGAGAGAGTGCACACTGGTTCCATTTTTTTTTTTTTTTGAGGTTAATAATTGCATTTTTAATTTACCTAGTATTATAATTTTGTATATACACATTATTTGTCCCCTTCCTCCAACTTCCATAATCTCTTACCCACATCCATCAATAATATTTGCCATATGTTCAAAGAAATTGTCTCTTTTCTCCCCTGCCCCTACCCTCAACTCCCTAACCCAAGACCCAAAGGCCTTCTTCCTTCTCAACAGCTTTTATTCTCAGCTACCCTTTACCCTCTCTGCTGGAAACTGTTTTCCAGATCTCATGTCACCATCTTTCTCAGTTTACATTCTTGTTTTGTTGGAGCACATTTTTTGGTAGCTTTCTAAGAAAATAATGCATGGAAAATAATTTTTTGATCTAATGCCTGCCTGAAAATGTCTTTTTATTTATTTTATTTTCTACCTTTATAATTTGAGTAGATCTCAGGTTGCAAATAATTTCATCCATGATTTAAACATATTACTCCATTGATTTCTAGCTTCCTAGGCCTGATTTTGAGAAATGTAATGCCTTCTGTTTCCTTGTCCTTATTGCTGTTCTGAAACATCATAATGATAAGCCTTGGTATTTTTTTTTCATTTTTCTGGGTCCTTCGATTCAGCTTTATTCTGCATTTCTAGGAAATTAGTTTATTATATTTTTGATAATGTTTTCCCTCTGTGTTCTTCATTCTTTCTTTTCTTTTTTAAATATATTTTTATTGATTTCAGAGAGAGGAAAGGAGAGGGAGAGAGAGAGAGACAGAAACATCAATGATGAGTCATTGGGAATCCAGCCCACAACCCGAGCATGTGCCCTGACTGGGAATCGAACCCCGATCTCCTGTATCCTAGGTCTGTGCTCAACCGCTGAGCCACGCCCAGCCGGGCTCTTCATTCTTTCTGAAACTTTCGTTGGTAGGATGTTGATTTCTTGGGCTGATTCTCGATTTTATCTTTTTAGCTTTTACTTTCTGTGTTACCTTCTTCCTCTCCCTTTCTTTTGGGAGATATTTGGGGTTTTATATTTCTTATATTTTTATTTAGCTATCCAGTTTTTAATTTTAGAGCTTGTTTTCTGATTACTTCTCATCTATAGGAGCTGTGCTTGCTTCATGTATGTAATATCTTTTCTCCATATGTATATTAGTTGTAATTGTTTTGTTGTTTTTAATAAGGTGTTTTTCTTTTCCCTGTGTTTCCTTTGTTTCTATCATGTATTTTTGTTTGCTTTGGATTCTTTTATGTGATTGGAGATTTTCTGCAAATGTCTAGTGATCTGTTCGCTTCATATTTAAGCGTGAGTTAGTAAAAGATGGTGATAATTTCTCAGTGTCAGCTTTGGGCTCACTGCAGGATGATTGGGTTTCTTTAGAGGAATCCCCAGTTCTAAGCGTCTGGAGGTCTATTCTCTGGGAATTCCATCTCTCCAGAGAGGAGTCCTCTCATTTCCCTCTTGGGTATTGTAAACTTGGCTGCCTGCGTGACAGTTCTGTAAATGGACTCTCAACCCATCCTTTTTAATTCCCTCTCCTCCCCTTTTCCCATCTCAAGTCTTTTCTATGGTTCTTGATTGAATTTTGGCTCCGATTAGTCTCTCCCTCTCCTGCCATCCAGAGTTTTGTTTCTTTTGTTTTGCTAGATCAGTTACCACTCTTAAAAATGTCACTCTCTTAACTCACAGGGAGCAGGCCTGGAGCCAATCTACCCTGTGCTGGACTATAGTGTGTGGGTTCTTCACTTTGTGGAGGAAAGACTTCACAACATGAGCCCAGGTAATTTTGAGAGTATGTTTATTAAGGCTGGGGGCAGTGAAACTAGGAAGGGCTGAGGACAGAAGCAGCAACGGGAGAGACTAGGCGGGGCTGCTTTGACTCTCTAGAAATGTTTTAAGAAAGAAGTGAGCCAAGGTAGGTCTGCTGTCAGCTCGCTGGAAAGTCAGGAAAGAGGGGGCCTTGACCAGCTTCTGCTGCCCATTGCTCCTCTGGTCCCTTAGAGTGTAGGAGATGCGTGCCTATGGGTAAAGAAGAGAGGGGAGGGAAAGGCACCTGTGTGCTCCAGGGAGGCTTTCTGGGTCCTTTGTCTTGAGGGTTTTAAAGGCTGGGGGTTTAGAGAAGATCTTAGAGGAGGTTCTCAAAACCTATTCTCCAGTGGTTTTCCATTTCCCTCTAAATACAGTATAACTTAAATTTCTTAGTGGCCTACAAGGATCTTTGTGATGTAACTCTCTCCTCCATGCGTCTTTCCTTTCTCCTTCCTATTACTCTCAACAGTCCAACAACAGCCGACCTTGTCCTTTCCTCCGTCTTCCTTTGATACCTTCACATGGTCTGTTCCTCTTCATTCAGGTTTTCACATCAACTGACCACCTAGGTAGTTCATCCAGTCACTCTATTTCATTTAACCTTAGTTTTCAAAGCACTTAGCACTCTCTGAAATAAGCTATTTCATTTGTATGTTTCCCCAGTTTTATATTTTAATTCTCATCAATTTTTACTCTTGTATCTAATGGCTTTTTTGAGTCCTAAGAAATAATTACCTCAAAGTCACAAAGATTTTTCTCCTACAGTTTTTTCTAGGAGTTTTATATTTTAGGTTTTACTTATAGGTCTGCAATCTATTGTGAGGTCATTTGTGTATGGTTTGAGTTAAGGATTGGGGTTCTTTTTTTTTTACATAATGATATCCAACTGTTTTTGCATCATTTATTGAAAAAGCAATTGTTGAAAATCAATCGACTCTATATGTGTAGGTTTATTTCTGGACTATTCTATTCCATTGACCTATATATGTCTATTCTTATATCAACTGTGTAGGTTATACAGTATTATTTTATTTCAAAATATTTGGGCTATTTTATGTTCTTTGCATTTCATTATAAACTTCAGAATTAGCTTGTCAAAATTGATATCTTGACTCTCTAGGTCAAGTTGGAGAGAATTGACATCTTAATGTTGAGGTCCATGACCATATTATATCTCCATTTTTTTAAGGACTTTAATAACTTAGCAATATTTTGATATGTAGTTTAGTTCTTACACTAATTTTGTCTAATTTAACTGTAAAAGTTTCATATTTTTGATGCTGTTGTGAATGGTATTCTTTTAATGTTTGCTGCTAATATGTAGAAACAAATGATTTTTGTATATTGACGGTGTATTCGGCAAAACTGCTGAATTCATTCAGATCAGTCATGCAATTCATGTATTTGTATATTGCCTTTATATCCTGCAACCTTGCCAAATTTCGCTGTTCTAGTAAGATTTGGTGGCAGGGGTGCAGGGGGAGCGAAGAGGATTCCTTTATTTTTTGTAAATTCCACAGGATTTTTTTACCCAGAGGTCATGTGAACTGTAAATGAAGATTGTTTTACCTATTCTTTTCCATTTATATGTCTTTCTGTTTTGGCCTCAGTGTACCTCCAGTACAGTTTTGAAAGGGTTAACAGATGGTCCTTAGCTCCAGTGCCAACAGGAATCCCATTTGGGAAGGAAACTTGATTCAGTGCAGAGCTCAATTGTGATTCAGCATGGTTGTGAGAGCAGCATGACTGTAGAACAGCTTGGCTGTGAGGTGGCCCTGGGGTGAGGTCCCTTCTAGAGAGACAGTTCTGCTCCACTCCACTCCAGGGGCTCAGGTTTGGGCCACCCCGCTCTGCCCTGCACCTGTCTGCTCCAGAAAGACATCCAGAAAGCAGTCTTTGACAGAAAGGGGAAAGTGAGTACCCTTGGAGCCACTTGTCTTATATAGGCAGTTCCCCACCCCTGGTACGTGATTGGTCTGTTCCCATGCAAATGAGGACTTCAAATCTTCACTGTTGGATTGGTCCAAAAGGCACTGTCCTGATTTGTCAGAACGGAGCTGCTCTGATTGGTCAGTGAAGACGTTGCTGGGGTGTGGGGCGGGGAGAGACAGCTGTGCAGCTCTGATTGGACAGGGAAGCCGCAGTCCTATAGGCTGAAACAGTTCCGGGGTCTGCCTCCTAGGGGCGGCTTATGGCAGGAACGCAAAGCGGGCGGGCGGGTCAGCGCGGGTTTCTCCCGGAAGTGAGGTTCGTGTGCGGCCGGTACCTGTGTGGAAGTAGCCGCTTGGCTGTTTTTAAAATTTAAGCGCCGTTTAGCCACCAGGAGCCCTTCTTAGTAGATACCTTACTTCTCAGGAGCCATGGGCGTGAAAACAGACTTTCCTCCCTGATCTTTCGAAGAGAAACATGTAGTTTTTTACCATTCAGTATAATAATAGCTGTAGGTGTTATTGTAGATATTCTCTATCAGGTTGAAGAAGAAGAAAGTTTCCTTCTATTACTATTTTCAGGAGATTTTTTTTAAAAATTAGGAATGGATGTTGGATTTTTTTTTTTGGTTTTTTTTAATCTTCACCTGAGGATATTTTTTTCCTTTTTTTCAGAGAGTGGAGGGAGGGAAAAGAGAGCGAAACATGGGTGTGACAGACACACACGGATGAGTCGCCGCGCACCCGAGCTCCGGCCGGCCTGCACCGAGGTCGTGCCCTTGACCGGGAATCCAGCCCGGGACCCCGACCTGGGGGCGGCGCTGACCACTGAGCCAGGCCGGCCGCGGCAGGTTTCACCTTTTCTTTTTGAGGTCCTGTGGTCCCTGTGGTTTATTTTTTCCATCACCGTTTTTCCCTTCTGTGCCCTCTCCACCTCCACTCACCTCCCCTTTTTTTTTAAAAACAGCAGTTTATCCCTCACAGTTCTGGAGGCTGGAGGACGAATCCAGGCGCCGGCCGCGGGTCGCCCCGGCGGGGGCCTCACACGTGGGGGGGCCTCACTCGGGGGGGGGCCTCGTGCTTTTCCTCTTACGCCTGTTAATATGATGAATTACATTACTTTTGAATGTTAAAGGAACCCTACATTTTTTAGAGAAATCAGTCCCCTTTGTTCACGATATATCATCCTTTTTATATATTGCAGGATTTGATTTACTACATTTTTAAGGTTTTTCTGTTTACATTCATGAGGAATATTTGTAGTTTTCTTAAAGGGAGTTTTCTGGTTTTGTTTTAAGGGTCATGCAGACCTCATTAGATGAGTTGGGAAGTGTTCCTCTCTCATTTTTTGGAAGAGTTTGCATAGAATTGGTATATTAATTTTCTATTGCTGCGTCACAAATTGCCACCGACTTAGCAGCCTGGAACAACATACAGTGATCGGCCGACAGCGCCTGTGGTCAGGAGTCTGGGCCTGGCTTGGCTGGACCCTCTGGTCCGGTCTCACAGGTCTGCAGTGGGGCGTGGCCTGCTGCTGTGGGGTTGGCGGGACTCGGCTCCTGTGCCTGCGGAACTCCTGGGGACTGGCCGCCTAAGCCAGCAGGAGGGTCCTTGTGACACCAGGAAAGGTCCTAGTCTCCGTTAAAGGCGTTCATTTAATTAATTTAGACCCACCTAGGATAACTCCCTTCTGAGAACTCACAATCAGTGATTGAGACCTTTTACATTGTATCTGCAAAATACCTTTACCTTTACCAGATAACATAACCTAATAAAGGGAATAACTGTCCTGTTACCTCTGTTGGCTTGAAGCAGGTCACAGGTGCCGCCCACGCTCAAGGGTACAGGTCACACGAGGTTTATACAAAGGCTTGACTCATTGAGGTTACTAAGGTGTGTGCCACAGTTTGTATACTTTCTTTCTTTCTAAAGTTTATCTTTAGTGTTAGAAGTACCCTGGTTGAGAACTTTTCTTTGGGGGAAGTTTTTTAACTACAAATTCAATTTTTTAAAATAGATACTGAGCTATTCTAGTTAATTATTTCTTCTTGAGTGAGCTTTTATTTTATTTTTATTTTTTAAATATATCTTTATTGATTTCAGAGAGAGGAAAGGAGAGGGAGAGAGAGAGAGAGAAACATCAATGATGAGAGAGTCATTGATCAAGCCTGCAACCAGGCATGTGCCCTGACTGGGAATCGAACCCTGATTGCCTGGATCCTAGGTCGACTCTCAACCACTGAGCCACTCCCGGCCGGGCTTGAGTGAGCTTTTATAGTTTTTGTCTTCTCTATTTAATCTGAATTATATAATTTACAGGGATAAAGTTTATAATATTCTCTTCTTTTAATATCTGTAGGATCTGTGTGGGATGTCTTTTTCATCCCTGATATTGACTACTTGTGCCATTTCTCTTTTTTTTCATGATTAATCTGGCTAGAGGCTTGTTAAATTTATTGATCTTTTCATAGAATCAAGTTTGTTTGTTTTTAATCTTCACCTGAGGATATTTTTTCCATTACTTTTCAGAGAGAGTGGAAGGGGGGAAGAGAGAGAGGGAAAGGAGAGGGGAGGGGAACACTGATGTGAGAGAGACTCATTGATTGGTTGCCTCCTGCACTTGCCCCAACTGGAGCCAGGGATCCAGCCTGCAACTGAGGTACATGCCCTTGTCCCGAACTGAACGCTGGACCTTTCATTCCTCAGAGTGTCACTCTAACCACTGAGCCAAACCAGCTAAGGCAGAATCAGCTTTGGGTGTATTGACTTTTCCCCTCCTCTATTATTTGTCATAGGCTATTTAATTGATTTATGTTCGCATTTTTATTTTCTTCTACCTTTTTTGAGTTTAATTTGTACTCTTTTTCTAGTGGAAGCTTGGATTATTTATTTTAGACATTTCTTATTTTAGAAAAAATGATCCTTATAGAAATTTCTTTCCAGGTATTGCTTTTGATTTAAAAAACTTTATTCAGTTAAAAGTAATCTTTAGTTTTCTTTGAGGTTTCTCCTTTGAACCAAGGATGATTTGGAAGTATGTTGTTTAAATTTGAATACTTCCCCCCACCCCCCATATAATTTTGTTGTCGATTTCTAGTTTAATTTTGTTATGGTCAAAACATGTATTTTGTATAATAAAATTTAAGAAAGTTTATCTTAAATTTTAATGAGGTGAATTAATAGTCTGTCTTGGTGAATGTTTTGTATATACTTAAAAAGAATGGTTGTTCTGCTGTTATTGAATGGAATGTCCTGTACATGCCAGGTTAATGTGCTTGATAAGGTTTTTCAATATTTTTGTGAAAGAGACCCAGCATTTCTATCAGCTACTATATTATACACCCTTACATTCCTGAGTAGGGTATGTTTATTTGAATATCTACTCTGCTGGTAGGGGACATAGTGGGGAACATTGATAAATCACACATTTTCCTTTCTTAAGAACCTTGTATCTTGGAGGAATGAGAGACAGTTACTAACACAGTGAAGGATGGAAGTGAGCGTGAAGTGCCAAAGCGGTCACCCAAGAGAGTACTATACTGGAGATACGATGTAGGAGAAAGGCTTAAAACAGTATGTATTGATGTTGCTTCAAACTTTCAGCAACAGTAGTGGCCTTGTGCCTGGAGCCTAGAAGAGAGTAACTGTGACTAACATTTGATGAGTGTTTATTATATGCCAGGCATTCTTTTTAGCATGTTACATGTATTAATTTTTTTTATTACCAATTGACTCTCTGAGAGTGGGTACTGTTATCTCCATGTTATAGAAGAAGAAACTGAGACACATAGATGTTAACCTTCACAAGTTGCAAGTAAGTTGTTGATAGGATTCATGACCAAGCAGTGTGGTTCCAACATGCCTCTGAGATATGAGATTATGGTGCTAATCTAGTTGACAGATAATAAGGTTTATCCGAGAATACACACCCTCTGCTATAGGCATGTAGGGTACAGCAGGTAAGTCCCTTTTAGAAAGAGGTAGCCTGGGTTTTAGTGGTTATTATTTCTCCTATCCTGCTGTCCCCCAAAGACACATATACATACCTAGAAGTTAGTCACTAACGGCCGGAGTCCAAATTAGGTTGGTCTGTTCTTATGGTAAGTCAGAGTGAACTGGTGATTCTGTCCCTTGTGTTGGTGGTCCCTCTCCCCCTCCCAACACACACTCCACTGCATATTCCTCTCTCTTTTGATGCTCTCTTGCAACCAATAATATGTAGGTAGAATGTGATGCTTCATTTTATATTATCTAACTCTCTATTTGTTTTCTCTTACAGTCATAGTATACAAGAGAATGAACTCTGAATACTTAAGTGTTACATTAAACCATTCTGTTTAACCAGACAATACAGTTCTATTTGGAACAAAGATATTCTTTATGTTCAACTTCTGACCATCCATTGCATCATTCATCATACATCCATTGTCCTCCTGCAGCATCAGCAATATCTGGATAGTTTCTTTATAGCTCCCCTTTATGTACTCTGTCCAATTACTAATACTAAGATGGCTTTTTGCTGTCTTTTCTGAGGTAGGATCTTCTCAAATAGGTGACCTGGTCAGCTATTGTTTCATCTCCTCCCCACTGGTGCTCCATTGCTGATTCTTTTACCCTTTCCTTGGCCAGTTTCTTCAGCTGGGGTCATTCCATTGGTAGCAAATGCTTTTGAACTTCTCTTGCATTTACACGCTTCCTTTTCTCTAAAAGGGACATATGACTCCTAGCCTCATCTGATCCCACCTCACCCTACCCCAACTAATTCTGCTCAAGAGGTTGAGGACCTCTTGCCATGTGAACATTCATCAAAGGTCACATTGTGTTGAGATTTTAAAGGAATTGAGGCAGATCCCAAGAAAATTGAAGGTTTTGGTTAGACTTTATCCAACAAAAGAATTACCTGCCAGCTCAGGGATTTTTAGGGGGTAACTTTTTTAGTGGAGACCATCCTCCGGGAGCCTATTACCTAATAAAAGTGGAGGAGACATCTTAACTGGAGTTCTCTCTCTAGGCTATTCTATCTACTCCCCTCCAATCTCTAAAATCACTTGCACTCTCAGGGGTAGACCCTATAGCCATGTTCACAATACGTAACCCAGGTAATGCACATTGGCCTTGGGGTTGACACTTGACCCAAGTTGGAACAGAAATTCTATTTTTTTTTTTTTTTTTAAGATATGAACTGAAAAGTCATAAAGCTGGGAAACAGCAGCTGTGTGCAACAGAAGCCTAGAAGGAAGTGAAGCAAGCTTGCTGCAGAGAAACACAGTGCTGAGAGAGGTGTCAGTTCACCAGGGCGTAGTAAGAGGGCTTCCTCCCGTGTGTTCTGTGAGACCCTTCTTAAGCTGTAAGAATGTCCATCTTTTTGGTTAACCTCAGTTAGGGTTTCTGTTGCTTGCACTAAAACCTGCTTTATTAAAGTAACAGGAGATGGACTATGTGTATGACTTTCTACTTTGTGTTTATTGTAAGATCAGTACAAGTAAAATACTGTAGGTGAATAGGTCAGAGCCCTATTAATCAGCTACGGGGAGTGTGACATTCCAGACGTATGTGAAGGGACAATTTAGTTAAATTAAATTAGAATTTGGTCGTTAAATGGTATTTCCTCACAGCAACTGTCCCAAAGTTAGCTATTATTATATTTCCATGTCAAATTAACATAGCCAGTGAGTATTTTATTGGCAGTTTTATCTGGTGCTGTACTCTCTCTCTCTCAGTTTTTTTTAAGTCATGCTTTTCCTGGTATATACCCACTGGGGTTTTAGTAATGGCTCTTTTTCCAAAATACAGGACTGGGCAAAAGTAGGTTTACAGTTATTTGTATGGAAAATAATACAATAATTAATAAATAAAACAAGAATAAACTCTCGTACTCATAACTGTAATTTGCCCCACCCTGTCCATATGTAGTGGGTAGTTCTTCCATTCAAATTGCCTGGAATTTTTAGGATTGTCCTTAGTTCAGACTGCTAACACTCTGATAAATGATCTGTTGTAGAAGCCATTAGATTGTACTGAGTCTAGGTACTGTGGTATGGAAATCCCCCTCCCCCACACCCTCCTCCCACCTCTCTCCCCCAAATTACAGCTGTGTAAGAACTTAGTCATTTTACTTGTTGAACTTCCCTCGCTATAGTGAACACCACAGCAGTCCTTATCAACACTACACTTTATCCCTTAACGTTGCATTTCCACCCTGTCATTACAGTAGGCATTGTAAAAACCATAAAAAACACACACAGTGGGTATTTGTTCTTTTTGGCTGCCCAGCAGATGAACTCCGTATGTATATTAGGGGAATTCTCTAGCACGATTTTTTTGTGGGAAACAGTGTCACAATCCACACGCTCCCCCTCCACCCTCACCCTCGCACACCTTACACCCAGGGAGAACAGGGTAAAATAAAGAAGCATACTTTTCAAGTTTGCTTATCGCCCTGTTTGGGGGTAAAAATGAAAGAGATGCGGAATCGAGTGGTTTAGCTTGTGTGGAGCGCGGTGGTGAGTGGCCTAAAGTGCTGCTCCACACTGGAGTTTCATTGGCCACCATGTTCTGAATTTTGGTTTTACCATTGAATCCCTTACATTGAAGGGATTGTTGTTGAAGTGATTTAAAAATTGGGGGGAGGGGTTGTGTTATTAAAGTTGGGAAAGAGAGTTTGTGATCTAGCTGAGTGCTCTTATATCTCCCCAAACTGACTGCTGCAGCTGTCCTCAGTTCCTTTGTTAGATTTGCATGCTGGGAGACGGCTTTCTCTTAATCGTCCCAAGGGCACTACAGTGTTTTATGGTGAGAACTCCAGTGGTGACAGCCCTTCAACATAGCTTCTTTTTAGTCAAAAGACCTTCAGTAACCTCCCTTTTCTTTGTGTTCATTTTATGCCTTGTAGCCACTTTTGCAATCTTTGATCTTTATGAGGTTAAGACTCTCATCATCGAGTTTGACTATAATTTCCCTCATAGGAAATTCACTTTCATAATCTCTATTTAGCACAGTTACTTGGACAAATGGGTTCTTTTAACTTTTTGGTTAGGGTCTCAAGACTAACCTAAGAGTTAAAGAGTTTTCCTTAGTATATGTCGACATTAATTGGCTCTATTAGTTTAAGCCACTTAATGGCTTTGGGTTATTTAAAACATTGTAAGTCTACAGTGTATTTATTATTTACTTATTTTCTGACTTGTTTTTCTCCTGATTTTTCTGATTATCAAAATGATACGTATCTGTTGTGCAAAAATTTGGTAAGTACAGAGAATTATTGAAAAAATAGTGTAGTTCCCCAAATTGATCTACAGATTCAGTACAATTGCTTTCAGAATTCTTGCTGCCTTTTTTTTTTTTTGCTTGCAGAAATTCACAACATAATTCTAAAATTCACATTGAGAAATGCACGGGACTCAGAATAGCCAGAACAGTGTTGCAAAGAACAGAGATGATGGGCTTATACTGGATTTCAAAACCTAATACAAAGCTACTATAATCAAGATGGTGTGGTACTGGCAATAAGTATACATACAGAACAATGGGATAGAAGTGAGAGTCCAGAAGTAAACTGGAACATTTACCGTCATTTGATTTTTGACAGTTTCCAAGAGAATGTAATGGGGTTGGGAAGAAGAACAGTCTTTTCAGCAAATTCTTTTGGAACAACTTAATGCAAAATAATGAATTTGGACTTCTCTCTCATATCATTGTTAACTAAAATGGATCAGAGACCTAAATGTAAGAGCTAAAACTCTTAGAAGAATGCATAGATATTCATGACAGTGGGTCCCTAGACAAGACATTGGAAACACAAGCAACCAAAGAAAATTAGATAAATTGGATTTCATCAAAGAAGAAATAATAAATTATGCTTTATTATAATTAAAATCTTTTGTACTTCAAAGGACAGTATCAAGACAATGAAAAGACAACCATAGAATGACAGAAAATATTTGCAGATCATACACTTAATAAGGGTCTAGTGTCAAGGATATATAAAGAACTCTTACAACTTAATTATAAAAGAAAAACAACCCAATTTTAAAACTAGGCAAAGGAATTGAATAGACATTTCTCTAAGGAGATAAACAAATGGCCCATAAACACATGAGAAGATGTTCAGATCTTTAGTCATTAGGGAAATGCAAATAAAAGCCACAAGGATAAACAGTTTACACCCACTAGGATGACTGTGATAAAGAAAGGTGGACAATAAAAGTCTTGGTGAGACTGTAGAGAAATTGGAACTTCACATTTTGCTGGTGGGAATGTAAAACGGTGCAGCTGCTTTGAAAAACAGCAGTTTCACGAATGGTTAAGCATAAAGTTACCGTATGACCCAGCAGAGATATATACCTAAAAGAAATGAAAACATGTAGTATAAAACCTTGTACACAAATTGTCATTGCAGCCCAAAGTGGAAACTTTGTTTTTGTAATAGCCAAAAAGTAGAAACTGGCCAAATATTCAATAATTGGTGAATGTTTAAACAAAATGTAACCTATCCATACCATGGAATAATATTCAGCAATAAAAAGGAATGAAGGTAATACATGCAAAAACATGGATGAAGAACCTTGAAGATACATGCTGAGTAACAGAATGTATTCCATTTATAGGCATGCATCAGATATCCGGGAGGTGGGGGTGGGGGTGAGGGGGGGTTGGCTCAGTGAGGCGTAACCTTTTGCTGGTGGAGGGCCCTGCCTCGATGTTGACGGCTGCTCACTGATCGGGGTGGAGGTTGCTGAAGGTTGGGGTGGCCGTGGCAATTTCTTAGGGTAACAGTGGAGTCTGCCACATCCGTTGACTCTTCCTCTCAGGTATGATTTCTCTGTAGCGTAGGTGCTGTTGGACAGCATTTTGCCCACAGTAGATCTTTCAAGATTCCAGTCAGTCCTCCCAGAGGTGCTGCAGCCTTATCACCCGCGTTCACGTGATAGCCTGAATCCGTGCTGTCATTTCAGCAGTCTTCACAGCGTCTTCGCCAGTAGATTTCATCTCCAGAAGCGCTTACTGTGTTCGTTCATTCAAGTGTCATCTCGACACTGCAGCAGTTCAGTCACATCACCCGGCTCCGCTTCCAACGCGCTCTTGCGTTTTTCACCACGTTTGCAGTTAGTTTCTCCCTCCACTGAGGCCTGAACCCCTCACAGTCACCCACAGGGTTGAAACCAACCTCCAGACTCCTGCAAGGTTGGTGGTTTACCCTCTTCCCGTGAATCACGAAGATTCTTCGTGGCATCTAGAAGGTGGATCCTTTCCAGAGCGTTTTCAATTTCCTTTGTCCAGACCCGTCATAGGAATCACCGTCTATGGCGGCTGTAGCCTTACAAGTGTGTTTCTTAAATAACTAAACTTGAAAGTCAGAATTCCTCCTTGATCTGTGGGCTGCAGGATGGATTAGTTAGCAGGCGAAACAACATTAATCTTGTGGGCATCTCCTTCCCAGTTCTTGGATGACCAGGTGCATTGGCAACGAGTAGTAATATTTTGAAAGGGATCTTTTTTCTGAGCAGGGCTCAGCAGTGGGCTTGAAATGTTCAGAACACCAGGCCGCTGACACGTGCTTTGTCACCAGGGAGGCTCTCCTGCTTGCTTCCTCCTGTGCTCTCCGCAGAAGCACTTTTCCTTCCCTTCAAGAGTCATCACTGTGCGTTCACAGCTGGGCTGACTGGTGCAAGAGGCCCAGCTTTGCTTGTCTCGGCCTCCGCACTAAGCTTAATCATTTTAAGCTTCTGATTTAAAGTGAGAGGTGTACAACTCTTCTTTTCACTTGAACACACAGAGGCCACTGTAGGATTACTAATTGGCCTAATTTCAGTATCGTTGTGTCTTAGCAAATAGGGAGGCCCTAGAGAGGGAGAGAGATGGGAAACAGCTGGTTCCTGAAGCAGTTTGAACATGTATTTATCAAGTTTGCCATCTTATATGGGCGTGGTTCGTGATTCCCCAAAACAATTACAATAGTAACATCAAAGATCACTGATTACAGATCACCATGACAAATATATTAATGATCGAAGAGTCTCAACTATTGCGAGAATTACCACAGTGTGACTCGGAGACACAAAGTGAGCAAATACTATTGGAAAGTGGCACCAATACACTCGATGCAGGGTTGCCACACACCTTCAATCTGTAAAAAGTGTAATATCTGCAAAGCATAGTAAAGGAAGGTATGCCTGTGTATGGCATGCTCAGAACAGGCAAATCCACAGGGGTAGGAAAGTAGATTAGCGGGTGCCAGGGCTGGGGGAAGGAGGAAATAGGGAGTAACTGCTGGGTTTCTTTTGGGTTTGAAAAGACTTTGGAGTGAGAAAATGGTGATGTTGCACCGCCTTGTGCATATGCTCCAAGCTACTGAATTGTGCACTTAAAAGGGGCATACTTAACTGTGTGTGACAAGCCGTAAAGTATGCCCCTTTTAAGTGCACAATTTAAAAATACTGTTTTACAAAGTTAGGTGCCTTACCTAAACGTGTAGTTGACCAAAATATGTTTGTGGTGGCTCAGCATACAGCACTCAGGCTTAAAGGAATGCAGAAACTCGAGAGATGGGTTAAATCTCTCAAGTTAGTCTTTTAGTACTGAGGAGTTTGTGTTAATTCTTTTTATTTTCCCCCCAGAGATTGTAAGAAAAAAACAAGTAAAATTAGAAACTTCTTAAAGTTAGCCATTCTTCTTGATCTGGTATAATGCTGGGGTTAGAGAAATTGTTCGGATTTTGTTTTCATAAAATGCTAGTTAACAGAATATGCTATGGTCTGTTGCTTTTCTGTGAAACTAGAGAGTTTAAAGTAAAGAAGACATGCTGACTTGAAAAACTTTGTTACAGTGGTTAATTTTATTTAAATAATACTCTTACATTAGAGCAACCCGTCATGCACTTGGAGGTTTTATCCAGTGGCTCCTTTGTTGTTTCCTTATTAGCAGGCTTCTAACACTCAGTAAACTTAAAACTGTGCACAAACAAGCAACACTTGATTGGTAAATTTTAAAGGAGAGTTATTCAAACTTTTTGATAACTTTGACATGAAAATACTATATATTTTTAGAATCTTGAACTTAAGGAACCTGGCTTGTTTTTTCATCACGTAATTAAAGAAAATTTATTATTCTAGAAACTTATGAATAGCTTTGTCCTAATGAGAAGTTTTCACCATAGTGCAATTTATTCTTTTGTATTCTTGGTTTTTTAGTCCTAATCCAAGGACACACTTATTGATTTTAGAGAGGGGGGCTGTGAAAGGCGGGGGAGGGAGGGAGGGAGGAGGAGAGAGAGGAGGAGAGGGAAGAGGAGGGAGAGGGAGGGGAAGGGAGGGGGAGGGAGGGAGAGAGGGAGAGAGGGAGATTGATTGGTTGCCCCCAGTACACACCTCTGCTGGGGAGGAGCCTGAAACCTTTTGGTGCCTGGGGTGACGCTCCAGCCCCACTGAACCACTCTGACCAGGGCTGTTTCTTTTGTATTCTTATTGAAGAAAAAGCTTGCTTTTTTAAATTAACATTGAGATATGACTTTCCAAGTAAATAGCAAAGTATATTATTTCTTCCCAAGAAAAAGGTCTCAGGTTTTTTTATTTTAATGTAATAAACACTTTTACTTAGGTATCATAAGCTCATTATAATTTTAATGTAGATGGTCCAAGCTTGGATTCTAAGTTCTGTGAAGGTTGAAACTGTTTTTGCCACCCCTTTATAAATCCAGAGTTTATCCTTATGCCTTGTCCATAATAAATGCTTAGAAAGTATTTGTTATATAAATATATATTTGTAATCACGTATATATTTTTATTATACATATTGTTTTGTAATATACTCCGCACAGTTAACTGCAATGTTGTCAGTTGTGAACATTGTGTAATAATAATATTGTTTTTGTCTGTCTGTAGGTTGGTATTTTGTATGGCACCTTTTTTTATCGAAATTCAAGTTTCTGCGTGAACTGGTGGGAGACACTGGATCCCAGGAGGGAGATCACGAGCCTTCAGGGTCTGAAACAGAGGAGGACACCTCCTCGTCTCCACACAGGATCAGGTCTGCTCGCCAAAGGAGGGCGCCTGCTGACGAAGGCCACTGACCCTGCCACCGTCCGGTGTTAGTGGGTGAAGAAAGGCAGTGGGAGCCTCTGTCTCGAATGACTTGGCTTTGCATTTGCTAAAATGTTGGACAGCATTTGTACTTGGATTTCAAGTCCAATTCAAAAAAAGATTTACATGTAAGCCATATGAAAATAAAGGGAATTTAAACCAAATTGGACCATTGCAAATTTTATCTTAAAGATAATCTTCTGCTTTACTAGCATTTACTTATATACTTATTCCTTGGCTCTTGGGCTTATATTTTTTGCACTTGTGTGAATCTGTTAAACATTACAGGATTGAAAACTGTATTTTATTAGTTCTATAATGTACTCCCCCCCCATTTTAATTTTCCTGAAATTGGGATGCATCTCACCATGACTGTCAACCAGGCGGTAGTTGATGTCATTATCCTAGCCTGTGCGTGTGTGAGCTCACAGCTTGCCATAGCGTCATCACTGTGTCATTGATGTCAAATGTGTCAGGATTAATTGGCATTTAAAAATGTCTTCTGAAAGATTACACTGTGGTTCAGCACGGAAACAAGGTGGCTGTCTAAGCGGGAAAGCATAGCAGCAGAGCAAGGGGCGTGCTGCTGATGCCAGCTCAGCAAGTGGGCGTCGCTGGAGGAATGACCGCAATTCCATATTTTCTTGTAAAGCAACAAAATGCTTTACAGGTCCTCAGGAGGGAAGATACCCACAAGTAGATGAAGCTGTACTACGTTTTGTCACTGACACATGCAAAGGATTGCCTGTCACAAGCTAAGTGATGCAGTGAAGGCAGACAAATTGCCAAACCCTTGGAATAAATGAAACATAACTCAAAGCAACGAGGCTTGTGCGATCAATTTGTGTGTCCAGCAGGGCCATCGTCAAGGTGTCAAACATGTCTGTCCACAGCCTCCTGCTGACAGTAAGCAGAGACTTTCAGGAAACGCTGTGTCACCGGTGCTCTTGATGACACCAAGGGAGCCATGTGTAGAGAATGCAGCTACCGGGGCCTAATGTAATAAGTGTCCGAAGAGTTGCACTTGGAGTATGAAGTTATGGCTATAACTTAACCAGTTTCTTTCATAACAGTTGTGTATGCACAAGACTGATGAAAATCTGTTTAACTCGAAAAGCTCTGTTTCCTTAAATCTAAAATAAACCTTCTAAATGATACGAAATCGTTGTCAGAGTTTAATTGCCTGCTTTTTCCTTAGTGATACCTATGGTGCATCTTACAAGTGATGGTGTCTTAGCTTAAATAAAAAATAGTTTGTAAATTTATTTTTTCCTAGGATAGCAATTATTGCTAACTTCATTCTGACACTTGCCATGTTGTTAAAAAAGCTGTCCTCTATGAGACATTGTTTTTGGCAACCCGTTGAAGTCTTTAGAGTAGTAACTTTGGAATCTGAGAGCTGTCTTCTACTTTAGGAAGACAGGATTAATCACTCCCTTGGTACGGGAGGGCTTCATGCTCAAGGCATGTGCTGTGGAGAAAATACTTCATAAACAGCAATTCAGTGTCCAGGTCTCGGGGAGAGGGGACTGAGAAGAAATAGAGGGTGGAGGGAAATGCCCGCCTCACTGTAAAGTGACTCTTGCCAGGTCCGCGTGTTTGTCTTCGCTGAACTTTGGACCGAGTGTTTACTGGGGAAGAGGGACTAAAGAGCCTTCCTGTTGACTGTTACCTGCTTTGTACAAGACTGAATTGCAAAGCCAACTTACTTCATTAATTCAAGTTCCTTTTCTGTGTTTAACCTTTGTTTCTGAAGAACTAGCCATCACAGAATGTCACCTCTGTTTTACGATGGTGTGTGATTATGTTTTGTACCTCATACGTCCTCCTGACAGTTTTGTTAGTTAATAGGTCACTTGCTCTGCCCAAGCGGTATTCCTGGTGCACACTTCCGCTGGCGTTGTAGCCGCTGTATATACGGAAAGGGAATTTACAGAGCATAACTTCAATTTTAGATATTTGCTACGGGAAGATCCCCAGCAGCTGAGAGTGGGGCACAGTGTTTCTGTCTTCATTTCCTTCTTGGATGCAATTTTCTATTTTTATGTGACTGTAGGAATTAAAAAAAGCAGTGACACAAGTTTCAAGCATTAATTTTAGTGCTTCCTACTAGCTAAATAGCACATTAAATAATCATCAGTTAGGGGAGAAAAAGCCTAAAAATCTTAATACTGGCAGAATTAAATTAGATCTTTCGTAGTCTAGTATTTTGAACTGTGGATTCTGCTTTATAGTGGATAGCTTGTCTAGATAGTAATAGTTGCTGACACACTTTAAGTAGCTGGTGAGCTTCCATATTGTATCAGTATTAAAGACTGATGGCCGATGTAACCCCCCAAAACCTACAAGTGTCATCCACAAATTAAACAAATTAATCCATGTAAAGGTATATATATTGGTATTATTTATTAATATTTATGCTTCAAGAATGTCTTTTTAAATAGAATTTTAAGAAATGTTCTGCTTTACTTACTTGGGGAATATACTCAAAAGCACAATAACAGCTCACACCCTACCATGTTTTAACTCTTAGGAGAGTTAAAAGAAATTGCTGATGCCAATACGAAGGTCCCGCACACTAATTCCTGTGTTTAAAACCTTTCTTCCCTCTGTACTCCTCTGCCCGCAGTGCACTCACTATACTACATATTTCTAAGGCCGCTAAAAGAGGCAAAAGAAATAGTTGTTAACACAATTATTTGTGTGTTGTAGTGTTTCTGGGTTTTCCCCCGTTTTAGAGCTTTTGTAGCTGAACTTAGCAGAACTTCATAAGGACATTTTCAGTTTCTCAGTAGGAGATGGACTAGCCTGTGGTTAATTTTAAAGTTCAGAAGGTTCTGAGCATTAAAAACACATACAAGTATTAGTTGTGTCTAAATACTCATTAACTGATGCAGATCAAATATGATCTCTTTTGAGGAGTAATTCTAACATCGAGGGCTAAGAGTTTGTTTTCATTTCTTAACCAACTATTCCCAAGCCTTTAAGCTCTTGCCTCTGAAACGCTTGTGAAAATTGCCGGTATCTAGTGATTGGTAGCATTACTCTGACTTAAATGCCAAAAAACACTAAATATTTGTGTAGTATTGTTAAATGAGGTTTTTCATATTTACATCAAGTTAAAATAGAATTCATCCAGTGGATTTTGTAGTATTGTTTTCATGGTGGAAACATATATGTTACTTGGTGGAGAGCCAGTTCACACTGACCAATTTCTTTAGATAATAGGTTTAAAAACTGCTTCAAACTTATTTTATTGAAAGTTGGGAATGTATTAAATAATGGTTTCACAAATATGGCATTTTAAACCAAAACGTGTTAATGGTTTGAAAGTAGTGCATTTTTACTTGTAAAAGCAACCTTTTTTTGAAATGATTTTAAGTCAATGATGCAGTATTTTTTGAAGTCAGTTTTTCTGAAAAGTTATGTTTTAATGTAACATGTAACCACTGTAACTTTAGATTTTAACCATAAACTTTTATATTTGAAGGTGACTTTAAAAAGCCAATGAACAGTACTCAAAGGTTATAGACTCAAGCAGCTAATGGAATAGTGTTTGTTTTACGGAGTCTAGACTTAAAGCACCTTGTATTGTCTGCTTTTAAAGTATCTTATAGCTTTTAACTTGCAGCATAAAGGGTAACAGTTTATCTTGGTGGAAGTTTCATTTTCCATTTGTTAATGTACATACGTTGCCTGTTTTATGACCAATGTTCAACATTACCCTCCAAGTCAGTTCTATGCATAACCACTCACCAGATGCTGCTGCTGTGGTTTCTTCCAGGAAACTCTCTGCTGTGCTACGATGCATTGTCATCTTGCTGCTTGACAAATAGGTTTATAAGGAATGAAAATTGTGTGTTAATAGTATCTTTGTAAAATAAGATGTAAAATCAGAGATGAGGAATGATCATTCACTGTTTTTGTTTAAAAAATGGTCAATACTATACCTAAAGCTTCTGTGGTTTGTTTATATGATGTTTTAACTTTTGCTTTAAACCACACAGAATAAATTAAAATGAAAACAAACAAAGTTGTGTGTGTTTCATTGATAAAGTATAGTAAGTATGGAGGAGGGTACCTTGGGCGTAAAGGGATTTGAAAGCAGCCCTTTTTCCCAGTGGTCCAGCTTTCACCTCATGTTTCAAACTCCAAAATCCTCTAGGAATCAAGACGGCGCAGTATTCTGGGGCCGGGAAAGTAATTGCCTTAGAACCTGACGGACAGACAACGTTAGAGCTAAATTACATTGACCACGGTTAGCCTTTTTGTTTCTTCTCATAATACCATAGGTCATGGTTTCTATTTTTGTTAGTATTAACCTCCAGGAAGTCCGAGTGAGGAAAGCTCACCAAAGCCAAGAAAAAAGATTGAGGGATGCCTTTGAAAACTAGTTTGAGATAAGAAACCATTGGTTGCAGTGGCTGGGGGCCAACTTGAGCTTTTTCTCCAGCAGTGCGGAGCTGCCAAGAACGCAGGATGGGAAGAAGTGGGTTGTGGCAGGATCAGCCTTCCTAAGGTAGGAGTGTCTAAAGGGCAAGGTCATTAGAGAGGGCTGGGGTTTGGCCCTGGGGTTTGGGCTGGAGTGGGAGAGACGTGGGGTCATTAAGGCTCTGATAAGGTGGGTGAGTGGGAAGGGGCAGGTGGTACGAGTGTAACGTTGTATAATGGATAGAGGGAAGTTTGGGGCGGAGGCTAGGATTTTAGAGGTGAGGCAGTTCTGAGCAGTGACGCTACAGGCATAGAGAAGGGGAATCTGAGAACTGCACTCACTCTGCAGTCATTGCGTGGACTGTCAGCATGGCCACTAATGCATGATAGCTGGAGCTGGGATGGAGAAGATGACCGTGACCTGGCGACAAGGTGAGGGACTTGAAGGCTGATCTCAAGGTCTGGGATGTCAAGCGTGGCCCTTAAAAGGAGGAGTTTCCTGAAAGGGAAAGGAATGCTGGGGAGCTGCGAGGATGTTTTCAGCCTGCCTCCCCTCCCCCACCCCCCTCAGCTCTGTAGGCCCCTGTATGATTGCTACGCACGAATAAGTACTGCAGTTATAAAAATGATGCTATTTATGGAGAATTCTGTTGGGGGGCTAAAAGAGGGAAGAACAGCAAAAGCTTCTCCAAAAATCTTAAAGGGAGAGGTAGGAGTTTTCCTGGTAGAAGACGAGAAGAAGATTCCAGACAGAAGAAAGAGCGGGTGCAAAGTCAGCGTCCCGGGAAGGTGGCTCGTCTGGGGAACTGTAGGTACTGTGGGAGACAGTGGTGATGTCATGGGAGACCGTGGTCTGAGGCTGGAGAGATGGGGAAGATCTAGGTCACACAAGTCATGCAATGGTAGAGGCTTTGAAATGAGTGCTGTGTGATGGACAGCACGGAAATATTTTAAATTGAGTGAAAGCATCGGGTCACTTGTGTAACATCTACTGAGCGGCTACGCTTGCACGCATCTGGACTGGGTGCAGGGGCCTAGAAAGCTCGCCCTGCCCGCAGCAAGGAGGGCTGATCTGTAGGCGCAACGGAAACAGGTGTCTCTCACTGTAGCCCAAGCAGGAGAAGAGCTAGCGGCTCGCTGGAAATGAGTGACGACCGTGGGAAATGCGGAGACATGAAGAATTACGACTTGAGATTGGGTTGTGGAGGCGAGCGAAGGAGGCTCTTAGCGGGCACGTTTGAGATGGGTAACACCGAGGCTGCAGGCGCAGGAAGCCAGTCTGAGGTTGGTCATGGGGGAGGTTGAAGATGAGAGTCCAGCTTGGGGCACACATATTTGAGTTTGAGATGCTTCTAGGCCACTAGGTAGAAACACTAAACAGTTGTAAAATTAATGAGGGGCATGGCTGCATGCAAATCTGGTGAGCGTCAGCATGTGAATGCGGTTGAAGCTGTTGGCAAAAAATAGGATCTGCCGGGAGAGGTTAGAATACGGGACCCAAGGAGTGGCCCCTAAGGAGCGTCAACATTTAGGAGGCTGGTGAAAGAAGAACACGCCAGTCGGGACATTGTAAAGGACTCGAAAGAGAGCCAGGGACATACGTGGGAGAATGTCCTGTGCTAGAAGCAAAACCAAGAAAGAACTTTGGTAGCTGGCAATTTATTTAACCTGTCTCTTGGTCTGCTGAATGGGAATGATAATGCCTAGGGTTGAAAGGAGTAAATTTTTTAAAATACCTGTCAAATAGCAAAATTACTATGTAGTGGGCAACCCATAACTTGATCTCCCTCTCTTCTGTCCTTATTTCTCACTCACCTTTGTAACCATAGATGTCTTCTTCTTCTTCTTCTTTTTTTTTTAATATGTCTTTATTGATTTCAGAGAGAGGAGAGTAGAGGGAGAGGGAGAGAGAGAGAAACATCAATGATGAGAGAGTCATTGATCGAGCCCGCAACCCGGGCATGTGCCCTGACCGGGAATTGAACCCTGATCACCTGGATCTTAGGCCAACACTCAACCACTGAGCCACGCCCGGCCGGGCGAGAAGCCTTCTTAATGACAGCTTAGTCCAGAGGTGTTCAGTTCATTGAAAAGGCCAGGTGAAATGGGGAGTCATGAAAGCATATATAGTCATCCCACACTGAGGTAAGGAAGGCTTTTATTTGTTTAGTTATTTACTGAATGTAGATCCATTAGAGTTCAATCTTATTTTCTTTGTAAAGGTCAGTCTTACAATCCTGTGATTTCCTGTTTTGTTCTCTTAAATTGGAACAAGAATAGAATCTTGCAGAATAAAGATGTTTACTGTATTTTTCCATCTTTTACAGTTGTCTCACTCATCTTCTAGATGTACAGGAATTTTTAGCATCTTGCCTTTATCAGAGTTTCCCCAAACCTTCAAGTTTTCATAGAAGCAGCAGCTCTTTTTTTGACACTCCTACTACATTGTAATATTTAATTATGTATTTGTAACATCAGGGACAACTGAAATATGCAATCCTGGGAACTGTTTCAATTAAACAAGTCATTTGGCGAAGACAGAAATATGTGAGCCTACGAGGCAGCGACCTCTGCCCTTGGTCGTGCTCCCCCCAGGCCGGAGCTGTGCACCTTACTTCTCAGCGCCCACGGAGGCCTCCGCCTGGAGTCTCTCGCCCTCCCGCAGAACTTGCCCTGCTGATGCGTTAGATGCGTCAGAGGACAGGCCCCTCTGCCCGCCGGAGACGAATCCCCTTCCTGTGCCTTGGATCCTACTTCCCTACCTTTCAGTAAATTAACCCTGTCGGTTATTTCTTCTGTATGCTGTATCCAGTCACTCTCTGTCAACTGGATCATTCTCTTCAACATTTAAAATTTTTCATTAAATATATTCTGCCTTGAAGGAAGGGAGGGAGGAAAGAAGGGAGGGAAGGAAGAGACTTCTTTCTACTCTACCCCCTCAGCCACCAGCGACTCTCCTCTCCACAGCCGACTTTTCTAAGCAGTTATCTCTGTGTCCCCAGATGTAAAATTGAAGGCAATTTTCCTGTGCTCAGCTTTGCTGTCCCCTGACAGCCTTTGTCATGGCTGCTCAGCCCTTCCTTGAAACATTATTTTCGTTCAGATTTAATGAGGCTAACTTCTGGCTTTACTGGGTTTAACCCTGTCCTCCTGGCCACACCTCATGTCATTTGCAGGCTTATCCTGCAATTACATGTCAGATTCCTGGGAGGCAATCCTATTTGTAACTGAAGCTACCGTCTGTCTCCCCCAGTGGGGCCCATGCTTATCTCCCAAGACAATGGTCTTCTCAGTATCTACTCTTGGTTTTCTTACACACTCACTGGTCAAACTCAACTTCTGCAGAGGCGAATTTATACCCCCCGAGCCTGGTATTCTTCCTGTGTCTCTGGACGGTCGCTAAAGTCCCATATTCAACACATCGTATTGTTCATTTTACTTCCCCAAAGCTTTTGAACCCACCTACTTCCTTCACTTTTTAGTTACCACCTGCAGGCAGGTTGCATAGTGGTCATGAGAGGGGCCTCTGGAACTAGACCTCAGAGTGCTTCGATTTCCATCTGTAAAATGGGTGTGAAAACCACCTGTCTCATAGGGTCTGTGTAAGAGTTAAGTGGATGAACACACACAGCACTTAGCGCCCAGCACGCCGAGCTTTCCCTCCCGCTCCATTCGCCCGAAGATTGCAGGAGTGACTATCTCAGAGCAGTCAGAGCCTTCCAGTCTTCTCTCCTCGTTGTTGCCAGAACCATCTTTTTGACACTCAAACATGACTCTGTCATCTCTCTGCTTATAACATATGAATGGTTTCCCATTGCTACTAGAAAAAGGTAACAAATACTTCACAGGCCCAGTGATGTGCCACAAGATTGCGTTTCCCAGCATCTCCAGCTCGCTCACACCACAGCACCCCCACACCAGTAGTGGGAGCACCCCAGTTACACAAACCTGCGGTGCTCGTCGCACCCCCCCATCGCCGGTTCTTCTCCTAGCCATTCATCAGATTGCAGCTCTCAAGTGACTCTCTCAGGGAAGCTTCTCTGAACCGCCCCCCCTTTCCAGGCAGTTCCTTCGTTACATGGGACGGCCGCTTTTCCTTCAGTGGTGTGACCCCAGACAAGAGTCAAGCATTTGTTGGTGGATTTATTTGATTAAACACCACCATCCCCTCTATACTGAATTCATATTTCAAAGTAAGGAAGAACTTATATCAAGTAACATTCTAACCCACAAGCTACATATATTTGATCTTTTAGTCAGAATCTGAGTCTAAGTAAGATCAGAGGCCGAATTCCTGACTTACCAGCATCTCCTGAAAATGGTTACCGGTTTCTGTAATCAACAAACACAAAAGTGTATGTTAGTGAAATACTTGCTTTACTGTGTCCGTTACTCCTCCATCCTGTCTGAAAAGGTCAAAAGATCCTCTCTGATCCTATCAGATCCTGTCAGATGCTGTCAGATCCTCTCTGATCCTATCAGATCCTGTCAGATGCTGTCAGATCCTCTCTGATCCTATCAGATCCTGTCAGATGCTGTCAGATCCTCTCTGTTCCTATCAGATCCTGTCAGATGATGTCAGATCCTCTCTGTTCCTATCAGATCCTGTCAGATGCTGTCAGATCCTCTCTGTTCCTATCAGATCCTGTCAGATGCTGTCATATCCTCTCTGATCCTCTCTGATCCTATCAGATCCTGTCAGATCCTCTCTGATCTTGTCAGATGCCGTCAGAACAGCAGCTCTTGACCACAAGATGGCGACAGATTTCAAGAGTTAGTAGCAGGTGAGTCCAGTTTCTATTCCTGTCGGGAGTGGGGGGTTCCTTTAAAAGAGTGTTGATGGGCTTGGTCATTAAACAGCACCCCCTTTTCTGTGATAGGCTTTCTACTGAATCCGTGTTGCCTGAAGAAGCGAGGGCGAGAAGAACCATCGGTGACCAAACTGGAACCCTTGGAGAGTGAGGAGGGGCCAGGGCGACCGTCAGCCAGGCTCTCCTGGCCACACAGGGCCGTCCTTTCCCTCCATCTGAGGCTGAGGTGAGCCAGGGACACTACCTGCAGTCCCTCTGATTCTTGCATTCAGAAAAAGGGGGGCCCACAAAGAGCATTTGAACTTCGCCTCCCAGGGTGCGACTCGAGAAACTGGACAACTTTAGAAAAGGTGATGACACACTGGTCGCCCCAAAGGCCTGTGCGTTTCCTTGCGGAAGCCAGGAGTCTGCCGCTGGCCAGATGTCACGGGAATAACCTGGCTGCGTGTGGAATCGTGCCTTCAGTTTGCAAAATTCTTTTTCCTATATTGCCCTCCTCGAACCCACAGCCTCGTGAGGTGTAGGAAGGCAGGGAAAATGTCACCTTTACTTTACGGGAAAGACACTGAGGTTCAAAGAGTAGAGTACTTGGCCACGGATATCATAAGGGCCAAATGCTGGGCTTCTGTCTGTTGCTTAGACATGGGAAACACACTTCTTTAAAAAAAAAAAAAAGGTTTTTTTTAATCTTCACCCGAGGATATGTTTGTTGATCTTTAGAGAGAGAGAAAAGGAGAGAAACATCGACGTGAGAGAGAAACATCAATTGGTGGCCTCTCGTATGTACCCCAAACAGGGACCAAACCCAAAACCCAGGCATGTGCCCTGACCTGGAATCGAACCGGCCACCCTTTGGTGCACAGGATGACGCCCAACCAACCGAGCCACCCGGCCAAGGTGGGAAACATTTCTTTTTTACTTAAAGCATCCAAATCACCTTCTGTCATTCACCACAAAGGAAATAAATACATGTTCAAATGCACAAGTTGAAGCCCTAACTTACATGAGCATACGCGTCGGGATAAACTAATTGAGAAAGTCATCGAGCTCATTTTCTCTTGTTTCCTCCTCATGCCCCTAATGGAGCAGCTGGCCCGAGTGTCCTATAGCACTGGACCTCCCTTCAGGAGGGACCCAACTGCTGTGGCTCACTGGGGATCTAAGCCTGATTTTCCGACAGGCTTGGGAGGAAAGGGACACTGAGGGAGAGTGGCTCAGTGGCCTGTGGGGAATGCTGTTGAATTCCCAAGGACTGAAAGCAGAAACGTGCGCCCTGCTCGCAACCCGGGAGGTGACAGGTCTCTGATGGGTGCCTTGCTGATCCTGGGGCCTTGACCGCTAAGCTCCAGCTTGGAAGTTGCAGCAGGTTTACTGTGACCACACTGGGCCCTGGGAGTGATGCTGTGAGTGGAGCTCAGGGGCTTGCCTGACAGGTATCTCAAAGGCAGCCCTGGTGGACTGAAGAGCAAAGGCCTTTGCTAAGGTTTCTGGATTGCATACGACCCTTTGGGTCTTAGGAAGGGGGATGTTTTAGTCAATAATCATTAATATTGAATGTCGTACCTAGCCTAGCAAATAGACTCAGCATCACAGTTCGTTTGATTTAGACACAAAACAACGCAAAACAAAATACCTCAGTCTTGCGCTGTGTTGTTAATTCATACTCATTAATGATCACATGTGAAAACAAGCTCTTAGTGCTCCTGCTGGACCAAAGGATAAACCAGAAAGAAGCCCCAGGCCCTGGCCTTTCTTGCCCTCTTCGGCCCCACCCCACGCCTTGGGTCCTTTAGAATTGAGCACCGTGCTCCAGCGGCTGCACATGCCCGTCTCCTCGCCTGATGACCCTCTGTCACCCCCACAGCTGCCACTTCCCCACAGCCTTGCCTGTACCCCTGAACCCCTGCAGCCCCGGGCTCCTGTCGCCTTGTGCCGGCACCCCTCACAGGCCACTTCCACTTCTCTGTCGTGTAGTAAATCAGTGTTCTCAGTGCACAGGGTCGCCTGGATGCTTGCTAAATGCAGTCTGTGGCCTTACTTCTGTCGACTGAATCAGCATCTCCGGAGGTCAAAGTAAATATCTATTTTCAATATTTCTCCCAGGTGATTACTATACCCCCCCTTTTCTAACCACTGCACTGGATGAATAGTGTCCTTCCAAAATTCATGTTCCGCTGGAACCTGTAAATAAGCCCTTATTTGGAAGTAGGGTCTTTGCAGATGTAATCGCTTTAGAAAGAGGTCCTGTTGGGTTAGGTTGAGCCCCAATCCAGTGACTGGTGCCCTTGTAAGAAGAGACACACACACAGAGGCAACACCATGTGGAGGTGGAGGCAGAGATTAGAGCCAAGACAAGAATGCCAAGGATGGCCGGCGGCCAGCGGGAGCTGGGAGAGGGGCCTGGAGCAGACGCGCCCTCAGAGCCTCCGAAAGGGAACCGAGCTGCCAGCACCTTGATCTTGTACTTCCAGCCTCCGGAGCTGTGAGAGACACATACATTCCTGTTGCTGTAAGCCACTCGGTACGCGGCCCTTCTTACTGCAGCCCGGGGAAGCTAAGGAGGCCTCCTCCCCACTCCCACGCCCTTTCCTGTCTTCTATTGTCTTAGGTTATCTTTATTTCCCCTTCCCTCTACAGGAAGTCACACTTCCTATTGAAATTATTTTAGTGTTACAGTGCACATATGTGCGTTTTTCTCAGTGGTCCAGTGGATGATCTCTTTGGGGTGTTCCCTGCCTCTTATATCTTCGGGAAGCTGAGCCTGCTTCTCTCTGTAAAAGTGGAAAACCTCGCTGCTGACTGTGCAGCTGTGTTGTGCTAGCAAGTCACTGGGGTGATAGTTTGTGGCCCTAGAAGGTGCCCCAGGGGGCCCTTGCCCTGGCTCTGCAGTGCTAGCTGCAGGGTCCGATTCCCCCCGGCAGCTCTGGCAGGGGTTCTGGGTGGCACATCTGGTGCAGTGGTGCATGCGGGGTGCTCAAACTGAGAGGGAAGCAGTGTCCTCAACAAGCCAGCCCTTTCCTGCTTAAATCAGCACCAGTCAGTTTCTGTCACCAGCTACTAAAGAGGCTGGCTGTCATGGGTGGGCATGATTTTTTCTTTTTTAAGCAAAGATGCTTGTTCAACAAAATCTAAAGACAGACAGTAATTCTCCGTCCTCAATGCCAGGACCTTATGAGGTAGCAAGTGTTCCATCCTGTCCATCTTTCATCTTATTAGAGGTGAGGATTTTTTTTCCACCTTAATTTTAGCTAAGTCACTGATTACTCATCACATCATTATTATAGTTTTCGGAGTTTATGCTTCTTCAGTTATACCAACATATGTATTGGTTTCTTCGCTCACTATTGTTTCTGCAGGCCAATGCTCTAACCACTGAGCAAAACCGTCTAGGGCCGCTTGTCCATTTTCTATTTTATTTTCCCTTCTTGTCAACTAAAGGAATATTTGTATATTACAGATACAAACCTTCGCTCTATTCTCCACACTGACACTATTTTTCTGAATAATTTTTGTCTATAAAATGCATAAAGCATTTTAAATGACTCTTATAGAAGAAAATATATCAGTCTTTCTTAAATAACTTCTAGGTTTCCAGTCTTGGTTAAGAAGATCTCTTCCATCCTTACTCTAATGCATCATTGCCTAGATATTCTTGCAGGTTTTTATTTATTTTTTTTATATTTAAGTCTTTAATCCATTTGAATTTACTTTTATATGATATAAGGTAGTGATCTGGGTTTATATTCTTTCATACTCACATATGGCAGATGACTAAGGTTTTGATTTCACAAGGATAACATTTTCCCCCACCTAAGATATATAGATGACCAAATTTCTTGTCTCTTTCCTGGGCCAGTGTGCAGACATTTCTAGAACCCCTCTTCATGAACGTGGCTCATTGATTCATGCCTGGGCTTGGCTCCAGTTCCTCTGCCCCCATAGTGTGGAGGCCATGTCTCCTGTCCATGTGGGACCTTCATACTGAGGTCCTAGTGCCTTTGTCAGGGCCCCATCCTTAGTGGGCCACCATGCCTCAACTCTCTTACTGCTCTAACTTTTTTTTTTTAACTTTTTCTTTTCTTTTTATTTCAGAGAGAGGAAGGAGGGAGAGAGAGAGAGAGAGAAACATCAATGATGAGAGAGGCATTGATTGGCTGCCTCCTGCACACCCCCTGCTGGGGGTCAAGCCTGAAACCAGGCATGTGCCCTGACCAGGAATTGAACCTCGATCTCCTGGATCCTAGGTCGATGCTCAACCGCTGAGCCACCCCAGCCAGGCTACTGCTCTAGCTTTGATGTCTCTCTTTTTTCCTAGCCCTTGGTCTTCGCCCATTCTTTCTTTTTCTGCTGGATTATGAAATACTGCAATTAAAAAAACTGCTATTCCATCCAACTCTTCTAAGTGTTTGCAGTAGAAAGGAAGCTGTCTGCATCCCCTTGGCCTACTGTATCACTGGAAAAGATCCCTAGTAATGGATATTGTGTTTGAACATTAGAAACCAAATACAGCCCTTCTGGGCCCCGCATGAAACAGGCCCCCCTCTCCATCGCTCCTGAGGTTCTCTATAGCTGCCACCCTCAGGCGCTGTTTCAGCACTGCCAAAGCCCAATTAACTCTCACATCCTCTCCCAAATATATTAGCCTGCCGCCTGCCCAGGGACTCACAATGTTCTGGATAGTTGCTTTTTAAACTGTAACAAAAGTAGTTTGTTCAAGTTCTTAAGTACTGTTGTTAAACCTGTGAGGCATGCTTTTGAGTGACCTTAATGTGCATGAGAGAAATTAGATTGCATAGTTTGGGGAAAGAGTCCCATGAAAGTGTATGGTGCAGTCAAAGGATCTCACATCATATTGTGTTTGGTGGGATGATAAAGGAGCCTCAAGCATTTTCTGTAAGTCAAAAATTAGAAGTGCCTTGTGCCTTTCAATTTTCTTTTGTTTGTTGTTATTTCTTTATGTTTTTGCTTGTGTATGTGAGGACAGTGATTCCCCTGGGGGAAAAATTGCTTAGGCAACAGGTAAGAATCAAGGAGAGGAGAGCATTTTCTGTGCCATCAAAATAATCCTCAGAGGGCTTAGATAATGTATATACTGGGTAAAATGTCAAGGTGTGACTATAAAATTTTACTACTTTCAGGGGGCATGTTATGGAAATAAACTTTATTATTTTTATCTTTATTCATAAGAAGTTTATGTTGTTATCTATTTGTGGAGAAGCACTTGTTTCTAAATGACAGCTCAGACATCTAGAAATCTTTCACACACTGAAAAATGTAACTTCAAAATGTCTGTTTTCTTTCTTTTTTTTCTTTATTGATTTTAAAATTTATTTTTAACCTGTTGTCATCAAATAGGAATGCTGCTTTTGGTAACAGGCGGCCAGGTAATTCAGACCAACCACTTGCTAAAAATAAAGCTAAATATAGCAAAGCTGGATAAAATATAAAATTCAGTTTTATAAATCATCAAAGAATTAATAAGGTTGTGAGAAATTACTGGTCAAGCTCTGGGAGGAGATGGAAATCAAGAGAGTGAGCCTATGATCCCTGGCCCCAGTCTGGCCTATGCGGGAGGCAACCAATCAATGTGTCTCTGTCACATCGATGTTTCTCTCTCTCTCTCTCTCCTCCACTTCCACTCTCTCTGAAAAGCAATGGAAGAAATATCCTCAGGTGTGGATTAAAAAAAACACACACACAAAAAGTGAGTGAGCCTAGCATTTGGGGCTGCTCTTGTACTGGGAACGTTCGCCTATCCTGAAAGGGGAACCGAATTATTGAGCTGCACTTTTAAAAATCTCTTGAGTCTAGGGAGAAAAAGCCATGGTCCAGAATCTGCCAAGGTCGAGGGCCTGGGACACACCCCAACTTGGGATTGGAACCCTGAAGAGCTGCTCCCTAAAAGCAGGAGTGAACTAGAATTTAATGAACCTTCCTGTGAACTGCAGCCTCTTTGAGACATTTGAAAGGCCTAGAAAATCTAAAACCTTAATGTTAGAGTAGGATTACCCTGGATTGTTACTGTGTCCCCATGATTATGGCATGAGCAACAGAAGTCTTCTTTGGAGCAAGATATGTCATCCAAAGCTTTAATTATTTATACAAATCATTTTTCAAATACAAATGTATAGCATACAATGAAAAATTAGCATGGAAATGCTTTTGTAACCTAATAAAATGTGTATGTGTGTGTGTGTGTGTGTGTGTGTGTGTGCGTGTGTGCGCATGTGTGTTACTCCAAAGCCTGCATCTTATCTGATTGTCAAATGTCGTACACTTTAGGGAGTGATTCCCCTGAAGTCAGGAACAAGACTAGGATGCCTGCTACCTCTACAATTATTTTACATTGCATTGGAATGTTAACTAATGCAATTAAACAAGAGAAAACAATGAGACTCATAAGAATTGGAAAGGAAGAGGCAAACTTTTAGCTGTATAAAAGTATAATTGCATATCTGGAAAGACCAAAAGAGCCAATGGAAAAGTACTACAAATCATAAGATAATAAAGTAGCAGGACAAAAAATTAGCGTACTAAAATTGTTAGTCTTTATATGAATAAACTACAGGCAGTTTGAAGATATAATGGAAGAGAAGAGCCTGTATACTATAACAAATTGAAATACATAGAACTAAAACTAATAAGAAATATGCAAAAAGAAAAGAAAAACTGGAAAACATTCTTGAAATATGTAAAAATAGCTTTGAACAGCTTGGAAAATGCCATAGTCTTGAATAGGAAAACTCAATATCATAAAAATGTTATTTCTCCCCAAATTAGTATAAACGGAATACAACTTTAATAAAAATTTTCTCAAAAATTTCCCCAGAACTAGACAAGTTAATTATAAAGCTTATATGAAAGAATAAAAACTGAGAATAGCCAGGAAATATTTGGGAAAGAATATTTAATGTACGGTTAATCCTATTAGAATATAGTAAAACATTTAAAATCCTCTAAATTAAAGCACTGATGTACTGGCTCAGCGAAAGGCTTATAAAGCAATGGACCAGAATAGATTCCCAGAAATATAACTAAGGAAAATTTAGCATATGGCAACAGAGGCGTTGAAATCAGAGGGGAGCATTAACTTTAAATGATGTTGGGCCAAATGGATAGCTATAAAGAAAAAGAAAAAACCTTTTTCCCCCTCACAATGTACTCCTGAAAAAATTACAGCGTGTTAGAGAGCTAAATGAAAATAAAACAAAAATAGAAAAACATGCAACTACTAGAAGAAAATATGAGTGATTCTTTTGTTTTTAATTTTTTTTTAATCCTCACAGGAGGATATGTTTTATTGATTTCAGAGCGAAGGGAGGGGGAGACAGGGAAACATCAATGTGAGAGAGAAACATTGATCCATTGCCTCCAGTACGCACCCTGACTGGGGATGGAACCTGCAACCTAGGTATGTGCCCTGACCAGGAATTGAACCCAACCGAGCCACCCGGCCAGCCCACATGGGTGAATCTTATTTTTATAACCCAAGAGTGGACATTTCTAACTGACTAAAAAAAAAAAAAAAAAAAATCTAGACTTAATAAAAGACGAAATTTGACAACATAGCAAAGAATAAAATAAGAAAAATCACAAGAAAATTACAAATTGGGAAAAATTTTGCAACTTACATCAGAAAGTATTAATATGCTTAATATAACAAAGATTTCCTAAAAATTGAGAAGAAAAAGATCCACAACCTGATTTTAAAAATAAGCAAAATGATAAATAGAGAGTTCACAGAAAAGGTATGCTAATAGCTTTCAGTCACAATAAGAGAAATACATGTTAAAACTACTGAGATACTCTCTCATATATCAGATTGGGGGGGAAAATCTCCAAAGTTTGGCTGTGAAAATTTTGGCAAGGCTATGTGAAAACAGGCACCTTTATACACTGCAGATGGGGGCCCAAAATGCTACAATTTCTATGAAGTGAAATTGGCAATATCTAGCAAAATTACATGCACCTTCACTCTTTAATCCAGCAATCATACTTCTACTCTAAGATTCTATCTCAGATATTCAACAGCAAATATAGAAAGACATATGCAGAAGGCTTTTTACTGTGGCCTTGTTTTTTTTGTAGCAAACGCTGAAAACAACCCAAATGTTCCTGTGGGTTAAACTATAGTATATCTACAAAGTAAAGTACTATGTCGTTGTGAAAAGAAACAAAGAGAGAACTCCCATTTCTAGATATGATAAAAGAGTTAACAGAAAACTGCTGCTTCCACTGAAAACAACTGAAAAAAAATGGATACAGTTAAAACTGATGTGTTTCAAGTTTTCAGAGAGCCACTGAGACAGCCTGGAGTTGACGGATCATAATACCAAAGAGAAGGGACTCTCACTATAGTGAGCCCGACATTCTGAAAGCTGCCTTTCTCCTTTTGCTAGTTGGTAACTCTTAGCATTGAGAGAGATGCTGAGCAGCTTGGGGGAGGGTGGACACTAAGAGGCAAAGAAGCAGCATAGCTCTCAGCAGTCTCAGAGGTCTGAGGATATAAAACTTGGAGTGTGGGGTTTCCAAATCAGCCAGGATTCAAGAAGCCAAGATTCCAGAAAAAAAAAGGAGGTGCAGAGGAGTAAGCCTGACATTTGATGGTTTTCTCTTTGAAGTCTTTGGTAATTCTTAGTCATGTAAAGTGAAAGACTAAGAAGCTAAGAAAAGCAGCTGGAAAGCACAGTGGAATTTTTGGCAGTTTTATGTTGTGGAGATAAAAATTGGAAATCAGGAACTGACTAGGAGAAAGCACTTAAGTGTCTTAGGCTTTCAGTTGGGACCCTGAAGAGGGGGTGCATTAGGGTAGATCAAGTCTTACTACAACTCAATCTTGAGTCCTCTTAGTCCCTGATTGGGTTGTGATAAACTGTCGCTGCTCTAGCTGTCTGCCAGATCATAAAGTAAATCCTCTATGGAGGAAATTAACTTCATCCAGAGCCTCTACACTCTTTCAGGCAGTGATTAACATTCAATCCAAAATTATTAAGATCCAAGAAAGAAGGCCAAGAGAAAAAAAATACCATAGAAATATATTCATGGTGTCCCAGATTATTGCAGTTATCAGACAGGGATTTTAAAATAATAGTAATTAATGGGATCAAGAAAATAAATAAAAAAGAATAATTTTACTAGAGAACTGACTATATTGTTTTTAAAAAGGAAATAGAAATTCTAGGTCTAAGAAATATAGTAATCAAAACTAGAGCTTGATAAATGTGGTTTAGCAGCAGGTTGGACACAGCTGAAGTGAGGACTGGTGAGCTGGAGAGAGGGCAGTAGAAAGCATCCTGACTGGAGTACAAGAGAAAAAAGATGAAAAATAAAGAAAATAGTGTCAGAGATATAGAAGACATGGCCTATCACGTGAGACATGCTAACATGTAATTGGAGTTCAAGAAGGGAGGAAGGTGAGAATGTGGCAGAGGCAATATTTGAAGAGATGGTAACCAAGAATTTTCCAAAAGGGATAAAAAATTTTGAGTTACATAATCAAAAATTACTAAGAACTCTAAGTAAGATAAAGGCAACAAAAACTACACACCGGCGCATCATAATGAAATTGCTAAAAATCAAAGACAGAGAAAATTATAAAAGCAAGTAGAGAAAATGGATACATTACTTTCAAAAGAGCAACAATAAGACTAAAAGCTAAGTTCTCAGTAGAAATTATGGGAACCACATGATGGAATAACACCTTTAAAAAGCTATAAGAAAATAACAGCCAGTCTAGAATTCTATACCTGGTGGAAATATCCTTCCAAAATGAAGGCTAAATAAAAATATTTCCAGAAAAATAAAAACTGAGAATATATATTACATATGCCACCAAGAGACTTATATTAGAAGAAATATCAAATGGAGTTTTTTAAGGTCTGCCTTGTGATTGTGGAGGTGGTTACACAAATTTATACATGCATTAGATTTGTGGGACTATACACCAAAAGTCATTATTATTTTTTTAAAAAAAGGGAACTTAGCTTTTACTCTTATTGTTGCTCTTTTGAAAGTAATGTATCCATTTTCTCTACTTGCTTTTAGGCACAAGGAAAATAGTCGCAGATGGAAATCTAGAAATGCAGGAAGGGATGAAGAACAACAGAAAAGATAAATATATGGGTAAATGAATATTGACTGGTTACCATTGGAGATTGCTAGGGCATCAGCTATTACACTGGAAATAATCAAACATTTTTCTTGCTTTACCTTTCAAACCGTATTTCACAGTAACAAAATAGTTGATGAGGAAAAAGTACTCATTATGGAAGAATTACAACTAATAAAGACAGAAAGAAAGGTTGAATTAATAACCATAACTGCAACCCTCATAAAATAGTTTCAATAATGAACTGGAAAAAAAAACTATATTTCAGATTCACATGAAAACCACCTTGAAATTTTAGAACTGAAAAAGAAAATAACTAAAATTAAGAATTTAATATAGCATTTTAGATACAGCTGAAGAAATAATTAGCAAACTGAACAATAGGTGAGAAGAATGAAGCACAATGAGACAAAAAGATGAGAAGTACCTACCAGAGTGTAAGAGACAAATATGATCAAGTGGGAAGATCTGACATTCATTTAATTGGTGCCCAAGGAGAAGGGGAGAGAGAAAATGGGTCATAGCAATATTTTAAAAGATAATAGCTAGACGGTATTATATAGCCTTAGGGGCTGAGGCTGCCATTTGGGAGGCATGGTGGACGACATATGAGAAAATGAGTTAGATTTTCTGAGAAGACAGAATGAATTAAATTTGGGATCATGCTGCTTCCAGAGAGACAGAAGCAGGGACTTAAAGAGCGTGCCTAACTGCCTCATAGTCTAGAATTTTTTTGGTCCTACTTCTAGTATCTTGTGATGTTCACCTATGCTTTCCACTCTTTGGTTTCTTTAATTTTTGCAATAAATTCCCCTTCACTTAAACTTTTTTTGTTTAAAGTGATTTTTTAAAATATTCTCTTTATTGCTGTATAACATTGGTTAGACAAGTCCTTCTTCTCTTGTTTTAGACCTTTGTGGAAATGGCATTATTGTTTCATTAATCTGTATGCTGCTTACTTTTGGTTTTAGATTATAGAAGCATCTTTCTATTTCAGCATACGAAGGGCTTTTGTATGTTAGGAAGAGAGGTGGAATTTTATTGAATATTTTTTTGATATTTATAGAGATGGTCATATGGATTTGCTTACTTCAGTTTATTTTTGTGATGATTTACACTGACAGATACACTACTGATAAATGGCCTTACCTATCTGGACTAGACCTACTCACTATTCTTTTAATGCACTGAGGTATAGTGTTCTTTTAATGTACATGTCCACATATTTAATTTACATTTTATCTAAATGACATATTTACATATTTAATTAAATATCCTACTGTGTATTTCTTTTTTTTTTTTCTTGTTTTGGTATTAAGATGATGCAATCTTTTTCTATATTCTGTGATGGTTTAGCTCATGAAAGGGTTATTTATACCTTTCTCAAGACTTTGATAGACCTTTCTTTAAAATCCATAGGAATGTCTTTTCTTATTTTGGGGGTAGTTCTTTGAAACTTTTTCAATATTTTCCCCCTACGGATTGTTTCCCATTCAGGTTTCTGTCTCTTCCTGATTCGCTCTGATGATTTAAAATTTCCAAGAACTGTCCTATTCGCCTGAGTTTTCAAACACATTAACCTAGAATTGTATATAGTTGTCTTTCCTCTATACCATGATTATATCTCCCATCATTTCTAATGTTACAGATTCGTGCTTTTTTCCTCTCTGCACATGGTTGCCAAGAATTTGTCTTTTTTTGTTGACCTCTTAAAAGCAAAAATCTTGATTTTACTTATTAATTCTATTTTCCGTTTGTTTTCTAATTCATTACTTTTTGCTTTTATTGCTACTCGTTCTTTTTATTTATTCACTTCAGTTCATTTTGATTTTTTTCTTATTTTTGAATGAAAATTAGTTTAGTTCCTTACTTTCCAATTTTTTTTTTAATTTTTTTTTTTTTTTTTTTAAATATGAATGTGAGGATAGATGCTTTCTCAAGAGAACTAAAAACATTTCCAGATTTCAACTATGGCACCATATTAGTTATGTTATCTTATTCTAAGAATCAATATGAGAATCATAAAAATGAAGTTAAATATGCAAGAAAAAAAGAAAATTGTAGTTAGTTTCATAAGTTAAAAAAATGTCTTCCTATGGAAACATTAAGAAATGTGAACAAACATATTTCTATTCTGTTATTCCTACTTGAGTTGAGGATTATCCAAATTCCCATTTCCTAAAACTGCTAATTCAATAAGAGTATGTATGTTCCCCCAAGGACCATCTTTCCTTTAAAAACCTCAACCCGCTTAACCAAAACTTTTATTATTAATATTACTTGACAGCTCTTACTCCTTTTGGACCAATCCGTTCTACAAGTTCAACCAACTTCGTTCGGAAACATTTAAACTTTTTTATAATGGGGAAAAGTGATTTATTTTAATTGAAGAGAGCTTGTTCAGAAATTCCAAAATGAAATTGGAGCTTACACAAAGAAAGCCTCAGACAGAAAGGCTAATTTTTCATAAACTACTGAAAACAGGATGCAGAGTGGATGTCTGTCTGTGACCTTAGTGTGTTTGGTTCCCGCTGAGAACTGACTGCCATTCTTCATTGTTCCGTGACTTACATGAAGGAGAACTTGTATGAAAGAGGCACAAGCAGGACAGTTTTTCAGTACTTTAAGTTGTTTATAGTTTCTTTTGTGCCTATAAGTCACAATTTACTTATTTTTTATTTAAAAAAAATTTTTTTTTTATATATCTTTATTGATTTCAGGGAGAGGGCAGCAGAGGGAGAGATAGAAACACCAACGATGAGAGAGTCATTGGGGATCGAGCCCGCAGCCCGGGCATGTGCCCTGACCGGGAATCGAACCTCGATCTCCTGGATCCTAGGTCGATGCTCAACCGCTGAGCCACGCCCGGCCGGGCTGTAAGTCACAATTTAAATGTCCCTCTAAGTGCGTCTGTTTGTACGTTTCTGAAGCTTAGCACTGGGACTTTTGAGACGGTCTCGCGCACCGTCACAGCGCACTCATGCTTGCTTAGGAGTCAGCGAAGGGCTGGAGAGTGTAACCTTATGCCCCAAGAACATGTTCAAGGAACCAGAATGTACTGTGGGAGCCTGGGGAAAGAAATGAGTCTTTCAACTGAATGCAGAGTCTGAAAGTCCGGTATTGGGCGGATGCACAGGAGGAAAGAGCTGAGCTCAGGCCTGAGGCGTGAGGTGATTCCTGAGTGGTGAGAAGTTAGGTCAGTGAAGAAACGTGGTCATTGTATGTGGTCATTGTATGCCAGGCGGGACAGATGCGTGAGCAAAGCTAGGTGTGAAATGGCTGGGGTGTGAAAGGGGGCTTCATGCATGGCTGAGGCCAGCGGGGTAGGCAGGGTGAAGCTCTGGTCCAGGAGGGCCTGAAAGGTAGCATAACCACATTGGAACTAGAGGAAAGTCACCCAAATTCAGAACGGAGAATGGGTGGGCAAGGGCAGGGTGCATACATAGGTGGGGATCAATTGTGAGTCCTTTGCAGCATTCTAGCTGACAATGATGGTCACTTGCATTAAGGACATAGCCATGGGAAAAATATAAAGTGGACAGATGCTGTCATATTAGAGGCAAAATTCTATTACTCTTGGTCACTGTTAGAATATGGGGCCTCTAGGAATAGAATGACTTTTGATATATGACTTCTCCAGCTGGGTGGATGCCCACATTTACTGAGATAGACCACATCTACAGAAGTCTGGTAAATCTGAGCAGAATGATAGTGCATGCTGGGAGGTGTGAGAAAAGTGGAGAAGGCCTGAGACAGCCACCTGGAAAATGACTCAGACAGCTGCCCAGCAGCTTGGTAAGCAGTGTTTGGGTTCGGCGGGAACCATGAATGGCACAGCCTGCATGCCTGTGACAGAGAGATAGATGCTGACTGTTGCCTGGGCTTGGTCAGATATCCCTTAGGTCAGATATCCCTTAGGGTACACATTGATGCAGAAGTGTCCCATCCAACAATAGGCAAGAGATGGAAGTAACTCAGCTGTCCATCACCAGATGAATGGATAAACAACAGTGGTAAATACATACAATGAAATATTATTCAGCCTTAAAAAGGAAGGACATCTTGTCACATGCTACAATATGGGTGAACCATAAGAACATTATACAAAGTGAAATAAGCCAGTTAGAAATAGACGAATACTGCATGATTCCATGCATATGAGATATCTAAAGTGGTCAAATGACTAGGAACGCAAAGTAGAATGGTGGTTGCCAGGGGCTGGGAGGAGGGAAAATGGGGAGTTGTTTAATTTCAGTATGGGAAGGTGAAAAAGCTCTGAAGATATATTACACAACAATGTGAATAGCTGTAACAGCACTGATCAGAGCAGTAGAAGTAGTTAGGATGGTAAGTTTTGTGTTAGGTGTTTTTTTAAACCACAATTTAAAAAAAAGACATATCAGAGAAAGGCCCACATGAGTCCTGGGTGAGAGCCTTCCGGGTTCTTTGGGGCTAAAGAAATCCTGGAACCATGGATCACCCATATATGCATTGGGACATGCATTAGATGTCTTTTTTTTTTTTTCCTGGAAGCCCTGCAACTACCTTAAAAATGAAAAGTATTGCAGAGCAGATCCTTGGCCAATGCTGACAAAGTCTATATAGACTATGCTTCGTGGAGTTTTGGGAAACACCTTTCGACTTGTTGGCTATTTAGTATTACTGTATAGCTCATTGTGCTTTTGAATACGTTGGTGGTGTTGTCATGTGTTCTGGACCATCAATGGTGCCTACAATTCAAAATTCAGATATTGTCTTTGCAGAAAATCTTAGTCAACATATTTATGGCATTGTGATTTCAAAAAGCCCAAGTGATCCAAAATCAAATATCTGTAAAAGAGTAATTGGTTGGAAGGAGACAAAATGCTCACCATTTGGAAAATGCTTCAGTTTTCTTTCAAAGCCAGAGTTATGTGCCCATGGGCCATGTTTGGTTAGAAGACAATAATCTACAGAACTCTACAGATGTCAGGTACTTTGAACCTATTCCATACAGGCTAACAAGAGGACGTGTCTTATTTAAGATTTGGTCTCTGAGTGATTTTGGATTTCTACATGATAGCCCTAATGGCCACAGATTTTCTGATGATTAGCCAGCATTTATTCTTTGGATTTGGTTGTTATCACCTGTTCAAGTGAAGTTATTATTGCCACTGAAACCATGTATTTACTAATAAACTATTTCCTATTTTTTAAAAAAAGACATACTATAAGTAATAGAGATGCTTAGCTTGATTTACAGTTTAGAAAAACTGTCCCATCTGATGCAGCTGAGCAGGTCCTCTCACACTTTCTTCTCACCATGTTCACCTTGGTTGGTCCTGGGGCTGACCAAGGCCATCTGTATGATTCATGGACACCACCACATTTTATCAATTGCTGAGCAAAGCTCAGCAGAGCATTTAGTCCTTTATAGCTACTTTTTAAGATGAGCAAATCAGTACACGAGGAAAATAAGGAGAAAAACATAAGAACGTGTTTCCCTGAAATGCATGTCACAAGGCCTGCTGCAAGGAGAAGGGAGCCTGGCCTCTGCCTCTGAAGGTGCTGGGCTCACAGCTGTGAGGAAACTCTCGTGGTTCCAATGTCTACCGTGTTCATAAGACTCATTCAATAAATACTTGGCAGCTATTGCATTCCAGGCACTATTTGGCTCTGAGAACCCAACACTGGGCAAGACAGAAAGGATTTCTTCTCTGATGGGATCATATTTTAGGCAAGAAGTGTAAGAGCTAGCACTTAGGTTCTGAGAAGAGTAAGAGAAGTGAATGTGCTAGAAGGTTAGAGGTGACATGGCACTGGGAAGTTAAAGCTGCTGAGCTCTGGGTGACAAAAGAAGCCTGATCTTGACCATCCAGGAGGGAAGCTCAGGGGAGGGGGCAAAGGAATGCCTGGCTTATTTGAGAACAGAAAAGAGGCTCCTGTGGTTGGAACGTGGGAGGAGAGGGGGAGCATGGCCGGAGCTGAGGTCAGGGGTCAGCATTGATTATGAAGGGCTTTAAAAGTCAAGGTTCCAGTCAAAGGGCAAAGAGGACTGGAGGGCACCGAGCAGGCGGGCACCAGGATGTGATTTAAGTTGTAAAAGGTTGTCCTGGCTGCTATGTGGTAATTGCACTGTAAACGGGCCAGTGTGGAAACAGGGAGGCCAGCGTGGGGGCATTTGCTGGCCACAGTAGCCAGGATTAGGTTGATAGGACTGCGTGAGATCCCTTAGGGAGAAGGGGGGGCCTGGAACCAAGCCCTGGGGCCCCCCAAAAACTAAAATAGCTGTTCAGGAAAGCTTAGCTTTTCTAGGCCTGAGACACAAAGAAATTTCTTGCGGGGTCTTTGTTAAGAGATACTCATGTACCCAGATGACTTCTCAAAAGCCTCAGTTCCTTCTCCCTTCTCCACTGCCACCTCCTTCCGCCCTCCTGTGCACCGGTGCTGGGTGCGGCCCTGGCACCTCCTTGGTGACTCCACAGCTGAGGACTCTCCAGCAGTCACCACGGCTGGTGCAAAACCCAGGGGACCATGGGCAGGTTCATTGAAGGAGGCGGGGCCGTCCCTCCGTTGAAGATTTAAAAAACCCAGGACTCCTGAATGAAGAAAAACCTCGTGTGAATGACAGGGTTTGTCACTGAGGCAGATCAAATTCCAATTTGAAGGACAGGTAATCAATGAAGCAGATGGCCCTGCACAGCTGGGAATGAAGGGCGAGAACGCCGAGGTGCTGGGCACCGCGCAGCTCGCAGACAAGAGCCGCTCTGAGTTAGAAAAGCACGAGCTGATTGTGCCCCCTGCCTGGAACACAGTGTTCTCCACCCTGTCCCTTTTCCCTCTCCCCTTCCTTTGTTGTACGGAAAGTAACTGGCATATGTGACCAGGCCTGTTGTAATATTAATTTTTACTAATTGGTCATTGACAAAAGGAAATGGAGAAAATATTGTTTCTGTAAAAAGGCTTACTAGTGATGCACTCATTTGACTTTTATTTTTATACATCATTACGCTATTTTGCTCTCATTATCTGACAAACAAAACAACAAAATCTTTTGCATACTTTATTTGATTGGAGACTTCCAACATATTTTATTTATTATTGTAAAAATCAAGGACAATTTTATAATTTTATTTTTATTTTTGTACGTGTAGGCATTCTGTTTTTAAGTCAGAATAAATTGCTCTAAAGGAAATGAATCCTAAGTAGCTTTCATTTCAAGTCAAGGCAAGTGTCTTGTTATCTAAATGAACTTCTCGATTAGAAGAACAATATAATAGCCCATCACTGCCCCAAAAGAACAGTGAGGCCATTTCTTATAGCATGTCCCTCGGGGCAAGGCTGGGGTGTCAAGTCAAAGAGTGACAGCAATTCTGTGAGATGTGAGAGGCCAACCCAGCATGTTCTAGGTGAACAACTCGCTGGTGGGCTGGTTTGATCAGGGCGAAGTTTAGCACAGGTTGTTCAGCTGCACATCTGTGGGGTCACCCAACATGAGTATTAATCACCCCCGGCATGCTGCGGTCACCTTGACTTGCTGGGCTGGAAGCACTGCCACCCATCTGGGTGCAATAGGTGGTCTTTTTCCCGGAACATCCAGGACCAACCAGGTGGCTTCTTGAAGAGCCCTGCAGCCTTGGGGTGGTCCGAGACAGTGCTGGCTCAGGCCCTGCCAATGTGAGGGCTTTCCTGCAAGAGTCTGCAGGAGCTTACAAAAAAGTCTCTTAGGAGCCCCAACTCTGCTCTCTTCCAGGAAGAATTATAGCAGAAGCCCAAAATAGGAGAATTTTACTTTCCCTTCATTGGGTTTTTGGTATAAGGCTTTCTACAAAGTTTGAAAGAAATCATTGCTGTGAGAAGTCTTTCTGATTTTTTAGTTACTTCGTGTCCTAAAACAAGGCTGGGTCATTTAAGATATTATCATATTTCACTTCTTTATGTCTTGGAAACTCAATATAATATTCAAAGATGTGTTCAGAAGAGTAATGAGTACTTATTTTTTCTGTGTTTATTTCAACTTGGTGTCTGATTTGTAATATATTTCACTGCTTTTGCAAAAGCAATGGTGCACAAGTTTAAGCTCCCCCACATTGTTAACCTCACTTGATGAGCCATACTTGTCTGATTGTTCACCCAACAATTAACACACAGTTCATGCTAAATCTATGAAAATATTGACATATTAATTTTGTCAATCAATGGATCTTAAAAGGAAACTTTTAGATTTGTTTTGTGTGTTCCTTTTATTTTTAATTTCTGAACTGTAGTGATTATTTATCAAGCAGTTGTATAATGCTGACTGTGGACCACAACATGTCCTAAATACTTGACAAGTTCTAATTTGTAATTTTAAGCCTTGTAGCAAGCTCATGATACAGCTATTATTAATATGCCCATTTTACTGATGAGGAAACCAAGACTTTCAGAGAGTGACTTAGCTCAAGATCACACAGCTAAGAGTCAGAGATTTAAAGTTAGGTTCTATTACTGAAGCCAACCTCCTATAGGTAAGATTGAAGTATTCCTGTTTTAAAAACTTTTTATTTGGAAGTAATTTCAAATTTATAGAAAAGTTGTAAGAATGAGAATAGCACGCTTTGCTGAGATGCACTTTTTAATATGTACAAAATTCTTTTTCTGAAACACACCCACCTACAATGTGGCCCTTTACTCTAGAATACTTCAGCACATATTTGCTAAAAATCGGAATATTCTCTTACAGAACCAGAGTACTCATGACATTTAGCGTACTCATTGATTAGATACTTCTATTTAATTTACTGTGTGTGTTTCGATGTTGACAATTGATCCAGTAATAAGGTCCTTTATTATTTCCTCCAGGATGGGAGCCAGGCTAGGGCCAGGTGGTCTATCTAGCTGTCAACTTTCTCTTTTCTCCTTTAATCTGAAAACATTTCATAGCCTTCCTTTGTCTTGCATAACATTGACACTTTTGCAGAAATGCACCCCCCACTCTGCCTTTGAAAAATAGCCTGGCCAGTGTGGCTCAGTGGTTGAGTGTCGACCAGGCGGTCATGGTTCGATTCCCAGTCAGGGCACATGCCTGGGTTTCGGGCTGGATCCCCAGTAGGGGGCGTGCAGGAGGCAGCCGATAGATGATGTTTCTCTCTCACCATCGATGTTCCTCTCTATCCCTCTCCTTTCCCCTCTCTCTAAAAATCACTAAAAACATAAAAAAAAAAAAAAAATAGAACAAACAGTCTTCATGTTGCGTTTGCCCGATGTTTCATCATGATCGGGTAAGGAGATTCAGTATCACAGAGGTGATGCTGTGACTGTCAGGGTCCCACTTCCAGAGGCACACGCTGCCCCTTGCCCCTCGCTGGCGGTTTCATTTGATTTTGGTCACTCTGCTCCATCGTGACATGGTGGTCTGATTTCCCCACGGCATAATTACTTCTTCTCTGGCAACTCCTGGGCAGTCTGTGGGGAGACGGAAGGCTATTTGTCTGCCATTTGGAAGCACCAGTCACAGGGAGGAGTGCATGTGGGGAGGGTGCAAGAAAGCTCTTCCTTCCAGGGACATGGGAGGAGACTGGGATATACCCTCCCTCTGCCTGCGGCTGGAGGGTCTGCACGTCTTTGAGTCACGAAGCTTACCGATGTCGAAGGCTGTTTGTTAGGGTTCAGGCATCTCTCAGGCAGAGCATTTGGGGCTTGGCTGTTTCCAGGCACTGATGAGTCAAGCTTGCATCTATGAAATTAGAGAGTGGCAGAGATACCTCCTGAAAGAAAAGGAATGGGATACTAACCCTTCATGCTATCTTTGAGGGTCAAATAATGGCAAAGCTTGTCTGAGACCGGATTTCAGGAAAGGGCATTAGTTCTCTGAAGGGACACTGATAGTAGCAGAAATGGAAATCTGGGCTGCTCCACACTCAAGCCTGGGAAAAGTTGCAGGGAAGGACTGAGTTAGGGTGCGAGAAGGAGCCAATGGAAGACTTGTCCCCAGCACCCCGGCAGTGGGCCTGTTCTACAGAGGAGAATAGTTATGAGCCCAGCAGGATTGGTCCAGCCCACTCTACAGGGACCATCTTGACTGCAGGAGAAGCAGAGCCCAGGCTTCTTTATGGACCCATGAAGTTTTGAGCTCTTAGATGCTCAAATACTTCACATGAACACGTGCAATATTAAAGATAGTAGTCTAAAAATAAAAAGGGGAGAGCAGCCCGGCTGGCGTGGCTCAGTGGTTGAGCATCGAGAGGTCGCTGTTTGATTCCAGTCGGGGCACATGTCAGGGTTTGGAGGTTGGTTCCCTAGTGGGGGACATGCAAGAGGCAGCCGATCAGTGACCCTCTCTCATCGTTGATGTTTCTATCTCTCTCTCCTCTCCTTTCCTCTCTCTGAAATCAATAAAAACATATTTTAAAAAAACAAAAGGGGAGAACAGGGAATAATTCAGGTAAGATTAGATAAAGAGAAAAGTGAGAAGCCGGATATTCAAGCCATCAGGTATTAAATAGTTACTGACATTGGGTATTAAATTTGTGTCTGATCTTTTTGGTAGTAAAAGTCAAAAGGGAAAACATGATCAGTTAATTAAAAAAAAAAAGTCACATCCATGGCAAAAAGCTTATGCATTACCCAGGAGAAACACAACGTTTCTTGATGTTTAAATATGAATACGTCTGCCTAGAATTTGCTTACTGGTAATGAAGCTTTTCTGCCATTAAGCCTCTGTCAGTTTTCTTGGTAATAGTTTTACTCATAGGCACTGTGGCTGAAAGGTTTGTAAATGTTGTAATGTGCTAACAGGCTGAGTTTCAAGATAGAGACGTGACAAAAGTGTTGAGTCATGTGGAGAGAGCACATGGGGTGATGCAACATCACAGTTAACCCAAACCATGGATTCTTAACCCAGGGACAGGGCCTTTGGTCTAGTTACACCAACATTGCAAGGGAGCGCACTGAGCCTCAGGAACCTGCAGGCAGAGAAATCGCAGTCATCCAGAAACAACAAAAAAGGGCCCTCTAAAGTAAAGGGTGGAAAGTTACTTATATAAAGTGAAAAATACAACAGTAACTTATGGGTCATCTAAATCCTGCCCTTTGGAGGGATCTCAGTTTTCATTTGTTATCTTTAAGGATCCTGCAAAGTCCTTTTGTTTTAAAGGGCTCTTACAAATGTGGTGTGGGTGGAGGGTGGTTTCATTCATTTGTTGACTGGTCAGTTAGCCAGCCGGCAAACATAAACTGTGCTTCCTGTGTGAGCCAGGCTATGACATGGAGAAGGTGAACTCAACATGCTCTAGATCTGAAATACACAACAGAGGACAGAGAAGTGCAGGCAAAGAAATAACAGTACTGTTACCTGTTTGTAGAGCACTTAAGAAGGATTTTTAAAGCTTAGGTTCACATCATTGAGCAAGGTCTACATTAAATTCTCCATTTCAGTCAGATTGGTGGCCAAATCCACTATAAAAACCAAATTGTCTTCCTGGGCCTTTTGTTCCCCTACCAGACCACAAGGGGGTGCTGTGCGAGGCAGCCCTGAGGGCTCCCAAGTGAACTCTGCTTTCAATCAGCAAAGTGCTGGGCACTAAAGGAAAAGCTTTGAAACCACCTGGGTGGTGTCCAGATAAAGACATTGTTACATGGAGTGAACTGAACGGATGCTGGCCATTTGCACTGGCAGGGAAACAAAGGACGCTTGGGGGGCCCCTTGCTACAAGGGCAGCCACCTGGGAAGTGTAAACACACATGAGTCCACTCTCCTTTGCTAGCATCGAGGCACGATTACTCTTTTCTAGAAAGTTTCCCTCCGCACGACAGGTCCCTACAAGCCCTCTTCCCAAAGTTCCTTGCAGACCTTTTGTTTTCTGGCTTGTTGATTTTTCCTTTTGCAAATAGGATGGAGGGACCCATTATTCAACTAATACCCTCTTTTGTCAAATCTGAGGCCCTTTCTAGTGTTGATTGGATGTCTAGACAGATAGGTGGAAATAACTGCCCGAGGGCAAGGACAATATTAACTAAGTTGTTCATTTACAATTGTACATCCTCATGAAAACACACCCACACCAGCCCTTTGTCTTGGATTTTCAACACGGTGCAGGACTGTAGAGTCGGTTGCTACTCTTACCTGTGTTTAAGTGCCCCATTCACAACCATCGTTCTTAGAGACTTCAACTTGACTAGGAATTTAAGTCACAAAGGGCCCAGGCAATTCCGAAAAGCCCTATGCTCCCTGGGTCATCAAGGAGACTCATAAACCACTTTTGGATGGTAACTGCTGGGGGAGGGAGAGATGGTGTCTGGTGTCTGATGGTATCCTAACTGCCAGGCAGACCGGAGAAAATTAGGGGTATGTTTTCATTTAACATCATTCCTTGCTGACTCTTGTCTACCTGGAAAATTGTTCGTGAGGAGACGAAATAAGGTGCCCTTTCTGTTAACTCAGTTTTCTTAATTACAGTTGTTGGGAGATAGCTGAAATCATGTTGTGAGGTATCCCCCCCGGGCTTCGGAGGAATTTGTTTTACAGACTGGTAACAGTAAACGCTGAGATAAAAGTCAGCATGCTAAATTTTTGTTGTTGCCCTTTTTGAGGTTTCTCCCCAGTACACTGGCCTCTATTCATTAAAATCCTTTCAAGGCTGTTTTGCTTTTCTCTTCTATTCTTTTTTGCAACCACAGAATAAGCCTGTGCCTGCGCGTTCAGGACCCGGGGGAAGGTGGGCCTCACGTAGCCTTCTCCTGGTACAGTTTGGGCCTTCTGGGCCAGTCTGGCTTGTTCTCGCTTGTTCCGGGGCCCAGCCTGATGTTCAGCGCCAGGGAGGACTGAGCTATGGGCTTCACAGACCGGTTTCATGGAGGTGCCTGCGCCTTGGGTGCTTCTGAGCTCAGAATAGACCTGCAGGCGTCCAGACACCCAAGCAGGAAACCTCAGCCTGGTTCTTTCATCAGGTGCCACGTCCGGCTCCTCTGCAGATCTGCTGATTTCCTCTCCTACGTTCCTGGGACCCATGCGCCCCTCTCTCTGCTCCACCTTTCTAATCCAGGCTTCCTCTGTCTTTCTCCTAGAACTGATAAAAGAGCTATTATTGCCGCCTTTTCAAGAAACCTTTCCACCTCCTCTTAGGTTAAATCCCTGGGAAGCCAGTCTGTCCCTGCCTGTATTTCCCTTCCCATCTATATGTATTTTCTTTTTCTTTCACTTTCTTGGTTTCCATCTGATAAGGACTGTTATTTTAAAACTCCTCATATAAGATTGACCTTCTCAAGGCATTAAAAAAAAAATCTTCCTCCAAAGGAGTTGACTATTTAGGGAAGTTCATCCAAATTAATCATTGGCTTGCTTGTTTTATTTTTATTTTAGGACATTCAGATGATGAGAAATGGACTGAGGAAACAATAACGTGTGTTTGTGTAGGTTTCTTGTGTAGGTTTGGGGGGAGGATGGGTGCTAAAATGGGTGCTTCCCCTTAGCCCGCTGCTTCTACAGAGCTGTGAAAGGTAGAGGTGTTGACTGATAAACAGGGTAAGACCGACAGCAATTCTGTGAGAGGAGCCTCATTACAGGCTTCATCCTTCTGGGGTGGGGGGAGGGGGCGCAAAGACAAACTCTCTGAACATCCTAGGCCAGGTTTTCGTAAGTGTTAAGAGAGAAATCAGATCTTAGAGTCAAAAGAGTTTTGGGAAGCAGTGGACAAGACAGGTTTCTTTATTGCAAGGCCCCTAGAGCCTTTAATATGCTCATGAGTATTACGTTGCCCCGTGTGAGCCACACCAGAGTGGTATTTTCCAAAATGATAACACGGCAACATATCTGCTAGCAATCTGTTTCTCAAAATTTCTAGAGAACCTGGATTATCAAAGAACATGAAATCTTGCTTTAGAATCTACATCTCTGGGCGCCGTTATTTAAGTTTCACTGACTCTGTTCTGATTCCTCTGGCCGGTGTCTCCCCCCCCCCCCCCCGCTGCCTCCCCCCCCCCCCCCCCCCCCCCCCGCTTGCTGCCCTTTCTCCCTTCCTCCGTTCTCTCTCCTCCGTCCTTCCTAGCCTTCATTGTCTTTCTCATCTCTTTTGTCTCATCTGGCCCCCCAGGCCTGCTCTTTCTCCTTTCTCTTGTTTGCAAGGACATGGTGTCTTGTCTAAGGCTCAGTTCATCAAGCCAACCAATATTTGGTACGGGGTAGGTTCTAGCAAGCCCCTCATCACTGCCGCCCACTCTGCTGTGCTCGCTCCTGACTGCCAGCCTTCGCCAGGCTTTCCTCTGCCCTCCGTCCATCCAGTTAGCCCTGCCTGTGCCATCAGCCTCTTTAAGCCTGCCCTTTGCATGCGCCTGTTTCTAACCACCCCGAATCACTTGCTTTTTGGGCCCTGTACTCCTGGAGTCTTTGCCAGAAGCCTTCATCTGGGCATTTGTCTATGATCTGCCTTAAGTTGCTTGAAAGGCATATTTACTCTTGGTCTCAAACACAGGAGAGCAGAGAGCAGCCTTCCTTTCTGCTGTCCCTTTGCTGCCCAGCACGTGGCTGAGCGAGCGGACACTGACTGACTGGGGGCTGGGAGGCTCCTCGGGCTGGGACAGCGGCCGCCTGATGGACGGGAAGGGCAGATCTGCCTGCTCCGGCTGGCCGGGCAGGGGGTATTCAATGAGTAATTGAATCTTTGTTTTCCAGCCCTCTGGGGAACAGCAACACTTCTTTTGTCGTAATTCCTCAGAAACTATGTAGAGGACAAATGCTGTTGATGGGAAACATCTAAAGCCCGTGCTTTTCCTGACTAGGGGAGTAGGAAACCACACTTGTCTTCCTGGTGTGCCATGCCCAGGATTGACTTTTTAGAAAGTTGAACTTTATGATTTGACCTTTTCCTATAGGCCTTCTAGTGTTTCTGTGAATTGATTGATGATAATATTGATTTGAAAAAAATGAAACAGGTTTAGTTGGGAAAATGCTTTATCTCTTAAAAATCAACTGAAGCTTTGCCCTGGCTGGTGTGGCTCAGTTGGTTGAGCATTTTACGGTGCACTGAGAGGTCACTGGTTCTGTTCCTGGGCAGGGTGCATGCCCGGGTTGCCAGCTTGATCCCCAATAAGGGGTGAGCAGGAGGCAGCTGATACATGGTTCTCTCTCTCTCTCTTCTTTGCTCTTCCCTTCTCTCTAAAATCAATAAAAACATATTTTAAAAAATTAAAATCAACTTAAGCCTGGCCGGTGTGGCTCAGTTGGTTAAGCATCACCCATGTACCAAAAGGTCTCCAGTTTGATTCCCAGTCAGGGCACATACCCAGGTTGTGGGTTCTGGGAGAACACTGATGGATATTTTTTCTCTCACATAGATGTTTCTTTTCCTCTCCCTTCCTTTCTTTCTAAAATCAATAAAAATATTTAAAAAAACCATTTACAAAAAAATAATAAAATAAAATAAGATAAACTTAATCGAAATATGACTTACATACAATAAAACAAATGCATTTAAACTGTATATTATGATAATTTTGACAAATATATGCATTTGCATAATTACCCTAAGAATTAAGATATAGATAGAGTACTGTCCAAAATGACCACTCACCACATGTGGCTATTTAAATTAAAATTAACTAAAATTAAAAACAGTTCCTCAGTTGTACTAGTCACATTTCAAATGCTCAATAGCCATATGTGACTATTGTTTACTGTCTTGGACAATGCAAATTATGAGACATTTCCATCATATACAGACAGTACTGATATAAAACATATGTCTAGCACTAAAATAAAACATATCTGCCACACGAAAAAGTTTCTTTGTACTCTTTTCCAGATAATTCCCAACTCCCACCCCTGACTTCAGGAAATCACAGATGTGGTTTCTGTTACTGCAGTTAGATTTGTGCTTTCTAGAGCTTCATATATGTGTATTCTTTATCCGTCTGACTTTTTCTCAGCATAATGTTTCTAAGGTTGATCCATTCATGATGCTGTTACCTATATAATTAGTTCACTCTTTTTTATTGCTGAATAGTATTTTATTGTATCAGTAGGCCACAATTTATTTATCCACTCACCTGTTGATGCCATTAGGGTTGTTTCTTTTTCTTTCTTTAAATTTTTTTTTTTTTAATTTTTAAATTTTATTTTTGCTTAAAATATTACAGATATCCCCTTTTCTCCCCAATGATCCATTCCACCCCCTCCCATCCCCCCCCTAATTTTTTTTAAATCTTCACCCTAGGATATGTTTATTGATTTGAGAGAGAGAGGAATGGGGAGAGAGAGAGAGAAAGAGACAGAGAGAGAGAGAGAGAGAGAGAAACATTGATGTGAGAGAGAAACGTCGATTGGTTGCCTCCCATATGCACCTGCCTGGGGATGGAACTGGCCACCTTTTTGGCATATGGCACCACACTCCAACCAATCGAGCCATCTGGCCAGGGCAGGGTTGTTTCCATTTGAGACAATGATGAATAAAGCAGTTAGTGTTTTGTGTGGACATATAGTTTTATTTCTCTTGGATTAATATCTATGGTTAGAATTGCTGGGTTATATGGTAAGCATATGTTTAACTTTATAGGAGATTGCCAAACTATTTTCCAAAACAGTTGTACCATTTGCATTCTTACCAGCAGCACAGGGCGTTTGTTCCAGTTGCTTCATCCTTACCAATTATTACTGGTTTTGTTTTGTTTGCTTGTTCTATTAATTACCGAGAGAGGAATATCGAAATCTCCACCTACAATGACAGAATTTCCATTTCTCCTTTCTCTACATTAGTTTTTGCTTCACATATTTTTAAATTTTGTGATATGGTGCATACACATTTAGGAATGTTTTGTCTTCTTTTTTTGTTGATCTTTTTTATTATGAAATACCCTTTTTTGCCCCCTTCTGAATTCTCTTTTTTCTGCTAATATAACCACTCCAGCTTTTTGTTTCTTTAATTAGAATGTGCATGGTACATCTCTTTCTATCCCTTTGCTCTTAACTTATCTGCATATTTTTATTTAAAGTGTTTTTAAAATAGCATATAGTTTAGTCTTGCTTAAAAAAATCCAGTCTGAGAACCTCTGATTTTTAATTGCAGTGTTTAGACCATTTTTTCAACAATAATAAAAAATAATTGACAAAGAATAAACTTTATGTTTTTCAATTTGATGAGTTTTGGCATGCATATACCTATGAAGCCATCACTACAATCAAAACAGTAGGCATTTCTATCATTCCCAAAAGCTTCTCTGAGCTCCTCTGTGATCCATTCCTCCCACCAGTCCTCTTCTAGGTAATCACTGATCTGCTTCCTGTCACTGTGGTTTGCATTTTCTAGAATTTTGCATAAATGGAGACATACCATACATACTCTTTTTTTTCTGTGGCTAGCTTCTTTTATACATCATAATGATTTTGAAATTCATTCTTGCTGTCTTTTGTTTCAGTGCTTTGGTTCCCTTTATTTCTGTGTAGTATTCCATCATGTGGCTTTATCACACAGATGGACAACTGGGTTGTTTCTAGCTTTTGGCTATTACAAATAGAGCTGCTGTAAACATTCTTATACAGGTCTTTGTATGGAAATATGCTTTTATTTCTCTTGGGTACATACCTAGGAGAGAAATGTTAGGTCACATGGTAGGCATGAACTTAATTTTTTAACCAACTACCAATCAATGTTCCAAAGTGTCGGTACCATTTCACATTCCTGCCAGCAGTGTCTGAGAGCTCCATTGCTCCCTGTCGTCAGCAGTTGGTGTGGCTTGTCATTTTAATTTTAGTGATTCTGTTCAGCGTGTTTAAATTTCCCTTATTGTTCATTTGTACATTCATGTCTTCTTTTGTGAAGTTTCTGTTCTAAATTTTGCTCAGTTAAAAAGAATTTGGTTGTCTGCTTATTTGGGTACATATCCTCAGCTGATGTGTGTGATGCAAATATTTTCCCCCCTTCTGTACCTTTTTGTCTCCTTAAAAGAATAAAAGCTTGTAATTTTGAAGAAGGCCAAATTATCAGTTTTTTCTTTTATGATTCATGTTTTCCTTGTGTTTTATCTAAGGAAACTTTATCTACACAAAAATTTTCTCCTTTATTTCTAGAAGTATTCTAGGATTAAGTTTTACATTTAGTTTTATTTTTTAAAATTTTTATTTATTGATGAGAGAGAGAAAGGGAGACAGAGAAAAAGACACATCAATTTGTTCACTTATGTATGCATTCATTGGCTGATTCTTGTATGTGCCCTGACCGGGGAATGAACCTGAAACCTTGGTGTACTGGGGTGATGCTCTAACCAACTGAGCTACCTGGCCAGGGCCTTAAGTTTTACATTTAGGTCTGTGATCCATTTGAGTTAATTTTTGTGGGGGGCATAAGGTAAGTATTCTTTTTTTTTTTTTTTCATGGAGAGATCTAGTTGTTCCAGCATCATTTTTTTTCCCCCAAGAAACTTTCCATTCCCCATTGAAGTGCTTTGACACTTTTGCTGAAAATCAATTAAAGTTTATAGATGAAGGCAAGTGAGACAAGGTATATTTAAAAACTCTACTTATAAATCTCAGTAGGATACCTGAAAGAGCAGTCTAAGCATTAAAAATAATTTACCTGGTTATGAGTGTCTTTTTTCATTGAATATAGTTTTCTTTTAATTTTTTCTTTATGTCTATTCCAGAATGAATGGAATAATTTCCTTTGATTCTAAAACCACATGAATGGCAGCATCCATGTTATAGCAGGAACCATCCTACCCATGACTTAAATGTACAGGCTTTCTGGTCAAGAGAAACCTTGTTCCAGATATTTGGGTTTGGTAATGTTCACAGATCCCAGAATTTTCTTCAAATGCAAATACAGTCTGAAGTGACACAAGATAAAAAAATACACAACTCAATTTTCCTAAAAAATCCAGATCAATGGTATTGATAAAATGACTTTCTGTATTAGGAGTGCCAAGAGAAACCTATATTTAATTCTGTGATAAGGAGAGAAATATGGAAAAGAAAACCCAGTGGCTATGAAAACACAGATCTAAAAAATTTAATGATTTAAAATAGCCTCTACATACAAGATAACAAAGAGTAATACAGATTGAACATTTTGGTTTTAAAAACATGAAATGTCACCACTTAGAACAAGTCTGTCATCTCCTAAGAAATACTCATTTACAATGAAATCTACAAGGACATACTTTTACACTTTTCAAGTGTTGTTGATTTTTACCAATCCCCTTCCTCCCCTCACATTTACTTGTCACAAAACAATATGACTTTTAATCCTTTTGGTAGAGCAGAGCTTTGAGAAGTACAATAGCAGTTGTTTTGAAAAGCACCTTCTCTTAAGTTTCACTGGTATTTTACCATACTGAGATCATGCAGTCTTCTCTTTAAATCTTGTCTTGTTCCAACGATTTGGTTGTTTAAAACAACAAGCTTAACTCTGTCAAAGCAAATACTGCAAATAAAAACGTTTTTAAATAGGCTGGAATAAAACCATTCAATAAGAACTGGACTGAAAGGCCACAGATAGTGTGCTCCCTTTTTATTTTATGTTTTAATTGATTTTGGAGAAAAACATCAATGAGAGAGAACCATTGCTCGGCTGCCTTTTGCACGCCCCCTCCTGGGGCTCGAGCAGGCAACCCGGGCATGTGCCCTGACGGGGAATGGAACTGGTGACCGCTCAGTGCAGGGGACAATACTCAACCAACTGAGCTGCACCAGCCAGGGTGATAGCATGCTTCTTGACTTGGTAATTTGTGAATATATTTCCTTACCAGGCAGGAAGTATTTTACTTTCCCCGTGATGAGTCAGATGGCTTGTGGTGTGTCTGTGCTACGTCAACACCAGCGGGTGCAAGGAGACAGACTGTGGAATCGATGCTGTGCTGAGCCCTGAGATGGTGGTGGGCTGTGTACACAGGATTTTTGGCCAGACAGAGCTGTAAAGGCTAGATGGGCTCAGTATAGCTACTCTAAGTGTCAAGTCTGCCAATGCATGTTTTACGGAGGGTGCAAGATCAAACAGTGAATTCTCTTAAGAGTTGGATGTGGCCTGGTGGCTCTAAAGTTCAGGTGACAAGGAACTGGCCAGCTCCCCTCAGGAAATGGGGGTGGGGGTGGATAGTAGCACCTAAGTGAATGCTGAAAGTCAAAAAGGCCTCTACTGACACCCAGCAGCTGGAAGCATCCTTTTTATGGATGATTATAGTCTGATATGTCTTTATATATTCCCGCTGCAAAGATATGGTTTTTGCGAATCTGAAAACATCATTTGGAAAACCTCATGGCCAAATCACTCGAAAATCCAGACCATTAAATAACCCTGGGAAACACATGCTCTCCTCTAACTGGGACGTCCTCAGTGTTGAAATAGCCCAGCCCTAACTGGGGACTTGGTTTCTTGCCACACGCGTCTCTTCCCTTTCTGGCACCCAAAATATAGGAACTTGTATCAACACACACTTTCTGAAACTTTTTCTCTAAGAGGCCTTTTTCAACCAGAAGTGAGACATTTGTCACTAATGTGCCCGATTTGGGGAGGGGTTTCAAACAAGGACAGGTTATACCATGCCTCGTGATTTGGGAGGTGAACACTTGCAAACATACTATGCTCCCCAGATGTGGAAGTGACAGGCTCAGAACAAATTGCTAGTATATGTAGAGTAATATTACAACCAGCTGGTATGTTTTCTAAAAAAAAAAAAAAAAAAAAAAATTAAAAAATGCAGCATTAGGAGGTGCTTACTAAGGTGCTTCTTAATTCATGGTTTTTTAATGGAATGTATCAGACTCACATGTACAAACGAACATGAATACACAGGCATACACGCACGTGGACAAGCTTCTGTACAGTTATGTTCTAGATGCTTCCTGTGTGCGTAAGAACCACACGCACAAAATGTTCCCCCTCTAGCTCCCTGAATTTCTGAATGTTGTCTAACCCATCAAATGTTAAAATATTTCATTTCCATATAAAATATCTACAAAAATAGATACCATTTACAAAAACCAGATAGTGCTTCCAGTTTTCCCACTCGGTCCCCAGTTCCCCTGCGTTCTCAGAACGTCGCCATCTCCAGCAGCGAGCGCTTGAAGAGCTGCGCGTTCCTGGACAAGTCTGTCACCTGGTGCACCATCTCCTGCAAGGCCGTGGTGCTGGGATAGTGGAGCGCCGCCTTCTTGGTGGCCAACACTATAGTCTTGAGCAGTTCGCAGAGCTGGTTGCTGGAGTTCATCACTTTGTTGCGAATGTCCTGGGCAGCGACCTGCCTTGTCAGCGTGTCTCCAATGAACACCAGTTTGTGCGCGCTCAGGATGACAAACTTGCTGTGCGCCACGAAGATCCGCGGGGGCTGGGCCGAGCTGACGCAGCTGAACAGAGCGTCGATGGCATTGAGGAGGGAAATGAAATGGGTCTCGCACTGGTCATAGTAGAAGCAAAGCAACTGCCTGTCCTGGGCGCCCACGCTGCTGTTTGTGGTCGGGAGGCTCTGAGAGGGCTTCCACTTGGACATGTCGTTTTCCACGGGTTTGGTGATCTCTTGTTCCAACAACTGGAACTGACTTAGCTTCAAGGAAGGAAAAAAGCAGATTTTATCAAGAGTAAGGCAGTGGGCTGTAATGGAAATTAACCAGGACTTGGAGTTAAAAGACAGATGTCAATCCCAGGTGCTTATTAGATGTGAGGCCTTGGTCAAGTTGCCTTGCCTTCCTAAACTGTAAAATGTAGAAGTTGAGAAAGGTGATCCCTATGAAATCCTCCAGCTCTGACTTTCTATCATTGGATGATTGGCCTCCTCTGTGCTTAGACTGAAGGCAGCACAGGGTTTAAACCCAGCTCTGTTACCTGCACCTTTATGAAAGTTATATGAGTTAATATTTACAAAGTGCTTAGGATGATGTTTGGTGCAGTATAGGCTCTATGTAAATGTTTATAAATGTTGAGTGGTGCAGGGGAAAAGCAAAGGTAGGCATCTCTTTGTCAAGTAAATCGCTGACAGTTTGCTCCTTCTGGGTGAAAACCTTGTCTCTGTCCTTCAAGATACTCAGACATATGACAACCCATGACCCATTTCTTGGTACAAATGACAACTACAACTCATTACCCAATGCTTAGTATAAATGACAACTCATGACCCATTTCTTGGTACAAATGACAACCCATGACCCAGTCCTACTCTTTCTGCCCAGATTTATAATTGTTATTATCCAGCACTACAGGGAAGACTAATTCCTGTAACTATCCATGCACTACAGAAAAGAGCATCTCTAAGGAAATCTGAATGCTAATTGTGCATCACAACAACTCCACAGAGTTGTTGAAAGAAAAGGACACCCCACAGTCATACTCAATGAGTGCTAGGTTTCTTCCTTCTCTTATTACCACCCTCAGACAGTGTATTATTTAAACTGCAATGATAATAACTTCCAGCTATTCCACCAACTCTCGGGAGAGACTGTCTTTTGCAGTGTAGGGACTATCTGTACCCTGAGCATTGGACTCAGTCAATCTTTCACCCTGAGGTAGGGCTGAGTCAGAGCGGGGATAAACTCACCCAGCCCCTTCCCCAAGAAATGCACAGTGAGCTTTACTTTTCTACAGAATCTGTTTTCTTCTTAGGAATTACTATGGTTTCAATAAGTTACCTAAAGCTCAGCAGCCTTATCTGGCCAAATGCCAAAGCAATCAGAGACAGGGTGATGCTACAAGATACTGAGTTTATGCATTTGCAAATATGTTCGTAAATACATCATCTTGTTAGATAGAGGGGTGAGGGATTTTCTCGTTTCATAGAGAAGTAACTGAAGTTCAGGGAGGTTAAATGACTCATCTAAGGGCACAAAGTTGATTAGTCAGAAAGTAAGGATTAGAACTCTGGTTTCCTGAATGCAGTGTGCCATTTTATTTCATCTAAACAAAGGCTTCTAAATCCTCAATTCATTTCTCTTTATTTTTATGCCCTTGCACTAGCAATACCCACCATTATCTGCCCCACTCAAGCTCTACTCTTGAATGACTCTGCCCTGCCCCAAGCCCTTAGTAAATGGACTTGGCTATATTTTGAAAACATTGGATCCTGCCCTCCTATCCTTAGATTCAACCAAGAACAGCCAAGTCACAGACTTGTGTTGTAGGGGAGAGATGGGTAGGTAGGTAGACAGGTAGACACACAGACAGACAAACCTATAGATAAATAGAGATGGCCTAATCAGATTCTTTTTTAGGAATCTGATGAACCACAGAAGCAGTCAACCATCAGCTGAGGAAGCTGAGACGAAAAGCCATCTACAGAAAGGGTTGTGAAAGGCCATTTATGGGTTCTGTAAAGTTAGAGGGGAGCCAAATAAGTCGATAAGCAGAGGAATCTACAAAATAGAGAAGAAGGAAGCGGATTTAGAGAGAAGCAAAGGAAGCACAGAAGGAAAAAGAATTTACAATCCTAGTTCTCATTGGATGTGGCTATATCTTCATTTTCTGTTCCTGAATTTCCCCACCAAGGCCTTACTATAGAGCCTGTTCGCTTGGGCTGACTTGAGTGGCTCTTGCTCACTGAGATCAACAGCCTTAACCCAAACAGCCCTAATATGTTAATGTACAGGCTTAGCCTGGAAAAATTGCTGTTTGGATGCAGTCCAGGTATACCAGCTGGATTACTAAGACCATAAGCCTTCTCTTTGTTCTTACACCCTATTATATGCCTTGGAGCTTATTTATACCAAAGGGTGCTGGAAGGCTCAAAATCATGCTCTTTTGAAGTTCCACCTTTCCTATTAAGCAGGAAATCTTTTCAAAACCAAGTGAGTTTTGTTCTGATTGAACTTACCTGGTGATGTTCCAGCTGCGTCTTGTTCTGTTTGATGATATTTTCTTTCTCCAGCAGCTCTTTCTGTTGCCTTTCAAACTCTTCCTTACCCTATTATTTTTCAACATAAAGAAAACATTACATCACCACTGGATTCACTTATGCTAACAATTTCATCGACAAATGCATCAGTGCTCTTTCATTTCCCACTGCCTTGTGATTTCCCGCATGCCCAATTAGACCCCCATGGACCCCAGACAAGGAGACATGCTTCTGGGCCAGACTTTCAGGGTCACTGTGTAAGTTAGGGCTGCAAACTAAAGCCGTTTCCGTGCAGGGTGCCGCCCTCTCTGTTCCTCTTTAGCAAGTTCTGAGAAAGCTATCCATGACCACTTCAAGCCTTCTTGTCCTGTACTATTTCTCAGGTTCCTTTTCTAACAGATTATACGCGACCCCATGAACCTCCTAACCCAGGTCTGACTGTGGTCCACATTGCACTTCTGGTTTCTGTGAGTCATCTACGACTCCACACCATAATAATATTTTTCGATATGCAGAGTTGTACAACCAGCCCTTTCCTTAGGTGGGGCTAGGTGGGGCTCAGTGCTTCCTTCCTCAGTATCCTGCATTCAAGGGAATTGTAGTTAAACAGCTCTCAGGATAATCTTTGGCTCTTAGTCAAATGAAAAGAATGGCAGAATACGATAGCAAGCCAAATTCTAAATAATGGACCTTGGTAGAATGTTTTAACCCCCAAAAGTGAAAGGGCAAGTTGTCAGGATCCCAGGTCAACTTGGTGGAATTTCCACCTGCAGGAGGCAGATGGTAAATGTCCAGTTTCCCACATGCAGGTTAAGTTCTAGGTCAATTGGCAAATGCCTGGTGGCCTTCAAGGTAAGTCTGAGACGGAGTTAAGTTTTCTGTAAGTAATCACAAACACACACACACGCACACACACACATAGAGTAGAGATGATAGGACCTTAGAAATTCTCTAGTGCAGAGGCTTTCAATAATTTTTTCTTAACAGTTAAACTTCCCATCCCACCTTTTAAAAAAGAAAACACCATGTGGAACTATATAATAAAATGCAAATAGAAGTGGAGCTGGTATGATTATCCAAGGCCCCCTCTCCTACTTGTGGAGTATCTTCCACCAATGGGATCTAATACAACCCCGTGCTTCATTCATTTTGCAAATGAGGTCATTAAGACCCAGAGAGGTTACATAAGTTGGTGACACAATTAGTGTCTGAGAAAGGTCTCAAGCAGAGGACTCTGGACTTTCAGGCCAGTATTCGTCATCCTGCACATTGCCTCTAATTAGCAAACCACTTGGATTCACATTAATCATGTTCTCTCCTTTGGTAGCCCAGCCTTCCAGCTTCACAGGCCTTAGTCCTGGGCTCCCTGAACGTGAATGTAGGTGCTTTAGGAGTCTGATTGCTTTACCTGTAGGTGGACATAGTCATAATCATCCATCCAGCTCCTTTCAGAGCCGTCGCTGCTGCTACAGTCAGCCACAGGCTGGTCCTTGCCCAGGCTTGGGGGCAATGCCTTGCTGAGGGCCTGGGCCTTGTGGTCTCCAGGATGCAGCAGCTGCATCTGGGATCCAGCGTGGGGGTACTCAGTGGAGTTCATGATGCTCTCGGGCCCATTCTTCACGTGAGAGCTGCTGGGGTCTGGTCTGAAGAGGGCCTCGGCGTTGGTGTTGATGGTTGTGGTGAGCTGCTTGGCATCATCGGGCACCGACTTTGCCACCATCACAAACCGGTCCAGATCATCACACTTATTTTGGGGCTTGTTGACGGCCAGGATGTTCAGGGACCAGCTGCACTCATTCAGGTCCTGGCTGGTCTGGCTCAGAATCTGGTGGGAGTCTTCCACGCGCTGGAGCTCCCTCTTCATTTTGTTGTGGAGGGTGAGCTCGGGGAGGCAGGAAGCATTTGCTACGGCGCCCTTGGCGAAATGCAAGTAGTCCCTCAGGAACAGCTCCACCTTGTCCACCGCCGTGCGTATCTCATTGATGTGTTGCTCCATGTACCCGTAACACCGCCAGTCTGTGGTGGCGGCCAGGGCCATCAGGCTGGAGACACCCATCTCCAGGGTCTGCTGGAGCCGATGGAGTCTCTCAATGGCTGTGTCTGGGTCCAGGAAGAGCCTCTTGTCCTGAGAGGGGGAGGCCGACAGTGACGACTCCTTGGAGGTGGTGGAGGACGTGGACATGTTACTCCTGGTGCTGCCGGTGCTGGAGAAAGATAACCGGTTGATTCCATCCACCACATCCTGAGTGGTTTTGGCATCCGCTGGGGTGTGCAGAGGGACGTCATACACGCCGTCCCTTTCTTCGGGGTTTGCTTTCTCACTGGTTTCTGCTGAGGGCTCCAGAAACTGCACCCCCCGTGGGATGTCATACGCGTCGTTCTGAGGGACACCGGACCGCCCCAGCTGTGGGGGCGAGTGTTTCAGGGAAATGCTTTGGTGTCTTCGTGTCGCCAGTTCCGCAGCTCCTGGAGCATCACAGTTGTATTTCATGTGGAGGTCATTCGCCACCAGCTTGGTGCCGGTCGGGGGGATGTCATACACGCCCTCGGGTCGGACATCCGGCCTTCCAGCTTGTCTCATCGGAGGGGGAAAGTCATACTCCTTCTCCCTGAGCCCCACTTCATCGCGGCAGGCAGGGGGTGGGATGGCGTACACCTGAAAAGCAAGTACAAACCGAAGCTAGTGTGTGCTGAGCTGGTCCTGTGAACACGTGGGAACAGCTGTGCGTTAGAATGAAGGCCTGGATTCTCAGTCCCGCTTGCTGCCTTCCCTGCGCCTCCACCCACCAATGCGAGGTATTTCCAAGACTGCTCTGCTCCCCCTTCCTTCACCTTTTGACAAGTACATCCTTCCCCTGGCCCCAGTGCTGCCTGTCACGTGGTGGCCTCTCCTGGCTGAGTGGCTCTCCGGGGGTCCCAGTCCACCTCCTGGGTACCCTTCCCTGGAGGGTTCAGGCCGAGAGGCAGGTTGTGCGTTAACACACCGCACTAGGTGTCAGAAGACCCCAGGTCTCTCCCTGATCTACCAGCCGTGTGATACTTAATAAGCCACTTGGATGTTCTGAGACACACTTCCCTCATCTGTAAGGTAAGGGTGACTGTCCTTCCTGCTGGGCCTCCTCCTGGGCGTAGCAGAGTGTGTCAAACTCATCAACACTTACGCATGGACTGAGTGAGCTGTGACACCCTATGTACATGAGATACATTAGTTGCTTGCCAAGCTGAATGAATGACGTTACCTTCTTATTGACTATCCCATGTTTACTGGGGGGCTCTAAATGTGGACTCCCTAGGGTTATCTTTAATTATTACCTTTCCTTTCTCCCTCTCTCCTCCCCCCCATCCCTTACTCTCTCACAGAGGCTAGTTTGTCCCCTTTGGTGTGCCCTTCCTGTTTTATCTCAGTAAACACACACACACACGCTTTTTTGTTGCTCTGTAGGAGCTCACTTACCCCTTTGGTAGGGGGGATGTCATAGACCCCTTGAGGTTTCATCTCTCCCGCTGGAACTGAAAACATAGGGCCTTTCACCGATGATGGAGGGATGTCATATACCTGAAAAGAAACACCTGAGTTACCTGGAATGGAAATGTCTTACACTGGTTGTTTTTTACGCTATTAAGCTTTTAATTATGGGTTTACTTACCAGCTTATATATATATATATATCCTTCCTCTTTAACAGCTCTATGCAATATGAAGTTGGTGAAATTTCTCTATTTAAATTTCTTATTCTTTGACTTAGATTGAGTATAAAAATGATCTTAAGTGGAATAGCTACACTGTCTGTACTTTAAAACTGCGGTTGAAATTATATACTTCCAGAAAGAAAATGACAAAGTGATAAGCAACAAAAGCTTTGTCAGTTTAAAGTCTAGGGTTTCTGGGTAAAGCAAATCCAGAAAATATAATTTAAATAACATTGAATACAACGGCTCCTGTATAGACAAACCAAGCTTCATATGAAATATACATAATTTGGAATTTTTCTTTCCTTTGTAGCCCTGAAGGAATGCCAGCCACCTGAAGTGCTCCTGTCCCCTGGGGACCACGTCCTGGTACATACCCCTTGAGTGGTATGGGAAGGAGGGATATCGTAGATGTCCTTTTGGTATCTGGATGGGTACTCGTACACATAGCCATGGCCTGTCCGCACTGGGGTTATCACCTGTGGGCAAGAAGACACAGAGGTGTAAAATTCCAAGCCCAAGTCCTGAGTGAATGAACCTCCTAGCCTCCTCATCAAATGCTCCTCCCTCCTCTCCCTCATCAAAAGAAAGAAAATCCCAACGAAATAAGGAAGAGAGAGAAGGAAGGAGACAAGGGGACACCAGGTCAGTAAATTTTAATCCCTCTTGAATCCCAGTGAAGAGTGAGTCCCTGAAATATCTCTATCCCCCTTCCCCATGGTAGCAAAATCATCTCAAAGCTGGTCAGATAAAGTCTCAATTCCTAAAATGTGCTTTAAGGGAGAATCACTTTCAAGTTATGTATGTCCTAGCTCATTGCTTTAGAGCATCAAAAACAGGGCATGGGGGGAGGGGGGGCGGGGGCGGGAATTAAGGCTCCGAAACTATTTGTAACGTGAATAAGGTAAATAGAGGTCAGCCACTTAAAATTCCTCTCATGCCTTCCCTGAGCTGCCTCCCCATCTGCCACTATTATGATTAAAACTAAAATTCCACAGGCCACTAGGGTACTTTCATGAAGCCTCCAGTAGCTTTCAATCTAACTTAGGAAACAAGTGAAATACTGAGTCAGGGAGTCCCAGGAACAGAGTTGAGGTCTCTAATCGTTTTCCCATTTCCATCAGGGAGCAAACATTGGAGAAAAATACCCAAGTAAGTCCAAGGGATGTCAGAAGTCAAGTCTACTCATCACAACCCCGGCCCCTGGAGCCAATGTCAACAACACCAATTGCACCCAACAGGCTCGTGCTTTCATATCTACATACTTCATTGTGTCCTAAGCACGGACAGAGAAGTTATTGGAACTTAAACTCACTTTGAAATATATTTAATTCTCCAAGGGCTAAGTTACCAGGGCCTTGTTTCTGCCTAAGCCCTGCCCCTGAATGACTAAAGGCACCCACCTCAGTATGGCCCATGACATTTCTGAGCACAGACCTTGCAAATTAGGAAGAGTTGGCTGTTCCCTAAGAGACCATCATCTTTTACCCTTTCTCTAATATGAAAACTCTGGCGTCAGGCTGCCTGCAAAACTATGTGGAAAATGCTCATGTCCGTCTTATGCTGAAACCGGTGGAACTCGGCCAAATGCTTGCTCTTCTCCCCGGGGGCTCTAAAATGCCCTAGTTGAGTTTGGTTTTAAATCATTGCTGCTTGTGGCTGATGGTTTCTTGCAATGAAGGTAAAAGAGATTAGTATGCAGTCACCACCCCATCAAATCTCTCTACTGGCTCTGGTTTAAAACAGGAATCTATTGCTTTAAAGTTTGTTGGCAAGGAGCATGCAGAACCATTCTATTGAGTGGCCACTGTATTGTGCAGAGCAAACCTCCTTTTTTTAAAGCAGAATGATGTCCTTTGCTCAAGAAAAACACACTGTGCCCCTAATACTCTTATAAAATTTTTTTCACTATTGTCGAGGAGAGAAATGAAGTATCTTCTCTTAGTCTATCTCATCCACTCCTCTATTTATAGCTCTCTAGCTTGGCTTTATATTAGAACACGCTCACAACACAGCTTTTGTTCATTCTAAAAGTTGCTAAGAGTGGATTCTGTCCACGGTTGCCAAGTTAGCAGTAATGCTAATAGAAAGCCCAGGGCGGTTATGCTAAAGGGCGGCTGAGCGGCTTCATCTTTAGCTTAAGAAGGGAGGGTGGGTGGGTGGGTGGTGTTGGTGTCTGAAAATAACCCTGGTGAAATGTAAACACAGGGCGTGACCTCAGGAAGGCAGGGCCGGACGGGCTTTTCCTAGCCTTTGTGGAGCTTCCCTGGCAGGGCATTAATGCTTCCCGGCATTTAACATCTCACTTCCTGACAAATGTCACAGAGCCCCAACTTGCTCTCTCTTTCTCATTTAGAGGATGCCTGTGGTCATCTGGTTTTTTAAAAAACTTTGTATTCCAAACCAGTCATTTCCCTTGTTTATGCATTAAAAGAAACAGATGGTGCAAACCACAAGGGGACAAAGCCAACAAAATACAACCTCCGCGTTTCCAGCATTCCCGACGTTACCATCTAATTCACATTGGTCCACAAATGGCATTTAAATGGGACCAGCGTTTTGCATCTGGTCAGACACATCCAGGGCGCACAGCGATCCGTGCTGTGAGGGCTGAGGGAACGAGCCAGAAATCTGCTCTTGGACGCCTTCCTCCCTGCCCATCGCCCGGGTCATTTTCATGCCAATTGTGTGTTCTCTCCTCGAAGCAAAGTGCTGACTGTTCTGTCCCTTACAAAGTATCCAGTTCTGTGGTTCATCAGGCCTTTTCTTCCTGCTTGACGTAGTACACAAAAACCTTCCTACTGTCCCCGAGTTACTGAACCCAGCCTCCGAGGAACACCAAGGCCCAGCGAAGGGGACATAGGTTTTGGAAGAATTGTCCCGGGCAGCTGCGCGGCGAGGCATGCATGGACCGGCTACACAAAGGGCATTTAAAACCAACTTTCTCAATGGACTCAGGGTCTGTTTCTCTTTCCCCTTTCCCCTGGTTCATTATTATTTTCTGCATTCCTTTCATTCTGTGTATTTATTTATAGTTACAAGAGCTTACACTTAGGAATGACCAAACGGACCTTAGTGTTGCGGCAGAAGGGGGCTAAGTTGGGGGACTCCTGGGGCTCTGCGCCCGACCGCTGCTCCCACTGCTTTCCTGATCGCCCTGGGAGAGGATCTGCATTTTTCCAGAAGTGGGTTTTCTGCCCCGATGAGGAATCCGACCTTCCTCAGGTGCTAGTACCGTTCTTGTCAGCTAATGGAGGAGTCTGAAGGTGGACACTGAGAAGAGCTATGAGGCAGAGAAGGGGGCCGACTGTAGACATTTAGGTCAGGGAGAGTCCATTTAATAAATCTCCAGGGCTGGGCCCTGGCAGGGTAGGATCAAAAGTCCAGAGACTGGGTTGTGTCAGCTTTCTAATTAATCGCTTGCATAAAAACAAGCAAACAGACCCTCCCCGTACTTTGATGTGTTTGATTTACAACACTTTGAGCCTCAGATCCTGGGCAGCATGAGCTGTTTTTAGAGATGCTTTAAATACTTCCACATCTCATAATTTTGAGAGCTGTGCATGCTGAAATTGTAAAGAGGAAGAGCCTGTCTTTGGGGTAGCAGCCAGGTCTAGGGATCCCTGAAAACCACCCCGTGCGGGAATCAGCGAGCTGGAAGAGAGGCCCTTAGGGTCCATCATTCATGTCTCCACATTTGCTTCGGCGCGTGTGCACCTGGCCTGCAGCACCTGGCCTGCCTCTGGGCTGAGCAGGTGCAGTCAAGGGAGAAGCAATCCGGGTTCTGGGGAGGGAAGGCAGAAACCACACCCTACTGAAAGCAGGCAGCCATCCTGCAGTTCCCGCCAACTGCCATCCTGGAAAAAAGGCACCCTGAGTTCCCAGATCCTTCAAGTTTCAGAAGAAACCAGAAATCTGGATTTTTATGTGAAATCTGATTTTCAAAATTGGCTCAAGTATTTCTAACAGCATCTTGCCAGACTGAACATGTCTCTGGCCCCAGGGTGCCAGGCTTTGCCTTCATTGGGGTGTTCCTGGCCTCCTATTTCAGCACCTCAGGAGCCTCCGAGGGCAGGGCCAAGAGCTCCTGACCAATTCCATGCCTGGCACGACCGAACCACTTGGTTTTAGCACACGCCCTGCCTTCACCCCTCTGCGCCTCATTCATGCTGTGTCTTTGTCCAAGATGCTCTCTTCCTTTGCTCAGATTCCCATTTTATTCCATTTTCAAGGCCAAGTGGGGTGCCTCTCTCCCATGAAGCCTTTCCCAGACAGACACAGTATCTCCCTCTGGCACTCCCCGGGCCTGTCATCCGTGCATATCTGATGGTACTTATCACTTGTGGTTTGACCCTTTCAGGGCCTCATCTCAGCATTGTGGAGACAGAGACCATTTCTTCTTCATTTTTTTTCTAAAAAGATTTTTTTTATTGATTTTTAGAGAGGAAGGGAAAGGGAGAGAGAGGAACATCCATGTGAGAGCAGAACATCGATCGCCTGCCTCCTGCACGTCCCTGACCAGGGAGCAAGCCCGAAACCCGGGCACGTGCCCTGACCAGGAACTGAACCAGCAACCCTTCAGTGCACTGGGTGACGCCAAACCAACTGAGCCACACGGCTCAGGCCATTTTTATTTAATTAATTGATATTTTAGAGAGAGAGAGGAAAAGATAGAGATAGATTGATTTGTTGTTCCACTTAGTTATGCATTTATTGGCTGATTCTCGTATCCGTCCTGACTGGGGATTGAACCCGCAGCCTTGCCATATTGGGACAATGCTCATATCGGGACAAGTGAGCTACCCAGCCAGGGCCTCTTCTTCTTTTGTATATAAACAGCAGGCCTGGACAGTGTCTTGAATATAGCAGATCTTAAATAAGCGTATTGACTGAATATATTAATAAACTAAAGGAAAACTGAAGGCTTTTCTTAAGCAAGATGCTGTGGAACTGGGGAGTGTACTAAACAAGGTCTGCCTGTATAGGACGAGGTTGGTTTCCTGGTAAGTTAGCTTCAGGTTGAATGGGACCCAAGGGATAAAGGGGCAGATAATGGTAGCTTTGGGCAAGTGAGGGAGACAAGAAAGCAGAGTGACTGTTAGATAAGCTGAGAAATCAGAACCCAGGGAAGCATTATCACCTGTACCACAATCTGGTGCAAACCACTGTTGGAGGCCAACTGGGGTCACTAGCTGGTTTCCTTTTCCCTAATCTCGAGATGGCACGTGACACAAACACCTGTGTTCTTCTCAGCCACAAGCCAGAAACATATGGGGGAGTTTTGCAAAAGGAAATTAAAAAAAACTTCTGCTTCTTACCTTAACATCCGAAGGAAAATACAATAGAAAGGAACAGGGGTGAGGCTTTCTCTAGTGAGAATATGGGACAGGCCTGTGTCATGGGAAACTGTATAGCAGAGGCGATGGCCACATTGGGCCTTTAGCTCATTGAAAGGATTAGGTCTGATGAGGGGAGTGATTGAGAACATCAGCTGGGCTCAGACAGGGCTGGATCTGAATCCCAGCTCTACCACTTGCTAGCTGGGAGAACATGACCAAGGTATTAGCCCATTCTAAGCCTGTTTCCTCATTAGTAAAATGGCAATAAAAATACTTACAGGATACCAGGAGCATTAAATGAGATCAAGTACATAGAGTACTCAGCATAGAGTAAACCTTTAAGCCTTAGCTATTTTTAATATAATTGTTATCTAGGTTGACCTGTTTTACCTTTGGACTTAAATTGTGGACTAGGTAATTTAGATCAACCATCCCACTGAAGACAGATTTAAAAAATGAGGAAAAGATATTAAAAATCTTAATAGCATCAAATAGTTAAGAGATAGTAAAGAATTACCAGGTCCAAATTTGGAAGTGGAGAAGGAATTCATAAAGGTAAGCCCAAATTTTGAGGATGCATTTTCCCCAGGACATTTGCTGATCTGAAACTGTTGTCTCAGATGCTACAGTGTGTTTTTTATAACTTTTCTGGATGAGGGGAAATTCGGCTTACCAAGGCAAGGACTCTGATAACCATGCCCTGCTTTGGGTTGGGACCTTAAGGGCTGCATGCAAAAGTGAAGATTAACTGGAAGCAAACCCACCCTTGCACAGGCTGAGGCTAGGTTTTAAGTCATTAAGGTTGGCAAGAACACCTCAAAGTCTGAAATTAGAGTTATGTGTGCCCATGAGACTGGCAAAAGGAAATAAAATTCACTCTAGAAGTAGAGATCATCTTTATTGGATTTCTTTAAATTATTTCTACAAATATTTAAAAAAAATACAATGTCCAACACACAAAGAGAACCAAGAATGTGGGGGACAAGACAGAGAAACAAAACAGCCTATTCTTGCTTTCTTCCTAGTGTGGTGAGGATGCTGTTTGTGTCTCAGTGGTCACAGATTTCAAGGCTATTTGCTTCAAAATGTTTCATGATTAAACCATGGGAGAAAACAAAACTTAGTAACTCTTACATGTAAGTCAGATAGAAAGAAATTAATCTTCACCAATGCATGAGGTGTCGTAGTGAGGTTTACGAGACAATGGGAATTTCAAATCAAAGCAGTAAATGGCAAGAGACTTTGGCCCTTGATAACCATCAGTAGCGTTACTTGAGTTACTATTTTACTCTGGTCATATCAGTGTTGCCATTGTCACAATAATCACCATAACAGCCCACGACACTCCAGTGGAAAACCCAGGGGAAAACATGCTTTATAAGGCTTAGAGATAAAGATGTTTACCCAAGAGAAAGATGGAGAGGTCCGAAACCCAGGGCACTTTACTGGATCTCTCTTCAGACAAGGCCTCTTCAGCAGAAGATCAGAAGCTTGGTTTGTCAAGAGAGTTTCACCAAGAAGTAGGGCATGTACCTATTTGTAATGCCTAGAAGCAAAATGCTTCTAGGGAGACCACTTCTGCTCACATGGGATCACTTGTACCAAGGCCTCAGTAAGTCTACTGGGGGCTTCTTTCCTTGGGCATCCACTCTCTCTCTTTAAAGCAGAGCTAGTGGGGCTGGGACTGGGGCATCTCAGCAGCAGAGGCCCTGAGTTTAGGAGGACTTCAGCTTCTCAACTGCATGCTGACAATTCAGTGGAGCACTGAGGGAAGTGGAAAGGGAGCAGGTGTGCCATTCATAAAGGTAGAGCCTCCTTGCCCCCCAAGAATCCTGCAAAAGCCAATTATTAGGGTCTCAGGTCCCATCATGGTCTGCTGTGCCTTTTTCTGATGCCAGCCCTACCACCCACCTACTTATCACAACTTCTCATCTGTCTCCTCCAAAACTTGTCCTTGTTTTGACTCCATCCCTCCTTTCCAAGCTACAAGCAACCCCAAGGAGGAACAAAGACAGTAAAAAGGGTATCTAGATAAAACTTTGATAATTGGCCAATGGAGTTTTCCCATGAATCTAGCAGAGCATGAATGCGTGTAACCAGCTCCTGGTGTTCCGCCCCCCAGGCCTAGGCAAGAGCTAGGCAACCCAGGTGGTGCTCAGGAAATATAATCAGTAATTGACGACAAGTTAAAAAGTGCCACTGTGCCATAACGATTACAGTACAGATTTATAACCTCGCCATTAACAGTACTTAAGATTGTTAGAATTCAAAAGTAGGCTTCACTGGTCAGCAGCCATCTATTTGCATTTTTCTTGGCATATGTGTAAAGTAAAATTAGATTGCTTCCTGTCTATCTCTAATCCCCCCACACCCCCTGTTTTACTTATAATTTTATACTTTATTTATTTTTATCTCTGGGTTTCATGCATTAACAAGAGTATTTAGACTTCTAAAACTGCCTGTTGGGAAGGACTTATTTCACTTAAATGCCCTTAAAAAGCATTAACAGAGCCACCACAGTATAATAACCTCTTTGTCTTCAAGCCCATGAACTGTGTGACCCTTTCCCTTTAAAGAAAACCCTAGTAAAAGAAACATCCCTATTATCACTGCCTGCCCATTAGAAGTTAGATCCAATTTTCAGAAACTGCAAAGTTATAGAAGTTTGTCTGTTTAAAATCCAAGATTACTAGTTGCTTTTCTATGACCAGAGGAAAAGCCACATGTTGCCTACATTGGATTTATTAATCCTCTGTAAATTCTCTCTGCCCAGCTTGGGTGTAGCAGTGAGCTCATTTATTTACTTGCATAGCAACAATATAATGAAAACTGGGTCTGGCCACCCTCACGGGCCATGGCCATGGTTAACCCTTCCTAATGCTTATCTTGTGTGCATCAAGATTTCTCTCTCTCCGTTTTTGGGAGGCAATTTACTTTCCCTTAAAGACCTTTTGATGTCTGATTTTATGCTACAACTATGCCTTTTGCTAGATATATCTAAATCACGACCAGTCTCTTTTTCAAAGAAGGAAAAAGTAACAACTGAACGCTCAAAAGTGGAACGGGGCTCTAGGGTCATTTTCATTTGACAGCATTTGGGCTGTGAACCACTCAATGGAAACAGTGCCCTGATTGTTAAGGCCCTAGCACGTCTCCCCTGCTGCTTTCAGGAAGCTCTTTGTGTAGTGAGCGCTAAAGCAATATTTAGTTATGGAGTGACCGAGCGCCGAAGAGCAGCTAGAAGCATTTAATGTGAAAGAACATGCTGGTTAATGACGTCTGAGTTCCTAAGTGGTTGAGGTCTTTATCTGGACAAAGCTGAATACAGCCTGTGGCAGTTGGGTATAGTAAAGCCTTTTTTAAATATCCCATGAACCAAAATATTCTTTGAATGAAAACTAGAAAAGGCACAAGCATTTTGCTTCTTTTGATGTCCAAATAAATTCAACAGGACACTAAATACTAAATCTAGATTTTGAAATGGATTTTAGAGAGATGCCCACAGATGCCCTAAAGGGGATGTAATTATGGAAAGGAGTCAAAGGATGAAAATGTCTGGACCCAAATGGCCATGAGTATCGTTCCTTCCTTAAATAGGAGACCTCCCACAGCTGAACTGGGAGAAAAGACACAATGGCTGATGGAGCTAACTGACCACGTGGCAGATTTTGGCACCAGGTCTGAGTCGGGCTGACCCAGGGCTGTCGCTTCAAGAGACACCAGATCCACCAAGGGCCTCTGCCAAGCCAAGAGGGTTAAACAGAGGAAAATGGGTAGAAAATAATGAGTTCCAGGACAAAGCACATTCTTAACTCTAATAACAAAGAAGGGATAAGAGTTCTCCTTAATACCCAGACCTGGTATGGGACCAGGTCTGCAAACTCTTTCTCCCTGGCTTAGCACACCCCAGCGCTCCCGCCGAGTTCCTGCCCACTCCCTGCTTTCTACTGACAGGTTTCTATCTTCTAAAGGAGACTGTGGTTCTAGGTAGGAAGGTGGACTGGATCCTAAAGGAAGGGTAAGAAGCATTTGCCAACACTTAGGGGTCAACTGAAATTTATATAAACACCTGAGTGTTTCTTGTTTAAGAATCTTGAGGCCAGGTCATTTCATTAAACTTTTCAAGCAACTCTGGGAAAGATTCAGATAAGGATATTTGGATCATAAAATTTTAGCAAAGACCATTAAAGATAATCCAGCCCTACTCCCCATTTCACAGTCGAGGGAGCTAAAGTTCAGAGAGGTTATTCAGCTCATTAATGACAGAGAATTGAATGAGAACCTCGGTTAGCAAGGCCCAGCAGCCCCAGAATGTCCTGTTGCCTAAACTCATAAGACACGTTCAAAATTACAAATTCTTCTAAGTTCATAAGTAAATACTTCCTAAGAAAGTTACTTCCTTATTTGAGAAGCAAAACTTAAGATCTGGGTATCTTATTTTGGGGGGTGCCCCTTTTACTGGCAAGCCCCTTATGGGAGATTTAGCTATATCTGGTTAAATGAAGCTATTCATTTGAAGCAATCTGAAGTTATTTGAAAAGATTGTACTTCCGATGGCAGAGAAAGCCAACATAGCAATGGTCTCAGCCATGTACCACGGACTTCACATCAGCTTCACAGCCGCTCGGGACTTCTGGGTCAGCTTGCCGTGAGACTGACCACTGCCGCCCGGGAGGCGGGCATTTCTACATCTTGTACTCAGATCCCTCAGCACCGAGGCGACTCAAAGGCTCTGAGGTGGGAGCCTTCTGCAGTGACTTTAATTCTTCCTGGCCAACAGGATGCTTGTTAGCACCCAGGATTCTGGTAAGCTGGATTTGCTAATGAAGTGTCTAAATATGCCCTCTTATTTTAGGGCTTGGCAACACCAACCATTAGCTGGGATGTAAAAATCATTAGTTTCAGAGTTAGACAGACGTAGGCTCAAATATCAGTCCTGCCTCTTGGTCGAGTTGTGTCCTTTAGCAAGTTGACTTACTTTCCAGACCTCAGACTCCTCCCTAGAAGGTAAACGTTGTAAGGAACACCTTATGAGGCTGTTGAGAGGATTAGATGAGGTTATGGATAGAACGTCCCTAACATGGAGCCAAAGCTCAAGGCACCTTTGAGTCACCTCCACTTTAGATCTAAAACTATCTTGAAAAAAGAGAGAGTAACTTAATAACATTCTAAAGTCTACACAGTCAATTGGTGGTAAATTGAAGACAAACAACTATTCTGATCAATAACTGGTTTAGCACACCATGCTTTAAGAAAACCAAACATTATAGAAATTATTCAAATAAATCAGATGTGATTATGGCATTGCTAAAGGAGTCTTTGCTTCAAAAACTGATAGGCTCTGGGGTCTCTTGAAAGAGAGGACTCCTTTGTGCTCTTCCAATGTTACTGGAGTTACAACTTTTAAGAAAGACATCCCTCGCTAGAAGTGCACCTTGACAACAGGTTTGTGGCACAACTGTTTAGAACCCAGTGCATTTCTGATGGTACCTAGCTCTGCATTTTGCACAATGTACTCAAATAAGCCTGCTTTTAAAGATGTATGCAACCAATATTAAGTTTGCATTTCATCATCCAATCAAATAAATAAATGTATTCTTTTCTTCTCCCTCACAAATAGAGGGTTAACCACTTTGCCTGACATCATACTACACACAATGTCTGACCTATTCGCTCTAATAAGTGCAGTCACTTAGCATGAAGTCATGGAAAAGGGAAGGAAGATTACTACCCCTGTTTGCTTTGAGGTGGGTTTATAAGAACTTACCAATGCACTCTTAGAAATAGCATTATCTCTGTGCTTTATAACAAATTGCAACTGAGTTTGAAGGCATTGGCATTGATCAAACAAAAAGGATCTTTGTTCATTTTTAAGGAGATATTACAGTTTACTCATTCCTCTGGCGTGGGTGACTCTACTGGGAAGAGATACTTCTCACTTTCAAAGTGAGCTCATCAAGTCCTGCCCTTGAATTGCTCAAGGACTTCAAATTTTGTGCAAGATTTAAAATTTATCTTTGACTCTTGAGGGCAGAGATTTTAGGTGAAAGTTCACTTCTCTGCATAGCCCAAAAAGCCATGTGTTGAAATAAATTCATTTAAATTAGGATGATTTTTATACAGAAATGTAGAATTCTGGAACATGGTCACACTTTACTGAGTTTATAAGTGAAGAAACTAGAGGGACCTGTCAAATCCTGCCATTTTTCAGGGTTGTGTGTGTGTGTGTGTAAGGAGGGAACAAAAGAAAGTGAGGTGAAATCAGAATTTATTTTCTCTGGGAGCTTTCATTTCCTCTAAATCTATTTTTACTTGTTGGTAGACAGATCATACAGCTAATATATAGCAGTTAGTTGGCTGGTAACTGAGTGTTGCTCTGGGCAACCAGATTTCACAATGCTTCAAATCCCAATAAGGGAAGTCCTCTGTTCTTAACCAATCAATGGCTAAGGGTGTGTGTGTGTGTGTCTGTGTGTGTATGTAATTCATGATGACTCAGTGTCTAAGAAGGTACAAACATTGTAGTTAATCTATTTTTGGTTCTTATATTACCTTTTAGGAATGGGCCCAGAAGACCTGGCTAAAATCTTTGAATCATTTTCTGCCAACATATGGCTGTGTCCCATTTTGGAAGGTCAGAAATGGTCTTTAAAAATGATGTAATGGGGTCTAGATAAATCTTAATATTACTTGAGTTTTCTGAGTACCACCCCTGAAGCAGAACTCGTCCCAGCCTTGCCTGTCATACACATTGCCACTGCAAACCACTACAGTTTTAATGAGCCCATGAGCTCCCTTGAAATTAAAAGAAATGTACGACATATTTTGGAACCATAGAGGAGGGAGACACAGCTACGGTGCAGAGAGAAAGCTTCACAGAGGAGATGAACATTTAAATGGGTTTTAAAGTATGAACAGGAGCACACAGATAGAAGAGAGGAGGAAAGGCATTCTAGATAAGTAATAGCACACACAAAGGAAGCTCTGCTCCTCAATAAAAGTTAAACCTAACTTTTTTTAGGTTACTATAGAAGACTTAACTAATTTTGTTGTCTAAACTGGGCAGAATGCATAAAAGTGAAGTCTCAGACAAGCTGAACTGTACATCAATCATGCTTCGATACTCATTTTTTGTGTATAGATAGTCATGATTACAGAAAACAGATGGTGGCATTCTCCAAGACCTTTCTGGGGGAAACTACCATGTATAATCTGACATATGTCATAACAGAATGTAAGGAGCTGAACGATGGGATTTGAACAGTGTGACAGCGGATGGGTGATAAGATCAGAACCACTTTTCAGTTTATTTAAAGGTCAACTCAAATGAAACGCTTCATTTCTTGCTTTGGCCTTGCTCTTTTGCTCATCGGGTGTTATCTATGTGCTGATACTTTGCTCTGAGCTTGGCTGATAGCAATAAAGAGACAACCATGACCCCTGCCTGCCTTAATGAGTTTATAATTTAGCCCACACTCATCTTCAGGGCTCAAAGCAAATCTAATTCCACCGGTTAGAATAAAAGCGACCTGTCCAAGCAATGATCAGAGAAACACATGTAATTCCCTGAGAAGATCAAGCATGAAATGGATGAACTCAGAGGGCAGTAGAGAAATGAGGCTATGTTAGGTCTCCATGGGCCTTAGGCTTCATATGTCCGGGAGCTCTACTGCCAACTATACTCCTATATTAAGTAGGATTTTTGCTTTTGAAAAATCAAGAACTTTTAAAAAATATAATTCAGCTTTTCAAATTATTGGACTATGAGTAACTCATTTAATTTAGAATTGCCTACGAGTTCTTGGCAATCACAGGGCATATTTAGAAATCTTTGCAAAGTGAGAAAAATCTAACTTGCAAATTGTTTTTAAATGTAATCAACTAATTGAGCCCTAACTGTAACCATAAGATTGACACGATATTGTTTCCTACACGTTTGCCTGTTTATTAATTTCCAGTTTGCAGTTTTTGCGTTTCATATTTTGGAGCCAAATTTTTTTAATTCAGCTCTTGAACATTCTCGTAGGACCTGGGCATTCTGCCCACAATGCCTAATGCATAAAACGGCCCTGCACAAAAAACCCAGAGTGAAAAGACCAATGAAATTAAGTAAAGGTGTCAATGTATATGGTTTCCAGATAACTTTGGGAGTTCTTTCCACTCTGTGCAAAATTCTCCTTGAACCAGAGAGAGGCACACGCTCAAAGGGAGCAGCCTGTGTGCCAGCAATAAAGGATTTGCATATTTGGTGTAGAGTGGAAAATACAGACGGGGCTGGTGCAGTTCAAAAAAACTCTGAGAAAGGAGAGAACGCGGTGAGGGGAACTAATGTTTTTAAGCCCCTGCCATGCCAAGCACTGCGCCAGGTGCTTTCTATGTATTGTTTCATTGAAGACTCATAACAGCTTTAAGATTATTCCCACTGTACAGATGGAGAGAGCGAAGCCTGAGGAAGTTCAGCACCTGCCCAGGAATAATAGTAATGAAGAACCAGAGCAGGAGCTGCCTCCCCCAAGGCCCAGGCTCTTTCCACAGGACTCCTGCCATCTTGTTTTGTGGGGATTATATTATATGACTATCTTTCCCTAACTTCTGATTTAATGAGTGAGGAATGTCTATTCATGTGGATGGGATGCAGGAAGGTGGGTAGAGGCTGGAGTTTCCCAGAGAGCAAAGTTGAAGTGGTAGAAGGCAGAATTCATTGTCTTTTCTTCCTCCCTCAGTGACTCACTAGCAGAAAAAGCTGTGGTCGATAACATTTCTGAAGCCCACGGTCTGTTTGCAACATCGAGGGAATCTTTAACTATGGAAAGTCCCATATCACAATCAAATTGGAACGGATCCAATACGGTACAAGGCCCGTCCCATCGGTGCTTCTCGGAGTGCAGTCCTGGACCTCCGCCCCGGAGCCAGCAAGGAGTTTACTAAAATGCAGATTCTCAGGACTCTGGTTTAGAAGCTGGGGAAAAGTGTGGGGATCTGCATTTCAATTCACCTTCCTTCCACCTCTGGGTGATTCTTACGTTCCCTAAAATTTTAAAACCATACTTCAGTGGTTCAGAACAAGATCTCACTGCCTCCTCTCTTCTTTAATAGCTTTTAAGGACCACAGCTTAAACTACCAGCAATGTCTAGTTCTGGGCTTATCACTCTTTTATAATGAGAAATTCACAAAGAAAATGGGCACTGGGCTATTTACCAAGGCTGATTTAGCTACAGTGAGAACTCATCTCCCACCTCCACCCTCACCCCCACCCTCAGCCTGATCCCTGCACTATACTGGGATTCACTCTTGGGGTTTTGGCTTAAATCATTACAATGATTCTCAGCAACTGAAAATATCCTGAATTAGAAGCTCACACTGAGGGAGATGTTGATAGAAGTTTTTAAAGCAGCTGCTGTAACCTAGAAGGTTAAAATCACCTCTTAGGAGCCAAGACATCTCCATTATGGAAGAAATAGAGGGAGGGAGGAAGGAAGGGAGGAAGGAAGGAAGGAAGGAAGGAAGGAAGGAAGGAAGGAAGGAAGGAAGGGAGGAAGGAAGGGAGGAAGGAAGGGGAGAGAAAAGAGGAAGAAGGGGAGAGAGGGGGAGGAAAGGAAGGAAGAGAGCAGACTCGCTCCATGGGGGTAAGCCATGGTCCAGTGCATGTGACAGAGGTGGGCAGCTTAGGGAAACAGAGGCTCTAAGATGACTTTTGAGGTGTCCTCGTGCCATTCCCATCCTCACCATGTTACCACCTCAGACCCCACTGCTCCAAGCCACTCAGGCCTCCAGGCATTCTCTCCTCCTGAGCTCTGGTAAAGTCCCCAGGCCTGCTGCATCCCCTGAAAGGGCTGGCAGGTGTCCCTTTCGGAAACTGGCTTCCTCCTATAGGAATTGTTTACCTTTTGTTAAACATAAAATGTTCTACTGATTTTAGAGTTAAAAAAACAAACATAACATTGAGTTCAAGCACCTAAGAGTAACCCCAGCGCCCCAACATCAATCCAAGGGAAGGCGTGGTCTAAGTCCCTCCAGCTAACAGGGTGGAAGAGTCACGGAGAGAATCTGCAGTGTAGTAACAGCAAATAAAATGGGAAGAAGTCTGAGGTTTTAGACTTCTCAGACTTGGAACTGAAAAGGTTGAGTCTAAAAAAGAAAACATGTCACCTTCCTGCCAAAATAAACTGTGATGAAAGTTTAGACCCCACCACCTCTCAGCCAAGCATTTCCTGTTCTGGTCTCCCGTCTGCCTTAAACTGGCTCAGATGAAGGGAGAGCTATTTTTAAGGTGCAAACAACCAGCACTAAGAATGAGAGAAGTTATTTATTTATAGTTACACCTTTCAACTGTTCTTTTCCTCCCCTGGAGACAGAGGCCTGGTTTGGCTTTCCCTTTGAGTCTGACATCCATGGGGTAATGACTCTGCAAGGTCATGGCCAGTCTACCCTCTGCAGACAGCAGTCATTGTCTTGGGCAACGCTAGTCAGAAAGCTGCTTACCATTTCTGGAGGGAGTCCTCCTAATGTACACACACCCGGCTTAGGCAGGTGCACTTGAGAAGTGTTTTGTAAAACATACTTTATGGAGAAAAGGTGATTTGGATTCATTTGTGGCTTTGTTATTTAAGAAATACGACAGTAAATCCCATCCTCCTTTATTTCCAACATAAGATTCCATTATCGTGCAAATAGATATTCCCTAATTTAGATGGATTTGTAAATTCAGACTTTGAATTAGATTTTCTCGAGGCAGGGCACCTAGACACAAGCTCTTTCTGGCATAGGGCTGCATCTCTCCTGTAATTCAAGTCTTTTCTTATTTCCTTACATTTGCCCATTCTTAAATACTCAGAAACCTAAGCATATACCTTCTTTTTTATAGGCAAAAGGAAAGAAACCATTATTTGTACAGTTGATCCTGGAAAATATATGGAGTTTGTATGATGCTGTCTTTTAAATGCCGTCTTTTAAAGGTTAATACCAAACCTCACGGGATCCCCTGTAGACCCTTGGAATTTGCCAGTAAACACAAGAGAAAAGCCCTCCCTTGTAAGGCTCCCAGAGGCAGCAGCGTTTTGGCGTTGGCTGTGACCCCCTTCAGCTCACTGACATTACTTTCCCCCAGCACTGGCAGTACAGGGTCGCTTAGCCCCCCCACTGCACTGTAAGCATCGTGAAGGCCCGGCCACCTTTTAATTCGTCACTGCATCTCAGCATAAAAATGTACTAGATGCTTAAAATTCATTCAGTTAACAAATTTCTATTTATCTCAAATTGTTATGGTACTTTCTTTTTAACATGAAGCCTTCCTAGTTCCACGGTTTTCGCCAGTGGCTCAGGCATTATTATAGGAATTACTTGAAAGATAAGAGGATGGCTCCTTTCAAGCATCTCTGTGTTTTAAATGAGTCAAATGTAAGCCAGCAACTCTGCAGAACAAGTTGGTTGGCATGACCCACTCCCAGCTTCCTTGCTTTCTCTCCTTCCAGCAGGTTCTTTGTACAGCCAGGCCAATGGGGTAGTGACTTAGTTTTTGGTGAAAGGAGGGTCCTTGCTGCATCACCGTGCTTGTACAAAATTTGGTGCCTTGTGCCACTCAAGGGAGAAGTAGAAAAGACTGGAAACTATCTGAGTGCAGAACCTAGGCCTAAAAGCAGATCTATCAGAAAGATGGAGAGAAACAAGTTAATGGTCCAGTGTGACCTGGCATGGCACAGGAACTTATGATAGCTTTGGATCAACAGTAATGGGCACATGGTAAGAATTCCAGAAAGTTTTGCTGACCAGTGAATGAAAAATTGATGCAAAAATAATGCCGAGCTAGGGTATTTAGATATACTTACCTCTTGGAAGACATACTTACCTCCTGGAAGGGTCAAGTTCTTATTTTGGAAACATTTTTATTGCTCCGAGTGCAATGGAAAAAAATACGTCAGAACAAAAATCCAGTCAGTTGCTCACTCACCTTTTTATTAAAGTGGGGACCATTAGCCCCCCCAATGCCTCTTTGCACTGATGGTGGTACTTGATACACATCTTGTTCCTGGGTGCCATGGCCAGTGGGTACTTGATAAATTCCCTGATTTTGGTAGGAAGGTGGCACTTGGTAGATGGTGTCTCGAGGAACACCCTGTGGGTTTGGCACTTGATAGAGCTTCTGTTGGCCAAAGGTCTGGTGCATCAGTCCCGAAGTAGGCTGGTCCTGACCGGAGGAGGTCTCCTGAATGGGGCCAATGAGAAGCTTCACCCGGTTGCCTGGGACAATGCCTTGCCGACCGTGTAGGGAGCAGAGCCACCATCCTTCCAGCCCTCCTGTGTTCTGCTCTATGACAGTCAGGATGTCTCCTTTGCGGAAGGCCAGCTCCTCAGCACACTCTGGGACATTGTCATATAAGGCTCTTGCCATAAGATTCTAGGAGGGAAAAAACAGAGGAAAATCATCTTAGAATATTTGCTTAGTCTCTCTAACCCTAAAGCCCATGCTCTCATGGAGAGGCACACCTCCTGGAAAGAAGAGAAAGATAAATCTAAACGATAGCCTGTGAGGTGAAAAGCAGATGGTGCAGACAAAAGGCAGATACATACATTCTGCGTCTGCCACCAATGACATCAGACTGCCTCCTTGGAAAGGCTCAGACACCACAAGAGCTCTCTCCTCCAGCCGCCGGTGCCGTGCCAAGGAATTCTGAGCAGCACTGTTACGGAGTCAGAGAATGGTTCACTACACAAGACGTTTTTCTTCCTCTCTTAAAGCCAGCTTAGGAAATAAAATATTTCAAGCTATTCAGATGTACTACAACTGACATTTCTCAATTTTTTTATGGAAAGTTAAAGAACATCCCTAATAACAAACAGTATGAATGGCATTTATATTCGGAGTTAAAATGGAAACAAAAGTACACTTATCCATGCCTTGGCAGGCTTACAAATTCTCATTCTCAGTGGATCTCAAGGTCTTTGGATTCGGGAGAATCTCCAAGCAAGCATTTTTCCATGATCATCAAGCATGGAGCACAGCGTGACAGTGGTCTGTCTGCATCTCCACATTGGACGGCGGGAGCTACAGAGAATTCACCACACATAGGTAGATGCCGTCTCTTTCTCTTTTGTTCTTTTATTTGTACCTTTCCTGAAGGCCCCTCCTCATCCTGCCACTATTTCCTTGAGTCTCGCCATTCACATCAGAAAGGCTGCGCCTTCCCCTTTCAGGGACCCAAAACACTTTCTCTCTTTGTATGAAGGCCTGTCTGGTACATTCAGTACTAAGCAGCCAGCCAAAGTAGGCATTCAGCAGAGAGTGGGCAGGCAATGTGTGCTGACATTCTTGGAAGCCTTTCAAAGGCTCCAAAGATTTCATTTCTTGGCGTTAGTCATGTTTCGCAGCGTGATGGCAGCCATCACCACATGCCTGCTACTTCCCAGCACACAGAGGAGTCGGGAACATTGTAAATTCACCGCAAGCACTCGGAAAGCTAAAAGCGATCCCTCTAGAGCTCCGCTGAAATGTCTGCATGCACTAGATGTTACTGCGATGGTTGTCATTGTGGGAGAAAGGCCTCCGGTGGCATGGGGCATGTTTGTGACTTCACACAAGAGTGGAATTTGGGGTGGTTGTTGTTCGGACTTCTGTGCCCTGTTTTCTTCTCTAGAAATGTGGACTTGATCTTCGAGCTTCATGCTTTGCATTCCTTTGTAGCTGACACATATTAATCATCTCCCCCTGTTCTGTGCCCCGTGGCCGCAGGTCTTGCTCTGTGTGCTGGTCCAAGGCTATGGGGCAGCCGTGCTCTGCAAGTGGTTGGGAAGGGGTCCTACTCTTACTCGGTTCACTAAATGCCTTAGTCAGTGCAACTACTTAACTTAAGGAAAGGAGATAAAGCCATAGTGGTCAGTACCCAGGAAGCCTGGTGATGCTTTTTAAGGATAAGTTTAAAGTCCGGTTCTCGAAAGTTCTGACAGCCAGGAAGTCGATGTGAGCAGTAAGGGAAGCCAAAGGGAAACCGAGGGGTTTGCGTTCCAGGTGAACACTTTACTTAGTATTTATATTCTAGGAATCTTTGGGTTCCTTTCAACAATTACAAGTTCACATAATAAAGATAAAAATCATTCTATTCTGCTTTGAGGAGCCATTTAAGAATGTGCCCTAATCCTAAAATCTCCTGTTTCTCTTCTTCTGTCTTTTGGATGTTCTATAATTTAAAAGAAAAGTCATAGATTACAGAAGACAGGATTCTGGTCTTTTGTACCAAAATGATTTGAAGGAATTACTTCCACCCCCTGCCCCCCCGAGTGTACTGAGGTTAGAGAACAGGGAGGGAGCTGACAGCCCCCCACCCCCAGCCAGCCTCTGTCCCTTTTTCCAGGGCCCACTCAACAATTGGGAATGGCTGGAAAGGAGGCCCGAAGATGAATTCAGAAGTGATAAAGAGTAGGGGCCAGTTCTATAGGAACTGAGGGTGGATAGCTGTGCAATTATATTGGCTTCAAAGCAAAGAAAGAAAAGAAACAGAAAGCAGTAGAAAGGCAGAGGCCTACAGACCTAATCAGCATGGGTCAGTCGAGGCTTTCGGAGTTGGCCCTGCCACAGAATCCATGAAGCACTGAAGCAGAGCACGGGCCGTGCTTGGTCAGAGGCAGACAGAAGTCCCCGTGTGAGAGCGTTCTGGGTGTTTGTCTCCTGGCCCAGTGACCTTCCCACCGCCTGGTAAGCAGCACGCTAATGTTTCTAGATCTGCCTCAAGAGCTGCTTCTCTGGGAATATTTTCAGAGCTTATTGTCCTTGCTAATGGAGCCACTGTGGGTGATTCTCCCGACTAGTTGCCCGTGATTTCCCAGCAGTCCGCTCTGCCGCCTAGAGATCAGGATTTAGAAAGAGAGCTAGGCATCGCTGGGAGTGCCAGGCACCCCACTGCTACACTGACACCTCACACACTGATAGATATTCTTAGTCTTGGCTGAACAGGAGTGACTTATTTAATGTCTGTGCAAGCTACTGAGAGCCAACGTCTACACCCAGCCACTCTCCCAAACAAAAGATTCCAGGCCTTCAGAGATACCTGGACCCAACCTCCCTGTTTTACAGACAAGGAAACAGGTCTGGGGCTGAGGGAAGTGTATCATTTGCCCAAGGCCACACTGTTGGTGTCAGAGATGAGAATAGAACTGTGGTCTCTCGGTTCAGTTCTCTTTCCAGAACTCTAAGCCACCTTAGCTCTACTACACAGTGTCCTCCTGACTGGGCTCAGTTCCATTATATTTCATTCAGTAGAGTTCTAAAGATGACCAATTCTTCTTGTCACGTCTATAAAATAAATAGATTCTTTAGGGTTTTGTGTCCTAATTGTGCAACTTGGGCAGATTACCTCTCCCCTTGTGCCTTACCTTCCTCATCTATAAATGAGAATGTGGATAATAACACCTATTTCATGGGTTTGCTGTGAGGATTAAATGAATTAATTCAAGGCAAGTACTTTAACATTGCTGGAGACTTAGGAAGTTACTCTGACTATTTATTTAATTTGTTGGATGGCACTTTGGCCTTGGGCTCCCTGTTGGCCTTGCTCACAATTACATTTAGGAGAACCGTCTCTCAAAACAATATCGCTTTGAATTAATAATGAGTTCTAGGCATTGCAAGCTCTTGCCTACAAAAAGCAATAGTGAAACTACTTGTTGCAATCAGGACACCTTCTGAGGCAAAACACTAACACTAATACTAATAACATTACTGGGCAAATTTTGAATAAATATCATTAGATTCCAGCAGGGTACAAGCCATCAAAAAGTGGGGAAAACATGGGTAAGGGCTTGGCTTTTGAAAATACTTGGTGTGTTGGTGCAGGAGTTCAGTAAGCAGATAACAGCAAAATTAACTTCAGTCGGAACACAAAACACCTCATTCAAAAGCACATGCAACTCATAAATAGGCGATTCAAGAGTTAATTCTGCTACCTAGGTAAAGGTGGAGGAGCCCTCTCCTTCAGTGCACAGGTATGAGCCCGCAAGGCCACAAAGGCAGAAGGCGATTATCTGAGTATCTTGGAAAAAACCAAGGAAGGCAGATCTACTCTTTCTCACCCCCACCCCCACCCCCATATTTATCTCCATGGCAGGAAAGGTCAACACAGAAACAAATCAAGGAGAGATAAGAGAGCTATGTAATTCTATATCTGGTTGGATGGTTCGCCTCCAGATTGGCAGTTAGAAGTGCAGCTTGAGCTTGGCAAAGCACCAAACAGTTGGGCACAGAACTTGAAAGCCAGAGGAGCTTTAAACAGTTAGAGTCGAACTCTTTCACTTTACAAATGAGAAAAAAGAGGCTCAAGAAGTTAATGGTTTGCCAAAGTCACCTGGCAAGAAGGTCATCGAGCTGGGGCAAGAATTCAGGCTTCCCGTCTCCAGCTCCAGAATTAGGGGGGTATTTAATAAAGTCAAATGCATATGCTACAAATGCTGTGGCTCTAATGAGGATTCTAACTGGCGTTTAGGGTCATAAATCCCACTTGGGAAACCCTAATTGGAGCGGCCTCTCACGCGGATCCCTGTCCCAATCTTCCTTGAAACTACTCTGGCTTCCATGTTACCACTTCCTGCGGCTCTCTTCTCTTGTTCTCATGACCACTCACCTTCCTTCTCATTCACAGAATAAAAAAAAAAAAAAATTTCGCTCATTCCTGAAGTGATCCTGTTCCAGAGGGATGTCTCCTTTGCAGTCGTCTCTTCTCCATGTGCTCGCTCCCTACAGGAAATCTCATCCATGGCTGTGGCATCTAAACACAGCACTCAGACCCATAGCTCCAGCCCTGGTATTTCTTCTGCGCTCGAACCCCACATTTCCAATTGCCTAACGGGTTCTTTATCTCAAAATTAACAAGTGTAAAAGCCCCTTTCTCCTGTGCTGCCTGTCTTAGTTAACAGTATGCACACAGCTTCCAGGATGGTGGTCTCAGAGGTTTTCCAAGTCTCTTCCCAACCTGAAACCCAGTCAGCTTGGACCCTGCTCTCCCCTCACTGACACTCAGCAACTTCTGGGGGAGAGCATGGCAATTGCTTCTCAATGGTTTCCTATATTTAACTTCTTCCCACTTCAAAATCTACCTTCCACACAACCAGAATAGTTAGCTTTCCAAAACCTATCTAATCGCGTCTCTTCCCAGTATTCTGTAATAGTATTTCTTACAGAACAACTTGCATTATCCCATTCAAGATTGGGAATTCCCTAAGCTCAGGGAGGCTGTCTTATTTCTTTGGCATTTTCAGAACTTTATAGCCCAGTGTCTGAAACAAAATACACACTTATTAAATGTTTGCTAACTTGAAATGGATTCTGGACTCTGATTTCCTGGTTCTCTACAGAGAGAGTGAAATTCTTTTCTGGAGAAATCAGCATGATATTTGGTCAAAATCTTCAGATGGACATGGGAAGATAAACTAATGGAACCAGAAAGATAAGTGGCCTGTCCAAATCACCAAGCCTCACAGCCAGAGAATGTGGGAGACAGCAAGCAGTGAATTGCCCGCCCCTCCCTATTAAAACCGGATAATGGAGTAGATGGGGAGCCTGAATCTAGTGTCCACAACCACCAAGCAAACAGGAAGGCCAAGAGGAACTGACCATCCCAGCCAGATTAAATACAATGTTTTCTATAAGAGCCTTTCTCCTTTCAATGGTACAACCCACAGCTGGCAGCAGGTGACTGAGCACATTCATACTTTGCCAGAACATTTGGTTTTTGCTGTTCCTGGTTCCCAAGCTATGCCTGAGGAGTGGGAAGAAAATACTGTACAGGGTACAGGGAGCTGTGGGTCACATGATAACTCCTACGTCACCCCCCACTCTTCCCTGCCCTTTCCCCCCGCTGCTATAGAAATGTCAAGAAAGCTTATTACTCCTGCTGCCAGGGCAACTATCTACTATTCCAAATACAGAGAGGTGTGACTTGTATTTTCCATGACCATTCATGCTGTTCTTTGAAGAGAAATCAGACACAATGGCTGGTGTGTCCTCCCCCCTTGGACTGATAGCATCATCAATGGCCCAACTTCCTCTGATTATTTTTACTTCATTCTATATTTGTCATGTTGGAGTTCCTGCCACAGCCTCAGGACTGCCACATTCTCAACAACATGACTTTCCTGTACCCAACCCCCCGAACTTTAGCCTTGGGATCTGGCAGGGTGTGCAGCACACACACACAGAGGCACATACACACACAGAAGCACACACAGAAGCACACACACTCACACACACTTTGTGTAGGCCAGATCGTGAGAAAAAGACACAATACAGAAGGAAATCAGTCCAAAAGGAACTGGCTGAAGGATGAACATCAGGGTCAGCCTGAGGACACAGAGGAAGAGAAAGGCTTGTGTGCTTCTGAATCTGCTGACAAAAATCAGCTTCAGGCCCAGCCGGTGTTGCTCAGTGGGTAAGCTTAAACCCATGAACCAGGAGGTCCCTGGTTCAATTCCTGGCCTGGGCACATGCTTGGGCTGCAGGCTCGATCCCCAGTAGGGGGCATGCAGGAGGCAGCTGATCAATGTTGATGCTTCTCATCGATGTTTCTATCTCTCTCTCTCCCTCTTCCTTTCTTTCTCTCTAAAAATCAATAAAAACATATTTTAAAAAAAAATCAGCTTCAGGCTGTGGTCGTCAGACCACTTTGGCTTCTGCCCACCATCACCTTTAGGATATAGGGAGATGTGGGATTTCCCAAGAGAAGGAAACAGCCGTAGTCACAACATATGGATATCTATCAGCCGTAGTCACAACACATGGATATCTATGAGCGCCTGGATTGTGCTTCTTGGAATACTTGGTTTACACCTGGGTACTTTCATTGGGTGGTCTGGAATGTGGAATTAACAATCTTTTTGAGATTGTTGAGTAGTAGACGCACAGCTTTCAAGTTCATAAGTTAGAAGATGTGGTACACAGCACATCCAAGGGGTTTCTCAGTGATATTTATCAATTGCGATCTGACACACTTTCATGTGATCTGAACCAGTCACAGAAAGGCAGCAGTAGGATCTGTGTTGGCCCCACAAGTGCCTTATCATGCTGCTGATCACGTGACGAGTGCACAATCTGTGCCACCAAAGACTCTCCGGCATCTGGACCACATTTCAGCCAATGATTTTTATTTTCTGGAATGTGCTTCTCTTATGATGGCTACAAAGCTTATATGAGTATCTTGGACCTTCTTTGATTCTTCATGTCATTTACTCTGCCACAAATCCTTAAGGTTTCTTAGATTTTCCAGCCTTGTGAACTTTAGCCATAGCATTCTCTGTGCATCTCTGAATGGGAGATGCTTTAAGAATGTGACATCAGACACTTGCCTTCCAAAGGTCCCCTTTGATGTGCAGCAGCCCCCACATGCGCCGATGGGGTGCGCCCTGTGTGGTGGCCCACCAGGCTCCCGGGCTTGGGAATCTAACATCTCTTCCATATGGACCTATTTCTATTCAGTGAGGGATCATTAGAACCCAGCACTACTTTGGTGGTTCATATGCCAACTTCTTAAGAATTGGTGAGAAGGCCTGACGCTCTTCATAAATTTAGATATTTGGATCTCAGAGAGAAATTACTGTCTGGCCAGATTTGGTAACATGGTATGGACAGCAGAGATGTGAGATTTTAAAAAGTGTTTCTTTATATACTGGGTTTGTTTTCATGCACTGGAACTAATGTTGTCAATCCTCCCTTGATTTAAGGTTGATACAGGACAGAAACATTCATATGCTGGGGTTTATTTACCTACTACAAAACCAACAAGAGCTTACAGCAAACTCTCTCTTTCATAGAAAAACAGTGACAAGGGGATTGGTGGGTCAGTGTGCACGTGGGAGTACGCGTGTAACTTCACAGTCCCCTTCTCTCATTTCTTGGCCACTCATGGAAGATGGATTTGAGTGCTGCCAGTATTTGAGAAAAGTAAATTAGCTTTTTCCTTACAAGTCTGATGATCATAAATATATATGTGTCTTTAAGAGCTCAGTTTCCCACCCTTCTGTGGTCTTTGCGATGGGTCTAAGCAATCCTGAGGGTCTTAAGGAAGGACACGGAGGCTTCTGTGGGTGTTAGAACCAGAAGTTACCCACAGCTTGACCAGAACCAACTAAACGAGAATTTCAGACTAAGAAGGGATCTTAGAGATCACTTTAACCCAATCTTCTTGTTTTACAGCCCAGAGGGTCTCCTGTTAGATTAGCAGCAGAGCCAGAACTAGCATCTGGTTCCCCTCTCGATCTAGGATTTTTTCCACTGGGCCAGGATGTGCTTCCTGAGAAGCGTCTCCATCTTAGAATTTAGTACTGTTGCCAGGAAGCCTTTGTCCCAGGTTGCCTGGTTTTGATAGATTTAAGTATAGTTTACTGGCAAAAAGATCAAAAACATGGGGCAGGCACAAACTCTTTTCAGGGTCTGTCCCTAGATAAATCTGACAGGCGCCATATAATGATGAAGGCCTGACACCCACTCACCCAAAAGATAGGTTTTATTAACAATAAAACAACCATCTGGATGTCAGCCAACATTACAGTGCTGGCACCGGATCACATCTATCTGCCTGTCTAGACAAATCCCTCCAACATCCAGGTACTTAGGGAAGCGAAAAGAGAATTGTTATAAAGGAATAGGAGACTCCACTCCATTATATTAGAGTATATTTCCAAAAACGACATCATTTCTCAAAAGTCAAAACACACAAGTTAGAACATCTAATAAAGTACTTGCACCAAGGTATGCAGTCCCCAAGGTCTGAATTTATATCTAAATGCAATACGATACAGTACCATTTCTAAACACAATACCAATAGAAATATGTCTACATCCTGGCAACCCTCGCCTGGCACCCAGCCAGAACACGACTGCTGTAGCTTGGATGCCAGCGCTCGCTGGCACTCTGTTAAACATCCCTTGACCTAGGTTTGGTGCCTGATTGCTATGATCCCACTTAACTTGTGAGGTCCTCAGCGAGCTCTAAAACATGGCTCGGTACACTTGGCTGAGAGGGTGCTGCGTCTCCATTGCAACTGCAGAGTTGTCTAAAGAAACAACCTTTAGATGCTATAGCTTCCAGCTAGAAGAGAGAAAGATGGCAGGAGCAAAGGGAACGGAAATAAGCCTCCGGATGAAATTGTCCAATGGCTGTGTATATAGATAAGCTCCCACGTGTAGATATTATATACCAGTTTATGAGAATAAAATAGTTTTCTTTAAGGCCCAGTTCTAAATGCATTATATGTATGAATACACACACACACACACACACATCAGAGAGTCTCCACCTTAAGTCTCTGAAGTCTGTCTTCCTCTGGCCTGATGGTTTTGCATGTAACCTGAGAGAGACCTCCTGCTTCTTAGTATTTTGTGGTATGTGCTTGAACAAATTGGTGCTAAGTGTACAAGGGGAAGTTTCCTTTTGGTTAGGACCTGTTACATAAAGCTCAGCCTTGGTTACAGTAAAATTATGGCAAACAGTTCTGTGGTTGTATTTTTGTGCTTCTATCATATCAAACCAATAAGGCCATTATTTTTAAGCAGAAGAAAGTTGGGGAGATTGGGCCAGTGATTCTTAGCTAGAGGGATTCTGTCTTCTCAGGTGACACTGGGCAATATTAGGAGACATTTTGGAGGGGGGGGGTGTGTGTTTTACTGGTAACTAGTGGGCAGTGGCCAGGGATGCTGGCAAACACCCTGCAAGGCACAGGATAGTCCCCCACCACAAAGATTTATCCGGCCCTAAATGTCCATAGTGCCGATGCTGAGAAATCCTGGACAGAGGATTCGACACTAAACTGCACTAACAGAGTCTAGTCTCGGTCCTCAAATTGAAAGACAAAGAAATCACACTGCCTTTTGGGCCTCTGTTTTCCCGTCTACAAAATGGGGGTAATGAACATGTTCTTTATCATAATATTAGGAAGAGTCATGAAATTATATATGCAAAATGCTCTGCTATCTTCGTAAGAAAGGGTCTCTATAAAATCACAGCTCAGTTATTACTGCACTGTTATGAACTCATGAAATTGTCTTAAGCACTGTATTCCTCCCCCTCAAAAAAAATTCCTCCAGGAAAAGAAAATAAACCAGCAATGATCTCATCATGATTACACCTGCCACACCAAAAAACAGACACAGTTCAGAGAAACTAAATTCTTTCCCTCCAGCAATGAAGTAAGCTGCGTCTGTAATTAAGATCTTAATAAGGGAGCAGGAGGCTTGGGCAGACGCTGCAGGCTATGAGGCACGGAGCTACCAGCCAGGTTGAAACAAGAACAACTGAAATACAATCCCCGGCTGCTTAACGCTCTCAGGTGTTCTCTGCACAAGCCCACACTGCAAAACAGGCTTCCATCACTCCTAAAGATGCCTATCTCTGCAAGGAAAAAGAAAAGGACCACCTTATTACTTACAAGTAAATGTTATTTATGACTCTATATGAAAAACTTGTCTGCATCCACTTATAAAAAGCTTCTTAGATAATTTCCTCTCAAGAGGTTGACATAAGGGAAAAGGGAGAGGGCCTTCGACAGTTGACTGATCGCTGGAGCAGCTCATGTTGATGGCCCAGAGTGACCATGTGTTCCTGAGCTTCCCAAGACAGTCCCAGTTTCAAATATCCTTCCCATTGTTAGACCATATGTCCCATTTTTAGGGTTTTTGAAACATGGGTACACTCCCACAGAAATTACCTATATTTTAAACTAAGAACAACAGATAGGCATGCAAGTATATATCTTGCTAACAGGCCTGCCTTGGTTGAATTTAGGATTTGAGACAAAAAAGGTAAGTTCTGATAAGAGTCCCTGATTCAGTCAACGGACATGTTCTCTAAATGGCAAGATGATTTTAACAAGGAAATGAGATATATTCCAAAGGCACCTGGGCCTCTCTGAGACTGTCTAGAATTCCAGCTGCACAGCGAATGGGGTTATTAAGAGAAGAAGGGCTGTTGGGCTAACTCTACTCCTATTGTTGCCGCCCCTGACTCCCATTCAAGGGTGTGCTCACCACATTTAGCTCTGTTGAAAATGTTGGAGAATCAAAGAATAACATGGAAGTTCTATCCCAGGGGAGCGCTCAAGGGAAAGAGGAACTCAAAATGCTGCTGTGCCAGTACTGTTGTGATAGTACTGAAATCCTGCTGGTCCACTAACTCACTTTCTGCCAAACTCTAAGTCATACCACAAAAGATTAGCAACATACCCTCCTCCCCCAAAACTCATTGACAGATTACTAACATGTACTGTTAGATACTAAAGACTTCGAATGCCAAGTCCAAAGTGTCTGGAAGTCCACTTTACTGCCTTCCCAGTGTGCTGGCTTTGCTTGTTATGGTTAGTGGGGGTGGGGAGCTGGGAGCTTGGGGTATCCAAGCTCATTCTTTCAGTAGAGTGCAGAGCCTGGGGACAGAAAAGCCTGGAGGAGCCAGCCACATCTCCTGGAGGTGAGGTGGGGTGAAGCACTAAGTTAAGGGTAGCAATCTGACTACCACAAATCAGTGAAGTTAAGGCTAATGCATATAAGAGATACCATAGGGTTTCCACATAACTAAGAGGAATTAGGAAAAACTGAATGACACATCAGCCTGTCTAAATACATATTGCTTTAATAAACAGAAAGATCTGGTTCAAATCTTAACCTTATATGCCTTCTGGTTGCTGCAACTTTCTATTAAGCTTCACAAATAACCCTCTCCACACACACACGAAGAGTAAAGAAAGGCATTAAATTCAAAAGGAGCTATCAAACATTTTTGTGCAATGCTTGCACTTTTATATATTCACAGTTGCTCAATCTTTATTTCTGGTAAGCATAAACATCAGCATTCCACATACGGAACCTTTTTGGTAACATCTTATAACTATGACCTTGACATATTAGCAATATCAGGAGGAATTCTCATTTGCAGCATATACACCAAGATTTACAAAGAAGTAAGACACCTCCAAATCAGCGGACCCAGCCTTTGAGTAAGGACTATCTACTTAAACACCATTTAGCACCATTAATGGTTGGGGAGGTAGGTGGTGGGGGGAGGGGACTCACTCTTTTTAAAGAATAAACTGGTATTTAGCCATCCAGGGTGGGGCCCAGGCGTATATTGAAAACATTCTGCTGGCAATTTTAATATCTCTATAATCAGCTGCCCTACCTTCTACCTTAACCACAAAAAAATCACCATCCTATGCCATCAGCACTCACATTGTCTAGAGTGCCTGTTCTGTCTTCCTTAAAGTCCAGGCCTCAATTCACCTAGATCACACTGTCCACTAACACTACGTTCTAAAAAATCACTCTTGGCAGTGAAGGGTGGAAAAGGTCACCCACAAGGCCGTTTATCTAGAAATGAAGATTCCTCTGGAAGATAGCCCTGGGGGGAGGCTGCAATGTTCCCCAGGCACGCAGAGTCTTCATTAGCCAGCAAGAATTACCGCAGGGAGACGACTGGAATGCTCAAAGTAAATAAGATGGAGGGGGGTGTTGTTGACAAAGTATAAACAGGTTTTGGGGGGGGAGGGGCCCCCTTTCCAAGCTCATAGTCTTTGCAATCATCCATTGCCTAGGAAACCAGCAGCTATTCTCTGGCATTTTAAGTTGGAAATGTAGTATTTCTTCCCAGTGGCCCTGTTTGTTTATCTTGGCAAGGAGGCTTGATAATTAAGCCTATATGTTACTGCAGAGTAATGCCATGGTCCCAGAGGCTGGCATTTGAAACCAATTTGTTTAGGTTTCTTGCTAACCCTAAAGTGATCTAAAAATAGATAACCAAGACTTCTTACTTTCCACCTACTCACACTGACTGCCATAGGATAAGGGGTACAGTTTACCCTCAACTGCTGTAGCCCCAACTCACCGCCTTTGCATTTCACCTTTGATTTTTAAAAATGGTTTTTTTCTTTTCCTCACTAATATTTTTGTTTTGGGAGAACAATTCTAGTGAATGTTTCCTCTTAAATTTTTATCTATATAATGCTTGTATATCTATGTTTATATATCTGTGTGTATATATCTTATAATGCATCATAATAGTTATTATTTTTAAATGCCTACTATGTGCTAAAAGCTGAAAAAGATTTTTTCATATCTTATTTCCTTACAACTATCTGATAAGACAGGTATTTAATAAATCCCATTTTTATAAACGAGGAAACAGAAGCCTGAAGTAGCTTGCCTATATGCTGTTAGAAAGTAACCAAAGCGCTATTTGAAACTAAGCCCATGTTCTTTCCACTATGCCATACAGCATTAAGACATTTTTAATGTCTATTTGTATAAGTATTTTATGTAATTCAACATTCAGTTCAGTAGTTGTTGAGTACGTACTATGAGCAAGGTCCTGTCATTATACGAAGATCGAGTCTCATTAATAGCACTGAAGATACCAAGTCATTAGTATATTATGAAGAGGACACATATGGGTGCTGGTGATATCCTATGTGTGGCATTTGCGTTCTGACAATACACATCCAGGCACATGAAATACTCAACAATACTCAACCATCTTAACCTAGTAACTAGGATTTTGACATAATTCTGTCACCAAGTCTTAATTCTGTCACACTATCCTTCCAACATCTATGGAGCACCTACAGTACAAGGAGAGCTGGAGCTGACTGGCACTGCCTACTTACTATATGCCAGGAGTCATGGTAAGTATTTTATATTCAGATATTTTCTTGTTTAGGCCTTAGAGCAATAGCATGAGGCAGTTACTATTCCTATTTTCAGATATGAAAACTGAGGCTCAGAGAGCTCAACTTGCCCAAGGTTACAGAGCATTAAGTTCCCAGAAGTAAGAATGTCTTTCCCCAAAGCCCACACTCTATCTTGTTTCTACTACAAGAACATAGAAGACCAAGGCCCTACCACCTCAAGGCAACAGATCTTAGATCATACTTTGTATTCAGTGATGTGTATATCAATCTGCCTCTACATACAAATGAGGGTCACTCTTTATTTCTTTATTTCTTGTGTTCAATGGGGCTTAAAGCTGGACAACCCCCTGTTCCTGAAACTAATACAAAATAACATTGAATGTTAATAAAAAAAAAGATGACAGACCGCTCCAGTGGGTAACCTATGTGAGTTACAGGTATCATTTAGATAGTAATTTGATTGGAAGGGGTTAATAAGTTAGGTAGTGCTATCACAGTAGGGCAGAGGTGAAAAAGCCTATTGTAGGGATTACAGACACTCAAAGAGACAAAAGTTTGGGCTTTTGATTGCTTTATAGAGCGGATGGATGAGGAGACTTGACCTGTGGGAAGTGACAGACTAACCAAGTCACACAGGTGCAAAGACACAGTGGCAAATGAATTAGGGAGCATCAGGAGACCAAGATTTCCCATAGCAGAGTCAAAAGAGAGAAGAGAGGTGGGGGCACGGGGTGTGCTTTGAGGGTGTCATGTCTGTGCGTGTTGGGGAGGCAAGCCCTATAGAAGTCAGCTATTAGAGAAGCATAAGGAATACTTGAATGAAAAAATGAGAGACAATGAGGTCGAAAAAGGGAGGGAATTTGTAAAGGGGATTGAAAAGTGGAGAGGAAGTTGCTTTAGAAGTCTTTGGGGGAGAGGTGCAGACAGGAAGCCACTGATACATTCCGAGAAGAGAACCCATGTATACGGAAAGGAAGGAAAAGATGCTAAGGGCATTCTTTGTGTGTCCCCCACTGTGCAACTTGGTGTTACCAGAACATCTTCAGATCTACAAAGACTTTCATCTCTGTGTAGGTAAGTCATTTAGTTCCAAAAATGGTTTGCTCAATAAATATATAATATAAAACAAATAATCAAGTGAGGCTTTGTCAAAGCATTTTTTGGATGCTTTTAAATCTATAGATCTCACATGAGATTTAAAAGTGAAGAAGGGAAGGAGTTTCTAATTTTAATTGGAATCAAATCATCTAGAAGAGAATAAAGAATTTAAAACCAAAATGTCAAAGCAAGGAAATAACTGGCAATCATATAGGTCATAAATGACCACATTGACTAAACCGAAGACTCTCAATTATTTTTTCTCAAGCTTCAGTCCAAGCATTTAAGAATAAATTTGTTGAATGGTAGATTAGATAAATAATTTAGAATTGTAACGGAGGCAAATAGGGTTCAGAAATTTGGCAAAGCCACAAAAGCTGCTCAGCTACTAGAGATCAGACAAGCAGTGCCTGTTGGGAGCACTGACCAGGCCTGGGCCTATGCAAAATGGGCCGGTCTCCAGTCTCTGCTCAAACACAGCTGAGCACTGGCCCTTCAGTCACCCTCCTGGCAGACAGCAGCCACAATAGCCTCCACCTTCAAACCCTCAAGAGAGATGCCTTCACCGAGCAAGCCACAGGCCTTTCCCCTACTTCAGAACATGCTCTGTGTGGAAGTAACACTGCCCCCACCACCATTTATTATTACAGAACCTCAGACTGAATTCTTTAAGAGAAATGGAATATTAAGTACATATGAAAGTGACTGCAGCCTTCCTATGAACAAATAAAAAAGCATACAAAGAAATAAAGATAGACTAGGTAGGTGCTAACCAAAAATGTTTACCAAAGTAATAGCTTACATTCCACAATTCTCAAGATTATTGTAAATACATGGCTGGCTGACCTTGAATTGAGTATAAGTGCAAAATGAGTGCATGTCTGGTTGTTGTCCAGTTAGGATCCCTGAAGTAGCCAAACCAGATAATCTAGTTTAACAAAATCTTATAGTGGCTGGATTACAAATCTCCCAGTGAACATTTTTAAGTCTGCGCTAACAGTATATAGTGCAACACAGTGTTTTAAAGAGAATTCCTGACTCCAGGATTTTACAGTCTAATAATTATCTGTTTTTTTGTTTGTTTGTTTTAAAAATATATCTTTATTGATTTCAGAGAGAGGAAGGGAGAGGGAGCGAGAAAGAGAGAGAGAGATAAATATCAATGATGAGTCATCATTGATCGGTTGCCTCCTGCATGCCCCCGACTGGGGACTGAGCCCACAACAGGGCATGTGCCCTGAATGGGAATCGAACCGAGAGCTCCTGGATCCTAGGTCAATGCTCAACCACTGAGCCACCCCAGCCAGGCTAATTATCTGGCTTTTTACTACCTAAGTGGCTCAACTTAAACAAATAACTGCAAAACATGCATTTCACTTTGCTTTGAGGAGCTACCACCGAAAAGAAAAAGGACTCTAACCTGCAGGGATAGTTGCAATGAAATAGCCTTAAATTTCCTGGGAGAAGAAAACACCAGCCGCATAGGACATTTTCGAGAAGTCACAGATGGTTCTTTCTTTTTCTTTAATAGTGATTTCAGGTCCTAAGTTCTGGGACCAGGTAGTCTTGGTTCAAATTCCAGCTCCACCACTTTTTAGCTGTATCACTTTGGAGAAGTTACTTAGCCTCTCTGTGCCATAATTTCCACATTTGAAAATGAGTATAGTCATACCCACCTCCTAGAGTGATTGGGAGAGTTAAAGATGACAATGCTGTATTGTCGCAGTAAGTCTTAAGAAACATTACCTATCACTCCTCTACCTTTGTGTCATCTCCCACTTAAAATTACAAAATCCTCTCGAAGTCGTCTCTTATTAACTAGGGATAAAATAGGCTTATAAGAAAGGAAAGTAGATTGCTTCAGCTATTGGCTCATTTTATAGTCACCACAAGGTGTCAATCTGTCATTTGGTCAGCCGGAGAAGTCAGTATTTTCTTCTGGTGAAGGTGCCCACAAGCTAATAAAAATCATGTATTTACATCACTTGGCAGGGTACTCAGCACTAGTAAGAGCCAGCACAGAGGCAGGTTTTCTCCATGAATGCCAGTCGGAATCTACACATCATCTGTTGCTATGATGCTTTCTTTCCGTCAGAGTAAAACAAAACGTGATGAGGTCACTGAATAAAAGTGACTTTCAACTTTGTCACTTTCTAGATTGCAGCACTCATTGTCAACTTCAGTCATTTATACTTTCCACTAATAAATGTATGAACATATTTTCTCTTTTCCCCCCCACAAGCCAATTTTTACAAACTAAAGGAATTCAGTGATAGGGACAGGAGGGGCAAAGACTCACTGCAGGCTAAGCACTATCTAGTCCCATCACTGCTCTGAAAAAGAAAACTGGCTATGTGGGGTGCGTGGCATCAAGAAAGAGAACTTTCCCGCTGGGTAGAAGGATTTGTTTCTGGCTGCATCTTGGAGTCAAATATTAAGAATCTTCAGGATTACCCATTCCTCTAATCTTTCTGCCCAGGCAGATAATGGAAAGCTGATAGTAGAGTGATAACTGATACCTGCGTCTCCAGATGGTGGTAACCTTTTCAGGGAGAACTATAACTCATACTTTATAAACAAAGGCTTGGGACGTTTAGATTTAGAGCTTTGCATAAGATTTACAATTTTTGAGCAAAAAGATTTATCACTGAGGTTAGCCAATGGCTATTAGCCAGAACCAAGTATTTACAACATCACACTAAAAAGGGATGGGCCAGAAGCTAGATAATTCAGAGAGAAAGCAAAGCAGCTCCCAGCTAGCACAATCCTGGAGGCTGGGCAGGTAATACAAATGGTCAGTCCAAAAGCATAGCCACCTGGCCGGCATTCATTTTAATAATAGCACTTTCATTTAGAAGCACTAGGAGTTGTGTCTATTCTAGAAGTATTCATTCTCCAAGGAAAACCCACGCCCTATTCATTGCAACCTGCTTCTGTACAGTGTCCCTGGTAGCTGCTTGCCTCCCGGACCCGGGGGCGACTTCAAAACGGACCTGCCGAGCAAGTTATAATCCTTTTGCCAAGAATAAACACATAAACCATGGTGTAAATGCACGGTTGGGAAAGTGCTGCCGAAGTGTCACGGGCACTCAGTAAGCTTCAGGGACAACACACTGGCCTGAGCCTCCGGACCCTCTGTCCACTCGAATGCCAATGAAAGTGCTTTCAAGAAATGGCAAACACCCATTCGTTTTTACAACCAGCGTCCTTTAAGGATGTCAACATTTTCCATCATCGGCTGTATAATAACAGTACCTGGGGCTCTTCATTTCTCCCACCAAATGCACACATGGCGACCTGCTTCCCAGACCACACGCCTGAAGCGAAGGCTGAACGCTGCTGCAGAGCCAGCAGTTCCGATGCCTGTCTCGGTCCCTCTCCCAGGCTCCCCGAGACGGCCGGCGGAGCCAGGCCCGGGGGAGCCGCGGGGACCGGGGCGAACAGGAGACCCGCCGTTAAGTCAGACACCCCCGATCAGCCGATCCGCCGCGGCAGCTACAGACCGGCTCAGACGGAATCCTCCAAAATTTTCAGAGGAGGCGGACGCGGGTGGACGGTGGCAGCACCAGGAGTGGGGCTTAGAGGCTGGGGCTCTGCCAGTCTGAATGCCAACCTGAGCCTGAGACCCATCTCAGAACTCTCCCGGGCGCACGGGGGGCTCCGCGGAGTTGTGACGGCAGGGACCGCGCGCGCGCGCACACACTCACACACACACACACACACACACTCACACACACTCACACACACACACACACTCATACACACTCACACACACTCACACACACACACACAGAAGCACTCTCTTACCTTATACTTCATCTCGACAGCGGTGAACCGAGCGGTTCTCCTGCGCACTAGTCGGACTGCAGGAAGCCCCGGCGCGCCCGCGCCCCCATCGAGTGCGGCGCTAACTGGAAGCGAGACGCCGCGGGCGGCGCGGGGTGTCGAGCGCGCAGAGCTCCGCGCGGCTGCGCCGCCAGGCTTCTGAGCTCACTGTTTTGATAGAGGCGGGCCCCTCACTTGCCGTATTTGCATACCGCGCCGCCATTGGCTAGTCGGCCAAGGTACTAAGATGCCCCGCCCACTCCTTAACTTCAGGACGTTCCTGACAAAGAACTTGTAATGTGATCATTTCTCTTTACATTATCGGAAAGGGTAGAAAATAAAACCAAGTGGGGAACCGGTCCCAACTTTACTCCACTCCCCCTTTCCCCCCCTTTAAAATAAAAATCCGGGGAAAAAAAGATAAATTCTTTTAAAGATTAACCTAAGTTTTAAAGCCATCGGAGTCACAAAGCAGGCTGACAGCGGTGCTTCCTGCGCCCTAGCAACTCCTTCCTAAACCCGTCTCGTTTCAAAGCCCTCCACCTCAGCCTACATGAAACGAGCCCTGGGGAACAAAAGCTTTTCTGTCTCCCGGGCCCCTTTTTACTAACTACCCCTGCTGATATCTCTCTAGCTCTCCTTCTCCCCCCCCCCCCCTTTTTTTGTGTGTGGCTGTTTGCTTTTTTTGTTCTTTTCAGTGTTCAAAGTACTTGCGACGTCAGTCTGCGAGGAGCCAGAACACAATCCTCCCTCAGTGAAAAGGAGCCCCCTAGCCCAGGCACCAGGGTTTCCCCCCAGCTCCTCACCAGGGCCCCACAGAGCTGAGTGTCAGCCCCATTCAGCGACCTTCTCTGGCTTTGCTGAGGATAAAGGTTAGATGCGAGCCCTCAGATGGGGCTGGCCAGTGCTCTCCCTATACATCATCACTGTCTACCCACTACTGTGCTCTTTGATGGTTGGCATTTCTAGAGCCAGCTTTGAACGTTGCAGATTTTCCTTCTGACCTCTCTCCTGAAGGTGACCCATTAACCCACCAACGCTTATTATCCAGGGAACGAAAAAAAAAAAGGCTCCCGTTTGATGAGCCTGGTTAAAAAGACTGATCTCTCCTCAGTGAAGCCCAGAACATTTGGTTCAGCTTCATGATTTCTGTAGATAAAGAGATTCCCCAGGAGAAGACAGAAATGGTCACCTTCAGCAACTTTTCTGAAGGACAGAGAGGTGAGGGGACAATTCCTTTTTAGTGGGCCTCGGGATTCAGGCCTGGTGAGTGCAGACAATCGTTGTCCCTGAGTGGGATGAATGCCAACCAGGCTACACGACCGGGATGGAAAAATCAGCCCTTATGTTTTTCCTGGCCAAGTTGGATCAGAATCTGTTTGATTTGTCCCCCCTCGCCCCTTCAAAATTCTCAATAGGTTAAAGTTACTTTTATGATCTAAGCAAAAAGAACAGAAGAACAGCTACCCTACAAAAAGTGGTTTCCAAATCCAGCGCTCAGAGTTTAGTTCAACATTTAATGTGGCTGCTGTTCCCTGGACGTGACCCCCAGGCGGTCATAATGAGGTTGACACACCGGTTCTGGCATCCGCTAGGCCTTGCTTTTCCTCATTTAGCCCTGAGTGAAAATGAGCCTGAGTGATTTTTCAAGGTCTCTCTGAACTCAAATTAAGCATGCAGCACACTGCACCGCAAGGATCTTCCGAGCAGTCCCACAGACTTATGGGAGAGTCATTATTTTGCAGGAAATTGTTTTCAGTGTCTGCCTGGCTTAGACTAAGGCCTCCCCATCTGTAAGATGAGTCTCATGGCCTCCAGGAGATCTAGATAACATTCCTTTGGCTTCCTAAACAGTAAAGTGGAACCCTCCTTCTGTTTTGTTTGATGAGTACCACTGAGTAGAGAACACTTTCTCACCCCATTTTACTGCTTTGGAACAGTTTCTCAAAGCCTGTGCTAGGGCTTTTTGTCATTTTATTCGCTAGTTAGAAAGCCTAATTTATACCAAGTGACCCTCCCACTTTCCTGTTTTTGTCCTGTACAGCAAGACACTTAAAAATCTACCCAAAGTTCATTTCAAGGTGGTTTGGGTCATTGGAATTTTAATTATATAAAGAGTAAACTTGTATTAGAATGTCAACAAATTTCTTGACTTCCTGATTATGGTGTCCCGTAGTATAAATAGAGAATCTAGTAGTATCTACCTGCTAGGGTCATAATGAGGATTACATGAGATTATGTGAATAGAAGTTAATAGTATTTGGCATGTAGTAAGACCTAAATAAATGGTTGTTTATTATTATGACCATTATTAACTATCATTTAAATATTAAATTTATTATATATTACTTTATTAATATTTTATATAATCTTGTTAAATATAGTGCATAAAGACTATTAATATTTAATTGTTTTATTAATTAGAATATTATCACCATTAGACTGTTAATGACATGTGTGGGAGGCATCCAGAAAGAAGGGAAGGAATTCCCTCATCTGTATGCCATCCTTTACTGGGCAGCTTTCTGGTTTAACAGATATCAGCTGAGCACCTACCATGTGCCAGGTGCTGTTCTACGTGGGAAGGCTATGCAGCAGCCGAGACAAATTCTTACTCTCATGGAGCTTACAGCCCAGTGGGAGTGGAGGACAATAATCAGATGAATAAATAACACAATTTTGGAGTAACACACGAGGAAAAATTAAGCAGGAAAAGCTGCCTGAGAAAAACAGACCAGGATTGAGGGGAAGGGGTGTCTTATTTTAGAGAAAGCGGTCAGGTAAGTCCCTCTAAGGAGGTAATATTGCAGCAGAAAGTTGAATAACAGGATGAATCCACTCAAAGTTCTGGAAAAAGAACATTCTAGACAGAGGACGTGACCCGTGGGTAGGGTCTGAGGAGGAAAGAGCTGGTTGTGTTTAGGGCAGCATGCCACCCGGGGGCCCTGAGGGGAGCACCCAGGGGACGCATGGAGCGGACAAGCGAGGAGAGGTGGGCCGCAGCAGCTCGAATTTTCTCCTGAGCACTACGGGAAATCCCTGGGGCCTTGTGAGCGGGAATGATGTGGATGCTTCACTCTCGGTTTATCTTTGTTTAAACACTTAAGGACTGCAGGCTATTAGTTAAAATCCTGAGCTCTGGTCTTCGTGCAGTTCATATAATGCAGGTAGTTTTAATTTCATTAGCGTCATCTAGAATTTTTCCTTCCAAACCTTTGGGGAAACACAGATTGTCTCCATGAACAGAGAAACAGCCTTTCCCCCTCAATTACCTGTGATTTTGGGTGCAAAAACCTGTTTAAACCATGCTATATCAATGCTGTTGATTGATTTATGGATTCGCCCAGTACTCCCATGGGCTAAAATGGGCTCGGCCCCTACCTGCGCTCACTGGCACTCTCTCAGCCTGTCAGCCTTGCCACCTGCCTGCTTGTCTGCCAAGGGCTCTGTCTCTCAGGACGCTCGGGTAGGCAGGAGCAAGGGCAATGGCACTGAATGCCGTCCAAACGATTTTCCAATTGCCATTGGGCACTGGCATAGATACAGCACAAAATCAAGAGGATGCTAGAGGGAGGAGATTCTTCTGCCCACAACTTGGGAGGAACCCATGTGGCTGCTTTCTAAGAGTGAAGGGCAGAGTCAGAGCATGCGAGGGCAGGAAGTGACCTCAGGAGTCATCTAGTTCAGCCCCTCTAGAGAGGGTGAAGCCACTGCTCTGAAGGTGGGCCCCCGGCACAGGGTCCCCCCAGTTGGATCAGGAAAACAATCAGTGCTTTCGGTTAGTCCTCTGTATCTCTTGTCTGCTTTCGTCCAGCCATTCTTTGTAGTTTCCCTGCCTGAAATCTCTCTCTGCTCCCACATGGCTACCTGTTTAATTTCTAGAGTACAGAGCTGATCACATTACTGTTTAAAAACCTCTAGGGGACATTTCAATGACTCAAAACACGAAATCTGCACACTTTACTGTGGACTGTAACCTGAACCCACCCTCCCTTTCTGGCCTTATCTCCCACCATCTCCCCACCCACATCCCACACTCCAGCCACATGGGGAAGGGGTAGGGGAGGCTACTTATAGAATCCAAGACACCCATGTGCCAGCCTGACTGCACAGGCCTGACCCTCTGCAGAGGGTGTCCTCTCTTCACTCCTCTGCTGTCAAGCTGAACCCCAACACTGACTCTTTTGTGCTTCCTTGTCAACAACCCCCACCCTGCCCACCTCGCCCTTCCGGAACGAATTCCTCCTTCCCTTTACTGTGCCACCATTCTACTTGGAACATGGGCCTATTATCAGGCTCTTCCACATTGTATCACATGATTTTTTAAAAATACGTTTTCATTGACTTCAGAGAGAAGAAGGGAGAGGGAAGGAGAGAGAGAAACATCAACATGAGAGAGAAACATCGATCAGTTCCTCCCATATACTCCCCAAGTGGAGATCGAACCCTAACCCTGTGCAAGTGCCCTGACCAGTAATCAAACCAGTGGTTCTTTGGTGCACAGGACAAAGCTCAGCCAACTGGCCAGGGCATAATGAATTGTTGAAGTTTGTTTCCCCAGCTTCAAGGTGGGCCCCAAAGGAATCAGGCAATGTCTTGTTCAACACTGTGTCCCCTGCAGGCTTATACTTTATAGTTGCTTAAATTCTTGCTGAATGAATAAATAAGAACAAATGTAACTTCAAAGAAAATGTGTTATCTGGAGAGGTTCTGCTTGGTGCCCAGGAAAGGAACTTATGTTTAGGGGAGTAATGCGGTTTACATTTATCAGAAGTGGAGCCAAGATGCACCTTTTCCCAACTGACTCCCGGCCTATGCCAATTCTGGCTCTTGGACGGGGGTCAGTTAGAAAACTATAGTTTTCGGGCTCCTGTTTTTATACAACCTATGAGTTAAGGATTGCTTTTACATTTTTAAATGGTTGGGAAAAAATCAAAAGAAGAGTCATATTTCACGAGATGTGAAAATTATGTGAAATTCAAATTTCAGTATTTATACATAAAGTTTTATTGCAGCACAGGCACCCATTCATTTACCTTTTGTCTTTGGAGCTGCAATGGCAGACTTGAGTGAATTGCATCAGAAGCAGTGTTAAACTGCAAAGCCAGAAAAAAAAAAAAGTATTATCTGGCCCCCACTGAAAAAGTTTGTTGACTCACGCTCTAGAATAGTGCAAGATACATCCATTCCTGAGTTCAGACTAAAGGATAGATTCTTCCATATCTACAGAGCAACAATCTAGAAATACCCTTTCTAGGGCCATGTTTTACCATTTCTAGTTTGATACCAGTTTTTAAAAAATCTACATATACCAAAGTTATTTCAAAAAATAATCTGAGGCAACAACTTTTTAATTCTACAAGTCTCTCCACACCTCCCCAAACAAAGATGAGTCCTGAGAGTTTTCTCCCTCATCCCAACTGGCTCCTGGCTCATTCAGCCTTGATCAAAATTCTCCCTTGGTGCCAGATCCTGTGCTAGGTATTCACAAACATTATGTTTTTAATACTCATTTAATATAACAACCCTCTGAGGTAGGTTGTAGAACTCTAGTTTTACATGTGACAAAACTGAGGCTCGGAGAGGTTCTGCAACCGGCAAAGTTACAGGCAGGTGAATGGCAGGTCTGGCGAATGCAGGCTCTCTGGCTTCTGAGACCGGGTGTGCTAGGCTGCCCAAGGCTTCCTCTGGGTGCCTTCATCGTCTGAGTCCCGTTAGTCAGTTCAAGAAGGTAGTGTCTTCACCCCAGCGAGACTAAGCCTAACTGAGGACCAGGTATTATTCTTGAGTTGTGACTAGAGCTAATAGGGTGCATACAATCACACCCCCTCTCTTACTCCCTCACACTTTGAAGCCCATATGTGTGCAGTCCTTCCTGCCTGGACTTCCCTCCTTTAATCAGTCTGCCTACCTAGATCTCATCTTTCCCCCACTTTGAACTCCATCACTTTCATGAAATATTTCCTAGAAAATGTCTCCATTGTTGACATTCCCCCAACCACCTTCTATGTCTGTCCATTACCCATGACCACAGTGCTTCCCAAATCTGACCTCCCTTAAAAACCAACCTTGAATGCTCAGATTTCTCATTCAGTTGGGTTCATTAGGTCTGATGAGAGGCCTTGGAATCGACATATTTATTTTAATATGTAGATCGTAGAATTCTGCACAGTTTTTTGTGTGTAGCGTATCACTTAGTGCTTAGTTACTGCCTTGTACTGTTTCACTAGTGAGAGCTTCTCCACAATAAGATTTTAAGCAACTTGTAGAAGGGAATTCTGTCTTTTCTTCAGTTGTATCTCACTGGGCACCTATGCAGGTAACTGAATTTCTTATGTCTTCTCAAAGCCCTATTTCTTGTCCATGCACCCGGCCTTCACTGATGTCAACATGGAAAACATAAGTGACTTTCAGAGGCAGGGGAAAGAAAACCTTTCACTCTAGGCAATAGTTCTCTTTTATCTGATGAGCTGGTCACCCTCTTGGTCTGAATGAAAGTCTGTTAGTAGAAAGAAGCTCCAAGAACAGCCTCTTGTGCTTGCGTCTTCTCTTGCTGTGGAATGGAGCTTTCCTTGATTTCCCCCCACTAATATTTTGACACAAGAGACCTCATGAAGGCCACCCAACCCCGCACCCCCTGTTTTAAGCAGCAGTGTAACAGGGTTCTAGGAATAAACTCTGTTTTCTCAAAGGCTTGTTAAAGGAATTGTTTTAAAATATTTGTTGCCGCAGATGGAGGTAGTGTTTACTAAAAAGGCTTGTTGACTCATGATTCCCAAATTGCTTCTGATTTGGTTTCTCCCTAACTTATTTCTTACCCTCATTCAATGACCAGCTGCCTGGGGTTGGGTGTGGCTTTAACCAACAGAGATTAGAAATGATTCCTCTGGATTTCTCTTTCCTGTGTGACATTGTGAATTCCCACACTGTGAAGACTTTACAAGGTCTCACTGACCCTTTTCACTCAGCCAAGTTTATAAATGTGTCATTGTTACCACCCTTTAAAAACTCCATCACCCTCCTTCCCCCACCCCACTTCCCACTGCTTTCTGCCTTCCATCCCACACTCTTTCAGTGGTTTTAAATTGTCCCAGGGGTGAAGTGCTAAAACTGAGTGTTTTGGGCCCCTCCTAGTCCTTGATTAACCACAAAAGTATACATGTAACACTGTGTCACTAATGTGCTACCAGGAACCTAGTAGATCTCTGAAAATAGGGTGATTGTGGGCAATACCTTGACTTGATTTTTGAAAAACTGTGAACTTTTTGATGTTATATATGTACATATATAATAGTGCTATTATAACTTTGGAATACTTAATTACTACTTTTTCCCCCTAAAGAACTAAACAACATAACAGGTTAAATTATATGTTAAGTAGACTCACTCAACTCCAGTGAAATCTGACAAGTAATTATAAGGCTCCATTTTAGCATTTAGAGTTTTCTTTAAATGCAGGATTTGAGGGAGTTAATTTAGGGGTGAAATGTGAAAAATTAGAAGCAGATAATAAAGGTTTAGGTTTATTTATCTTCATAAATGTGCAAAGGTTGAAATTTCTACTATTTATATGTATCCAGCTGGGCCAAGGAATGAAGTTCAGTGGAACAAAAGGAGTTGAATAATAAAATTGTGCAGACTGCCTGGCAAAGGCTCTCTCCTATTTTCTCCAGCCATGAGGTGCTCTGTTATTGCATGCTTTAGTTTGTCCAAGTAAACAGTTTGTTATATGAAACCGTCATAGAAATCTCTTCTGCTGGTAGAAACTTTTGACTGTGGATTTTTACAAAGGTCAAGGTGATCTGCCAAGACCAAATAAACAGAATTCTAGGACTGGATGGAGGACGGCCTTCTACCCTTTCTGAAGACCCTGCCCAACACAATAATAGTGCCACATAATATATATTAAGTAAGAAGAAACAGAGACAGCACCTTTCCTTCTTGCCAACTCTTGCTCCTCCTTTATATTGTCTTGAGTCTGAAACAGCTTCCTGACCCCTCCTCCCATACGTATTATGGTCAAATATATGCTATGAATGAAAACGTGACCTCATGTGCTAGGGCCTTGCAGCCCCCTTCTCACTTTCTGCTCCTAGCTACTGTCCAGGTGCAATAAGCAGAGAGGCTCACGGACTGTGTGTCCTGAATTCCTGGATAGGGCTGGATGTTCTGTTTTCTGTCTACTCCTGAGCTCTAGCATCCTGCAGACACTCTGGCCACTGAGAGTCACCGTCCACATCTGGCATCTGGCATCCGGCCTAACTCCAGGGTGGAGGTGGGCTGGGAAAGAGTTGGGGGGTGTGGGGGTGGGTGTTTTAAACAGCAAAATACCACTTTCCTGGAGGCACTGGGAAAACCATTTCTTTGGGTTTCTTTGGGTTCCCCCCTCGGGCCTTAAACGAGCTTAGCTGACCCAGTTCTCCGAGAAAGGCTGCCTCCTGTCCCTTGGGCTTTCATCAGCTGAGGCCAGCGCGCGTCCAGCAGGCTGGGCCCAGGGCATCTGGCCTGTCTGCCGCCCCAGGCGGCCGCCAGCTGGCGCTGATGAGCACACAAAAGGAATCCTAGTAATGCGGGGCCTGGGGTGCGGGTGGGGGCCCGCAGGATGAAAGGAATGTGATGTGGGGACACAGCCCGCCCTGCGCTGTTGAACCCAAGCTTGTAAAGGGTTGGATTCATTTCAGAAAGCAAACAAAGTGCCCCAGCTATCAGCGGTCTTTTATTTTGTCTGCTGGAGACATGCCTTTCCAGCGTGGGCCGGGGACTGGGTGGTGGTGGAGACACCGGCGTCCACCCCTGACTTTCCGTGGAGTGTGGACAGCGCATTCCTTTCTGCCCACTGGAGCTGAGAAATAAAGAGCGGTTGGTTCCCTTCTTTACAAGAAAAGCCGAAGGGGAGCCCTGCTGATGGGCGTGCACCAGACTTGAAGGCTCACTCCCTCACACCACCGAGGCTTACAGATGTTAAGTACAAGTTCCCTTCATTTGCCTAAGTCCTGGCACCCTGTGATTTCAGACTGGAGGAGGTAGACCAGGGGGTGTTGCAAGGGTTTTCTTGAACTTCGTTACCGTGGTTCTCATGACTCATGCTCTAACCAGCCTTTGGATCCCAGGGCCTTCGGAAGGGAGGAGAGTTGGGAGCTGATCCCCTCCCCGCCCTGAGCAGATAGGGGCCAGGTGCTGCCCAGCTTTTGATTTTGCCGTCTCAGAATCGCTCTGTGCCTCCAAAAGCCATGTCCTGTGTAGTTCTTATCACCCAGGAAAAACAATCTTTCCTCTCTCCCCAGACAGCAGTACAGCTCTTTATTCCTCCCTCTCCAGCCCACGCTGAGACTCAGCTCCCCAACGCTCCCTTCTTTCGCCTGCACCCCTACTTTTTCACATCCTGCTCTGTGCAAGTACATCCAAGTCTGCCTCATCCGAAATACAGATGCACAGTTCCTTGTTCAAAAACCTGGAGGCCAGACGAGTTGTGGAATTCAGAATATTTCGGATTTTAGAAACAGATTTAGCCTCCATACCGCATACTACAAAACTCCCTGCTGGACCCAGGCCAGCAACCCACACGCAAACTCATTCATATTTCGGCTGTTGGATGCACCGGGGGGTACATAGCAAGCGGAGTAAGTAAAGACTGTGCTTCACCTCAGGTCAGCCTCTGCTGCCAAGTGAGTTAGGAAAGAACTCCAGACACTCACACTTTATAACTGGGGGAGTGAGGTGGACCACCAATACACGCTCTAGTCCTTCGAGACCTTCCCTGTGCCACCTCTCTTTTCCCCAACATCAAGCCAAGTTGTCTCTCTTTTACTTGCCAGGACTAGAGGGTGAACAGCCCTGGCCTCCCACTCAGACCTGCTTGCCTCTGGTCCTGCCATCCCCCCATCGACCACCATCCAGGCCAGAGCGCCTCAGGCTCTCGGCTCTACAGTGTTTTCCAGGGCCAATCCACACAGCAGAGCGGCAGCATTGAAAATACAGATTTGCCCCCCTATCCGAAAGCAGAGCAGTCCTGTGAAACCCTTCGTACTCTGAAATGGTGTAACGTGAAGAAGTGATTGCTAACCATGGGCGCGCAACATACATGGGGAAGGCCCAGGCGCCCACAGACAGCGCAGAGCCCCGAGTGCAGCTCCAGGGAAGGAGCCTGGCGTCGCCCCTCTCGTAACTCCTGCAAAACACACACGGATGCTATTGTTGCTTTTTGCCTTCATTCAGAAAAGCGAAAACCTCTGCATATTTCCCTTGGTTAGCGAAAACAGGTACTGATGTAGGTCTTTCGTGAGGACGACGTGGTGGAATGAGAACTTTGGAAAAGCAGGGGTGGGGCCTGAGTGGGGTGCGGCCTGGAGCGGGCTGCAGGTCCCCTTCTGAGGAGCACTGACTGCTTCAGGCCCTCGCCTCCAGGACGCAGTGGGGGCTCTCCTGGTCCTTCGCAGTGGGGGCTCCCCTGGCTCCTGGCATTCTCTGCCACCACCTGTCTTGAAAGGGTTTCCTCCTTCGGTTCCCGCAGCAGTGGGTTCTTCCCTCTCTTCTGCTTCTCTCACCAATGTTCCTCTGTCTTCTTTTCAGGTAGGCTTTCCCCAGGTTCCACCTGCAGCCTATTTCCTTCTAGATTTTCTCCTTTATCGGTCCTATTGTCGCCAATGACTTCTACTCTCATTTCTATGCTGATGACAATCACATCTCCTGACCTGTGGTTTGAAATCCAAACTCTCAGTTTCTGTTGCACTGAAATATTCTAGAGACTTCTCATAAACTACTCATATGCACATATTTTGACAGCTAATTATATGTATAATTTTGGCTAGGCCAAAGTACCCAGATATTGGGTTAAATACTATTCTAGAAGTTAAGAAGTTAGTGTAGAAGATTATATATATATATATACACACATATATATGTATACTCACACACACACATATATATATATATTTTAGCTGAGAACAACATTTAAATCAGGAGTTTTGAGTAAAGCAGATTACCCTCCATCATGTGAATGGGCCTCATTTAATCAGTTGAAAGCTTTAAGAGAAAAAAGACTGATGTCCCTCTAGGAAGAGGAACTTCTGCTCCACATAGCAGAATTTGGACTTTGGACTTTGGATTTAAGCTGCAACATCAGGTCTCTAGCCTGCCAGCCTGCTCTGCAGAGTTTGGACTTATCAGCTTCCACAATCATGAGAGCTAATTCCTTAAAATCAATCTCTCTTCCTCTGTCTCTCTGTTTCTCTGTCTCTGTTTCTCTCTTTCATACACACACACACATACACACTCCACACCCCCCCCCCCCCCCAGACACACAACACACACACACGTCCTGTTAGACTATTGTTTCTGCTTCTCTGGAGAAGCCTGGCTATTACACATATAAACTTCCCAATGAAACAGTGTCTACTTTTAACTATTTTATTTCTTTTTATGATGCCACAATTGTTCCAGGTGCCTAGAATCCAAAGTTCAGGTTGTTTTTGTTTCTTTCTTCTGCTGCTTCTTTTTCTTACTTCCCACATCCAATCAGTTATGTCAATTTTATACCCTCAATATTTACGGCACAAGCATCCTCCTTTCTATGCATCTACTAAGGGAGATCCCCAATCACCACTCAGTCACCATTCCAGACGGGACAAGAATGTTTCATCTTGTCCACAGTGAGTGGTCCGAGAAATTGGCGTGTGACTCAGAAAGACTCAATCTCAGATCTTCTTCAAGACTTTGTAAGTAAAGCTTGAGAGGGAGAGGACCTTTTTTACTTTGGATCATAAACTGTAAATCTATGCTTGGCAGTAAACGTCTTTGTCTGGTGTGGAAAGTGTCTATAATAAGAGAGAATGAGTCCACATGCAAAAAGAAGCAAAGACCTGGCATGGAGAGAGCCCTGAGCCTCCTGTCTGTGCCTCTGGATCCAACCATTCCTGAAGTTTGCTCTTAGACCTAATTCCTAAGGCAATAAACATGCTTATTTTCATGAACTTAGATGAAGCTCAGCTTCTTTCACTTGCAACAACAGTGTCCTGACTAACTCTCTGCCAGAAAGTATTCTCCTTGAGGCAAAGACCATACCTTATTAATTTGCACCCCTTGTGGCACCACATTTAGGATCTTCTCAGTTGGCATGTTGCACTGAATTTCCAGATTGTCCTTAAGGTACCAGCTACATTGTAAAATTGTGTGTGAGAGAGGAGGGAGAAATGACAAAAAAGAGCATGTTCTATGGCTCCTACGAGAGCAGAAATGGGACAGAAACTTATGCATTAGGAAAATTACAGAGTGATGGTAGTTGGGGCATGGTGACTCAGTGAGAAGCAGATATACCCTCTTATTTCAAGTTCATTGATTTAGATACACAATTTAACAATGAAAGAAAAAGCAAGACATATTTTTACTATTAAGTGTGGGGTAGCAGTGTTTTGTCTACCTATAGGTTCGTATAAATATTTATATTACATTTCCTTGCCAATTAACTGGTACTTGTTAATCGCTGCTTAGATTTCATCCATCCGTCCACCAGTACTTACTAATTGCCCAATAGAGTGTGAGGCGCCACGGGAGCTGCAAAGATGAATTAATACCCAGATGCTGCCCTCGCTTGTGAAATACCTATTCGGTAGCAGCCGAGGGGACTTCATGAAGATAAACTTGTGTTGAAAAAAAAAAAAAATCACACCGTAAAGTTATGTAAGTTTCTATTTTAAAATCATCTGGTTCTAATTTACTAAATTTAATGCTTTAGAGTCGATGCCAAAGTGCTACATTTGATTTATGGAAATACTTTAGCACATTTTTTCCATTGCGCTTTTGTACAATATATTTACCGCCCTTTTGTTACGGTTAGAAAGATTACTGACCTCAAAAAAAGTTCTCTTTATGAGCTTGCTGATATTTTATTACAAAATGCCATAAGATGGACTAAGAGGTCTAGTAAACAAGCATATTCACTCAGGAGCGTTCCACGTGGATTAGCTGGGTGTGTGTGTGTGTGTGTGCACGCATACGTATGAAACTTTCACAGAGAGGTCCATCTGGAAAATGGATGTTAAAAAACTTTCTCTTTATGCCAAACCACTTCTTTTCAGAGCAGACAAGTTCTTTGGGGTAAGGGGTGATATTTAAATAGTAGCCATATCATGCTACACTGCTACCAAAATAATAATGTTAATACCAAAACATAAAAGAATGTCATAGACCCAGATTTCCAGCATCCCAGAGGGAGTTTACAAGATATTCCAGTAAAATGAGGGATATGAGACTGTGGACGTAGTCCCATCTGTGTCAGTGGCTCAGGACCTGGGCACCCACCCGAGGGCAGTGGCACAATCTGCCTCGGGTGGGGGAGATGGCAGGCTGTTCCCACTTCGTCCACCCTCCTGACGTGCTCACCCACTGGGGTCCTGATTCCACCGAAGAGGCCCGGACAGATCTGCCCCAGGTCCCAGGAATGAGCCGCCTGCACGTGGCCTCTGGGCTCTGGGCTGGACCGGCCTCCTTGGCGCTGCAGTTGGGCGACTATTCGTGGCATTTTACAGAAACATCAAGACCTCTTGCCAACCTTTTCACTGAAGCCTCCCAGACAGGCCGTGGTTTAGCCAACAAAGCCGGCCCCGGATTTTCAAAGTGGCCCTTAAAGGCCCGAGTGCAGTCGTTTATTCCCGCCTCGGCCTTCGCTGGCTTGCAGGAGTGAGGGCTTTTCACGCGCCTGGAAAGAGGTGGCCGCCCAGGAAGCCCCCTGCCTCGCAGCGCTGCATTTCTTTAAAACAGAGAAACCTCATTTCCCTCAAACAGAGTTTAGACAAGTCTTACAGACAAAAAACTGCAGAGGCCGGCCCAGTCAAAATGTTTTCTTCCCAACAGGCTATTTTTACATCAAGTTCTACGACATGGGCTACAGGTGTTCCAAGGCGCCAGCGCGGATGGGGACTGTCCTCGCGGCTCAAGGGCCTCCAAGGATGAGGCCCTGCATCCTCGCATGCCAAGACAAGGAAGGCCTGATCATCAAGAAACTGTCTAATATCGCTCTTCTCTGTCTGCCCATGATTTGCTCTCCCATCTCCTCTGCCCTGGAGACCAGTTTTCCCAGTAAAAAATGGAATTAAAAAGACGACAACAACACAGTACAGAGATCGCCGAGATCTTTCCTTCCTGATTCTTCTTTGGATTCTCTCCCACTTCACCACCTCAAGTTCAAATATTCCTTCCTGATCCTCAGCTCAAGTCTCACCTCCTTGAAATGTACTCCAGCCTCTGTTGACTCCTTTTCCTGAATTCGTGCTATGCTCACAGTCCATGCCACCGAGTCTGGCATTGGCATCGTGGCACCATTGTGTATCACTGTGAATCCCGAATTATATCCCAAACAATCCCTTGTTTGATGGCAAGTGCCTCATGCTTGCATACAGTTGACCTTGGAAATAAGCAAGCCCCGATTTGACCCAGGCAATAGCTATTTGTTTTTATTTGCATACAATTCACATACATATAACTCACCATTTTAAAGTACTATGCAGTGGCTTTCAATATATTCACAGTGTTGTACCACCATTATCACTATCTAATTCCAGAACATTTCATCACCCCTCTGAAAAAATCCATGCCCATCAGCAGTCACTCCCCATTCCTCCTCCCCCTTCCCTACCTCCAACCCCCTGGCAAGCACAATCATCAATCTAATTTCTGTTTGGCAACAGAAAGTTATAACTGACTTCATGCATTTTATTTCCAGCACAATTTCAAAGGCTGACACAAATGTGAGACTGGCCATTAAAATTTTTGTATGCATTTAAAAGGATTTCTTCAGTTGTATGACACATGTACCTTTAATACTTGCTAGGGAATGTGGAAAGATAACCAAAAAATGGTAATTAAATATAGAGAGGGAAAGCAAACATTGCAGGGAGTGCTGGTGAGTGAAGGCTTTAGAAAGAGAAGAGAAACAAGGTTTTGTCATAGGACAGAGAGATTATTCTCTTTTTATTTACCTTGTAGAGCTGTCTTATCATGTGCCAGAAACAACTAAACACATTATCTAATCTGGGTAACAACCAATCAGGTAGAAGAATCCTACTCAAATGAGGAACCTGATGATCAGAGAGGTGAATGCCTTGCCCAGGATCACACAGCAAGGGTTTAATCGAGGTTTTGTCTGGCTTCAAACTTCATGCTCTTAATGACCTTTTGTTTCCTTTGAACTCTGTGGCTCTATAGATCCTTCAACTGGTCCCCAAAAGTACCTTGGTGTGGAAATAGCTATTCTATGGAAAATAGCCAGAAAACAGGGACTGGTATTACAAACATGTTCCCAGCCTGGACAGAAAAGAGCCTCGGCTATTGTGTGAGGCTTCTCAGGTTCTGTGATTCTCACGAAAGCTAACAGAGCCTCTGGCCTATCACACCCTCAAGGCCAGTCTTATCCAGAAACAGTTTTGTCCAGTCACCTGAGGCCAGCTCTCAGATTGACAGTAAGCCTCCTGAACACCAGAGCTATTCTGGCTTTCTCCAACTCTGGTAACTTGATGGGAGACGGAGGTCCCATCTGCTCCTACGTGGCCCTGCTATCTGCACATGGCTCTCCTTGATGGGCTGGTTTCTGAGGACTCAACTAAATGTCTTTGCAGTCTCTTGCCAGCTACCTGCTGTCTCCACTACCTGATCATTAAATAGTGAAGCTTCTCAGGGCTCTCCCTTTGTTCTCTCTCTCTGGGCAATGCAACCCATTCACAGTGCTTCCACAGTCACCCATCTGCATGCCAATGACTCCCCAGTTTTCATTTCTGTGATAGTTTATATGTTAACTTGGTTGGGCCAACCATGCCCAGATATTTGGACAGGCATTCTGGTGTTTCTATGAGGGTGTTTGGATGAGATTTACATTTAAATGGATGGACTTTGAATAAAGCAGATTGCCTAACACTTGTGGGTGGGCCAATCAGTTGAAGGCCTGAGTAGACCAGAAGGCTGACCTTCCCTGAGCAAGAGGAAATTCTGAAGATTTCCTTTGGACTTCATCTGCGACATCAGCTCTTCCTGGTTCATCTCTAGAATGACCTTGAACTCGAACCGCAACTCTTTCTTAAATCTTCAGGCTGCTGGCTTCCTCCATCAAATTTTGGCCTCTCCAATACTTCACAAATATATGAGCCAATTTTGTAAAAGAAATATTTCTTTCTTTACACATATATATTCTCTTGGTTCTTTTCTCTGGAGAACCTTGACTAGTATAATCTCTGAGATCTAAATCCCTGTGTACACCTGGCTACTGATCATATTCTCTGAGCTGCTCATAATCACTTCAAGTTATTATCCACCCCAGCCCTCTGGCCTCACTCATCCTTCAGAGGTCCCCTGAAGCAGTAGCTGCACATGAGGCTATGATCAGTAAGCTGGCATCTCCCTTACCCAGCTCACAGTCAATCACTAGACCTCTTGGTTTTGCTTCCCACCTACCTTTCAAACTATCCACAACCCCCTGTACTCGCTGTCTCCACCCATACAGCTTGGGCCACCGTTGTCGACAGATTTGAGTCTTTGTGAGTTCACGCAGGCCTCCAATGCATTCTCTTCACTGAGGCCAGAAAAACTTTTTAAAAAGACTAATCTGATTATGTTCTTTCTATGCTTAAAGGGCTTCATCCAAATTTTCTCAAGGAAAAGTAACAAAATGAAATAAAACAAATCCTTAATGTGGCCTGGCCTATAACAGCGCTCCTCCAAGCCTTCTACATGCACCCCCCTCCTGGGGCTCTTGTTAAAATGCAGCTCTGGTTCCTTAGTCTGGGTGGAGCCTGATAGTCTGCATGTCCAACAAGCTCCTGGGGGATGATGGAGCTGCCGGTCCATGGGCCACTTTTAGAGTGTCAGTGGCTTAGAAGACCCAGGATGACTGGGCCCCTGCCTGCTTCTTTGGTTTTCTCCCTTGAGACTCTCCTTGAATGCAGTGTTGCAGCCACTGGCTTTTTAGTTCCTCAAGTGCAACATGCTGCCTCTCACCTCAGGGCTGACAGCACTTCACCTCCTGACCCTGGCTCAGTGTTCAGGATTCATCTGAACTATCACTCTGTTATTATGGTGCAGCTCCTGGTTATATGTCACCGTTGCACACCGCCCCTCTCATAAAATTCATCGCAGTTGTTATTTCTTGTTCAAAGTCCAGCTTTTTATGAGATTGCAGGTGCGTGAGGGCAGGGACCTTGTCTATCTCATTTACTGCCTTGGTACTGGGTATGACTTAGCCAGAGTGCTGAGCACCTAGAATTGCATTCACTCATTTTTAATTTAGTCTCAATAGGTCAGTCAGTTCACTCAATAAACATTTATTGAGTACCACAAGGTTAGGTTTGACTGTGCGTCACAGAAAAACCCTAGAAGAACAGGCTTGACGAAGGTAGAAGTTAATTTTCTTCTCACTTATTGGAAGTCTGGAGGAAAGCAGTGTAGGGCTGACTGAGGGCTTCAGGAAGTCTGCAGACTCCCAGGTTCCTCCCATCTCATGCTTTGCCCTTCTCAACAAAAGGTTTAAGGCTGCTCAAGCTCTGGCCATCACATCAGCAGTCCAGTCAGCAGGAAGGAAGAAAGGGGAGAAAAATGTGCCTCCGCTCTGGAAGGTGCACATGGACCCTCTGCTCACATCCCGTTAGCCAGATCTTGATCACATAAGCACACCTAGCCGCAAGGTAAGCTGGGCAATGTAGTCTTTATCCTGGGTGGTCATCCCATGACTAAGAGGAGAATGGATATTGGAAGGAGACTATTAGTGTCAGCCACAAGTACCTAAAGTGTAAATGTATATAGTAGGTGCTTGAGAACTATTTGCTGAATGTGTACACGTCAGGCTTGGTCTGGCTGTCAGGATAGCCCTCTGCTCATGGCAGATAGTCACACTAAGCCAGTAGGTTATAAATTGCACTTCCCTTCCCCTGCAGAGGGGTTATGCTCTGTCTGCTGCCTTAGGCTTTTTCCCAGGGCCTGACACTGGCTCTGCCCTCCTGGTACACAATGTCATGACTGTAGGGGTCATGGTGAAAGGGCTCTCAGAGGCTCCAGCTAGGACTAGGTCACTCCCAGCTTTCTCCAACCCACAGAAGTGCCTAAGCCATGACTGCTGGGTTCTGAAGTGGGTCATGAGCCCTCCGGGTTCTCCACACGCCACACAAAGAGGCGTACAGATGGATGGGTGTGGCCGAAGTGTAACCAAACATCCATCCAGCTTGTGAATCAGAGAGAAGGAGGGAGGGAAAAGCTGGGACTAGGAGAGGAAAGAGCCCCTGATGGTCTTTCTCCCAACTGGCCATTGTCCTTGGAGGTCAAAGATGGTGTAAAGTTGTACAATTTTGTGATATATTGGTTCTGGATGAGAGGTAAGAGTCCTGCGACAAGCATAGGAGCCAAGGCCTAAATTTAATTTGCTACACCATGAAAATGAGACAATTGTATTTAGCCTTGTTGGAATCCCCACATGTCACTCCATTCATTTACCTCTCGGGGTGGCTTCTAACATCTCTCCTTTTCCTCAGCATCATCAATGCTAAGGGGAAGCATCCCTGGGTACCCTTAACACACTGAGGAGGAGAGAGGCTGCTAAGTGTCCAGAATCACATTCTGAATGTACTTCATTCAGAAGAGTGAAGTTACTGAAGTGCTCAGTGCCCCCTTCTCCAGTACGCTGATATTCATTTAGTAGGGATCCGTCCTCCCAGGTCAGGACAGACACCTGTAGCTGAGGCCAGAGGCAGTTTTTGAGTTTGACAATGATTGTTCCCTTGGGATAAGTGTTTTGGGAATGCACTGTGACTTCAGCTCTGAGATTCCAGAAATGGGCACAGCCCCACCCCATTCCTCTGAGCACCGAAGCACCCCTAAACTTCACCATCCTGTGATGTTTCCAAATTCTCATTTGCAAATCAATTTAACAAGGCCCCAGGCTGAACCCCCTGGCTAACAAAGTTAAAATGGTACTTCTTACTAGATCGGAGCATAAACCACAAGCCTGCACATTTCTTATTATCTTTACCTTGCATCTCTAACTGCCAGTCAGTGCACCATGTTTTAATTTCTCTAGGCCCTGTGCCTGAGTCTTCCACCTGTGGGAAGGTCTCAGAATTTTGCTCTATGAGGCGGCTTAAAATAGACCATAGGTTTTGTGATAAGTGACTGTTTACTTTGGGTTTTAAAGGAGTACAACCTAGAGTGGAAAGAGCAAGTGCAATTCTATAAAAAATAAAGTCCTATAAAAACTGGCTGGTGACTATTTCATTCAATCTTAACTCTCTCAACATGGAAAATGTAATTCAAACTTAACTAATGTAGTCAACAGTCTCTAACATTTCAGGGAAGATAAAGGTTTTAGGGACCAATCAAGGTGTTTTGTTGTTCTGGTTGTGGTTGTTTTGTTTAAATCACCTTTCTTGGTCTCTTGTTCTCCATTAATGGGGTATCTATGATGGGAACACTTCATAGTAGGAATATTGGCATCCAGGGTAGGTAGGTGAGGAGCTCAATACCACATCGCAGAGGAAACCAACAACCTTTCTGTGGAGAGTTATGTCCAGAAGCACCTTTGGCTCTCATGGTTCTCTCTCCTCTCTAAAGTGGGCGGGACCCAGAGCGGGCCCAGTTTGGAAGGTGAAAAAGCTGAGGCCTGATCATTTCTGTACAAGGGATTTCTCCAGCCAGCAGAGCCAGTTCAGCCCAACTCCAGGTTTCTGCGTTTAAGTCCAGTTCCCTCCCACGCACTAGGTTCTTCTCTAGTGACCCATTTCTTTGTGCATATACACATGTGTGGTGAAGTGCAAAATTCTCCCCTTACCTCCTGCTTTTTTAAAAAAAAATCCTCAGCTGAGGATATGTTTTCGTTGATTTTAGAGAGAGAGGGAGAGAGAGAGAAACATTGATCACGATCGCATTGCCTCCTATAGGCACCACAACTGGGGAACGTGAAACCTGGGTGGATACCTTGACTGGAATCAAACCTTCGATCCTTTGGTACACGGGAGGATGCCCTAACCACTGAGCAACATAGGCCAGGGCTTGCCTCCTGCTTTTATTTCACATAAATGCCTGCCCCGTACTGTGTGTTTTTGCTCTCCCCTGTGGTTGGAGGCTGTGCTATTTGATTCCCGTCAATCAAAGATTGTATTTTGCTCTCCCTGCTCGAATTAGAGCGGACTCCTCTAGCCCCTCGTTGAAGCACTGCCTCTGCTAGATTCTCATGTCAGGTCTGCCCTGGGGGCCGCGGGGCTCTTAGCAGAGGCCCTGGAGGCCTCTCTAGAGACAACTGGTATTCTCATTTTCTACCAGCCTGAGCCTGTCATGAACTTTGCAGCCCACTGGCAGCTGAGAATACAGATGAAGACAAAAATCAGAAAAGGGCTTTGGAGGCTCTAAGAGGGTGCAACTGCATGAAGGAGCAGTAGGTGCCTATTGAAAAACCTAACCAGCTCCGATGTCCTCGCCCCGTGGTGATTTGTTTCGCTCTGCTTATTTGGAATGCCTGAGCAAAACATCTCAGCACAAAATCCGTGCTGATTTCATTCTCTGTGGGCCTGAGTGGTCCCTTCCCTTCCTTTAAAGAGAGTAAAACGAAGTAACACATGCACACAGTCACACCCGACCCACACCCCAACACACACACAATCACAGATACGTACTAAAACATGATTCACTGCAAATCGGCGTTAAAGACCCTGGAAGTCATGGTTGACCTTTTCCCAGGCCTCCTGGAAGCACCCCCTTCCATGGTCAAAGAAATACTAAAGAGGTCAGGAAGGAGCTGCCAGGAAATGGGCGTCTTTGTTCCATGTCGCTTACACGGTTCCATTATGTGGATGGAGCCCTCCGCACATGCAAACAAAGCACTGCTTTCTTAACATGCAAAGTTGGGAATGACAAGTATTGGAGAGAAGCTAATTCCCAGCCTAGCATAGCTCGCTTTTCCTAGATAAAGCTCTAGCTCTCAATCATATGGATTGTTTTTGTGTGTAAATTGGTTTTGTACCCCAGGGTCGATCCTTAAAAAAATAAAATAAAAATGAGAGAGAGGTAGAGGTGATAGGAATACATTCCCCCCTCAATTTCAACACAGAAAACATTCTTTTGGAAAATCGGGCTTGCGCTTGATGTTTTTAATGCTTACTGGTGGTTGCCTAGAAACAAAACATTATCTTCTGGGGAAACAGTAGGGACAAGAGAATGTTTAAGTTTGTCTTAATGATCTAAGATTCTTGCAAAACAGCCGAGTCAACCAGGATGTGTTCTTTCAAGAACCTCCAGATAAGGATCAGATTATGGTCAAAAGAAAATGCATAGACTTTAGTCCTAATGTTAGGGCCCCCATTAGTCTCTTATGGAGGCAATGTCCTATTTTGGTTTTGCCACACTCTCGCGTGGGTAATCATTCAACTCACAAAAACGTGTCAAATCAAACTGAGTTCTAATTTTTGTTAATAATAATAATAAAAAAAATCTCACCTTGCAGGATTTCAAGGGAGGAAAAGATATAATGAAATCAAACAAAGCCTCCCAGTTGTAGGAATCTGGCCTCCTCCATCGGACTGCAGGGAGTAAGTGTACGTAGCAGTTGGTATTTCTGAAGAGAAAATTTGATCAGGGCATGCGCTTCATTCTTCACCTTTGTTTTCTCCTCCTTGAAAAGTCACAGGTCTCCAGGAAAATTGCCGGAAAATGTATGTGATTTCCTTTCCTTGCATAACACCACACCCTGGGACAAACTCACATCGATCGAGAGTTCAAGCCTGAACTTGCATGTTAACTTATTTAAAATGTTCTAAATTGGTTTCTACTTTTTAATTTTATTAATGTAAAATTTTATGTATGGAAAGCCCTGGTGTTTTTTGGAATTTAACTCCTGCTTCCTGAACACAAGGGGCAGCAACACAAAAATGCATACGTGAATGCAACTCATCCTAAGGATTCTCCACAAAGAGTAAAACAGATCGGGCACTCACCCTTTCAGACAATGATGATTCAGGCAGTGATGTGAAAGCCATATAGATAAATGAGCAAGCACTGAGAAAGAATGACATTTATCTGATCACTGTATACTGGCATATTCATTTTTTTGAGAGTTGTCATTTGGAGCCTCCAGTTAGTATCATGGCATCTTCAACCATATGTTAAAAGCATGTGGTTAAGCTTGCTAGATAAAATACAGAATGATCAGTTACATTTGAATTTCAGATAAACTATGCATACTTTTTTTATAAGTATATTCCAAGACATATTTGGGGCATATTTATATAGGAAAATATTTGTTGTTTATCTGAAATTCAAATTTAACTGAGAGTCTTGTATTTTTATTTGCTAAATCTGACAACTGCACATGTGGAGAAATAGTATTACTGCCATGACAGCCATCTGGAGCAAGAGGAGAAATCCCACCAGGCCCAAGGATGACAGTACCTTCCTGTTAACTCGGAGACACTCACAACACACCTAGCTCCTCTCTCCCCGCAGAGAGCACCTCTTACCATTTCCATCTTACAGCCTTTCTTAGAAGCTCAAGTAGGTGAAATGTCACTGGTATCAGTGCCGTCTTAGAGTTGCTACTTGAGATTATTCCCATCACCTGAGCTTTAGCGAGTGGCATTTCAGTTGAACAAATAATTTTTCAGCACATACACCTTTGTAAAACAGTATGCTAGTCAGAGTCTCTTTTCTCGAGGAGTGTATAGTCCAAAAGAGAAGACTGATATGTCTACAACCGATGCTAGTTCAAGGCAACATGTGAAAAGATACAAATAAAGTGCCACAGGATCACACAGCGAAGTGAACACATTCTGTGAGGAGTAGGAGATGAGAGAAGAAGCCGTGGAGGAGAGAGTGGGTGAACTGGGCTTGGCAGGGAAGGAAGGTTCTTGGTGGGCAAAGATACAAACCAACAATTTCTCATGTTGAGGGAATGGAACTATCAAAGAAATATAGGAATGTGTGAGCTGAGAAAGTTTCTCTTCCACTCCAGGAGAGAATGAGTCATTTATTTGTTTGTTCGGCAGATATTTATTGAACACCAATGCGTACATTAATGCAAAATTATGATTGTGGAAAGAGCTATGAAGTAGAGCTACATGGTGCCGTGACGGGTAGATATGAGGAATGACCTGGTGAGGGAGGTTGGCCTTTGTGAGGGAGGCAGTGATTCAGTTGAGTTCTGAAGGCAGAATGTACTTAACCAGCTGGCGGGGTGGCGATGGCCTGGGAGGGATAGGACATAAGCCAGATGAAACATGTGCAAGTGGCAGAAGGGAGCAGGAGGCATTCAAAGACCTGAAAGAAAGCCAGGGTGTTTGAAGCACAGAGGTGGGGATATCATGCTTGAGAGGCAGGTAGCAGTTGGATCCATGTGAGGCCTTTGGGATCTGTTAAGGAACTTTTTCTTAATCTCCAGAGCACTATGGAGCCATTCTATGTATTTAAGTAGGAGTGTAACATACTTTGAGTGTGAAAGGCTCACTCTGGCTGCACAAGTGAAAAGAGATGGAAGGGAAACCAGATAGTGTGAGGCCATTTAGGAGGCTACTTCAGTAATTTGGGCAGGAGTTGTGAAACTTGTGTTCTCTGTCTCTCCTGATGATTTTTGGTGTGCTACATTTTCAGAGGGATCTGGTAATAGCATCATGAGGTCTCTAAGCAGTACACCCACAGATCATCTGGGTCTTGATGGCCCAGCAAAGTGAGAAGACTTTCACAAGTCACTATGTGTGGTTACTGCTAAAAGGAAGTAGGGGCACCGGGTATTATAACTGAACAATGGTAGTTCAACAGAGTCCTGGGGGATGTTTCAGGCCTCAGAGAGACAAGGGAATGCAGGCTCACAAGCCAATTGGCCTTGGCTCTTTAGAACCACCTTTCCTGACAAGGTAGAGCCCCGATTGCTTGATCTGGTGTCTTCCTGTGGAGCCCTTCGGGGCACTAGCTTTTTCTTCTCCCACTGGTTTCTTTCCTGCCAGGTGTACCTGTGGCAGGAGGGCAGAATGATTCTACAACTCTTGACAAACTCTTAGGACCTCTTTAGCCCACTCCAAAACCAAAGGGGCACCTCTGCTCTGGTTGGCTGTGCTCACCAAATAATTATCAAGAAGTGTAAGTGACGTCTCTTTCATAGGTTCTTTGATATTTAATTCTTGTATCATATACTCATTGCAAACTCTGTGGATTCAAAAGAGCCCTTACAGTAGCCTTTTGTGAGTATGAATTGATTTAGGTGACATTATATGCTGTGCAAACTCGGAGCAACCCCGATGTAAATGGTGTATTTGTTGACTGATGCACTTTCATGCACCTTCCAACTTAACTGCAGGCCAAACCTCCCTTTGATAGCATTGGTCAACCTCGGAGCATGTTGGTCATGTGCTCAGGAATGCCCCCAAAACAAGGCAAAATTTAATAAGTATAATGAGTCACATTGGCTCTCAGGCCCTTGGAGAAATACAAAGTTTGGCCATTTGACTCCTGGTTCCAGATCAGCCCTTTTTTGGGGGCCATCAAACACGTGGATCTTATTTATTAATGGTTAATAGACCCTTCAAATGGTACAGCCCAGGCTTTTTCTACTTTGGCACTATTGAAATTCTGGGTTGAATAATTCTTTGTTGTGGGGACTGTCCGTGGATCATAGGATGTTTAGCAGCATCCCTGGCCTCTACACTAGATGCCAATAGCGCCCTCCTCTACCTAGTTGTGGCAACCAAAAATGTCTGTAGCTATTGGCAAATGTCCTCTGAGGGGACAAAACATCCGGTTTAGAAACCCTGGTGTTCTCTACCATCCTCATTTATCAAATGAGAAACTAAGATCCAGAGAAGGAAGAATTGCTCCTGAGGGTCCACCACCCATGGCCACAGCCCTGGAGGTAGTCCTCAGGTCATTGGAGTCCTAGTCTGGGTCTGTCTCCAAAACAGACCATTTTTCCAAACTTTGCTGCTTTCTGTCAATGTCCCCACTCTAGACACTGCTACTTACCCCTTCCCTTTTGTTCTAATTTTATTCTTTCTTGCGTTCTTTTGCCCCCCAGTGTTCTGCCTGGAAGTACTAAGAGATTTGCAAAGTCAAATTCCAATCCAACAGAAGAGCTGCTCTCAGGCAAAACTCTAAACAGGATGAGAACTGAAACTTTTCATTTCTGCCTTCACAGCAACTGGGTGGAGCCCTGGGAACAACATAAATGCTGTGTGTGTGTATGTGTGTGTGTATTGAGCAGCATACAAGTTTATCTTTCTTTTGTTGTTGTTGTTAATCTTCACCCAAGGATAGTTTTTCCATTGATTTTTAGAGAGAGTGGAATGGAGGGAGGGGTAGAGAGAGAGAGAAACATTGATGCGAGAGAGAAACATGGATTGGTTGCCTCCTTTTTGCACCCTGACTGGGGCAGGGATTAACTTGTAACCCAGGTATGTGCCCTTGACTGGGAATCAAACCTGCGACCCTTCAGTGTGTGGGCTGATGCCCTAACCACTGAGCAACACCTGCCAGGGCCAAGGCTATCTTTCTTATTCCTTGCCTCCTGTTCTAGTGAGTAGTCTCTTGCTCATGGACAAGTATCCTTAGGTCCATCTGTTGCTTTTTATTTTTATTTTTGCATTTTTTTTTTTAATCTTCACCTGAGGATATGTTTTTATTGGTTTCAGAGATCAAAGAAGGGAGAGAGCAAGCGAGAGAGAGAAACATCGATGTTAGAGAGAAACATCGATCAGCTGCCTCCCTTAGGAGCCCCACAACCTAGGTATGTTCACTGTTCAAAATCGGCCCGCGCGACCTTTTGGGGTATGGAACTACGCTCCAACTGACTGAGTCACCCAGCCAGGGCCCATCTGTTGCTTTAACACTGACTCTCACAACCTTTTTCACACCAAGATATCAAGAACTGATAACAACCTCGAATGATAATTTTCTACAGCTTGGGCATATCCGCACAGAGGCAAAGGCCAGACCAAAGAGGCCCTGTGACAGCCGTAATTGGTCGCACATTACTCCAGGCCTTTTTCTAAATGAATCATCTCAAACCAAAGTCCAAAATGAGTACAGACAAACTCAAGTTTCATCACAGCACCCTGAAGCATTCACAACAATCAGCTTCCTGATGTAGCTACACTGCTACAGGACGCAGGGCGCTAACTTCGGGGAGGTTCTGAGGGCGCCCGGGCCTGCCCGGGGCTCAGAGGCTCACCGAGGCCAGGGGGCCTGAGCCCCAGCCTTTGTCCCGCAGGGGACCCGTGCGGGCCGCCTGCCGCTCAGGCGGGCTCAGCTGTGGATGGTGTGAACGCTCTTCTCTGAACCGAGCTTCCAACAAGCCTCGCCTAATGCTCTGACATGCCCGCTCTCAAGAATTGGAAGGGAAGTGGTTTTGTGGGTTATAATGCATTTTTTTTTTACATTTAAGTTTCGGGTCACTAGGTTATTGGTCTGAAGAAGCATTTTTTGCTATTTGACATGGTTTAAAAACCATCTCGCCACCTGACTCCGTGCACCTCATGACACCCATGGGTGCCTGTGTGCACGTCCCTCCTAAGCTGGGAGAGGTCATTAAGCCATCGGATGGGGTGATGTCTATTCGGGCCAGAGGACACAAAGTCACCAAGTTTTCAGGGCTGACTGCGCCGCAAAGCAAGGTGAAGCTGGCGAACGCCTGAGGGAAAGATTATTTATTACTTCATAGGTTCCTGGCATTGCAGCTGTTATTTCTGTCGTAAGAGGAGCTAGAAAAAGCTGCAACATGAAACCAGAAAACGCACACCTCATTTCTCTCCGTTGGCACTTGGTGCTGCTGGTGTTTTCCTTTGGGGTCTGGTGGAGCCTCTCTGTGCAGGGTTGAGGGGGACCTGGAAACAAGACCCAGCTCTGGGCAGGTCGTGCGGAGGAGCTGGGCACAGGGAGACCCGCTCGACCTTTGTGCTGCTCCAGGTGGGGTGTCCCTTCCCCTTACAAAACAAGACCCTCGGGCGACACAGGGCTCCTCCCGATACCTTTGCTCTGGTGGCCTTACAGGGAGTGCAGTTTCTGCAGGTGAGGCAGAAACCTGATGGCATCCTCTACCTGGAACCTGGTCATTCACAAACATTTCCCCCAGTTAAACTTTACTGACTTTTCACCTCCAAAGGCAGACTTGGAAGATGGCAGAAATGGCAAATCCCAAGTTTTTAAAAAGGCCAATCACTTTTCAGATCCCTGTACATGAAGTGTCTAATAATATCCTTGAAAACAGCAGGGCCCTATGAAACCTTGATGTAATAGGGTGGATTTTGAAGATGAGTTTTGGTCCTGTCCCCTAAAACTAGCACTATAAAGGAATGCCACCATGCACATTTTATGAGTATGCTTAATAATTTAATCTTAGAGTTCTAGGCATGCATTATTGTTAGAAAGATGCTGTTTACCACAATGGAATTTTGTTTGTATGTTCTTACTCAAAACAAAAAAAGAAACCCTGTAAAAACTATACACAGACATGAGCAGTCTGTAACATATTCCTCACCCTTCCTGGAGTTAGAAATACAAGTCATGTTGTTGGGAATGATCAGCATAATTTCTAATTCTCCAATAACAGAGGTAAATATTGTTTTAAGATAGACTGATCAAATAGTAATATTAACTAGCCATTTTTACATTTAGGTAAAGACACTGAGGGCGATGCCACTAAGATCAAACCTAAAGAGAGATCAGATCAGATGGTTGCCTAAATTATATGGTGTTAGGAGTCTAGCGATTGTCTTTTTAAAACAAACAAACAAACAAACAGACATGAGGGCAAATAAACAACAACCACAACAGAAAATCCCATAGAAACAAGGCTTCTTCCCCATCTGCTTGCCTCAGTGTCAGAAACTGTATCATTAGGAACCTGTTCACTTGGCCTATAGCAGATAGCTTTTAAAGTACAGATAACCCTAAAAAAGAGGAATTCAATCACCGTTAGTCACTTACATTATAGTAATATTTAGTTCTTTAAATCCCTCCAGGCCTGCCATGGTCATTGATGTATAAAGAAGGGTTTAAAAATGTATGTTGGTGGATTTGATAGTAATAAACAGAGTAACGGATGTACATCCAGGAGCTCCCAGAGTCCTCCTTCCTCCTCAGAAATCTCTGCCCTGGCACACCAGAAATGTCCTGTGATGGGAATACTTGGGAGGGCAGTAAAGTGAGGGGGTTAAAAACATGGAATTTAGAATCAGGTGGAACTGGTTTCAAATCCAGACACTGCCACTTAAAAGTGGTGTGCCTTTGGGTGAATTACATAGTCCTTCTAAGTTTCAGTTTGCCCATCTGTAAAACAAAGTCAATAATATTTATTTCATAAGGTCGTTGTAAAATTAAAAGAAATGTTGAATGTAAAGCCACAGAGTAAGTGTTCAGTAAATGGTCAAGATTGGGAAGGTGATGATAAAGATGATTTCTCACCCACTCACTGTCACCTTGGCTGTGGGCATTGAGTGGATGGGCTCACATTAGCTGACTTAGAAGAGGTGGAAGTTTAGGAACATGGATGGTGGGTCTTAAACAACTTGAGATTCCTGGGCACCTGGGGGCAGGGACTGTATTAAAGTGAAAAAGATATAGAAATTTTGCTAGTCAGGGAAGACAAACTATTTCTCAAAATTTTGGGATGATGGGCCTTTGCACACCTGCTATGAAACATCCTCAGTGTTGAAGGATGTGTGTGTGTGTTACAAAAAAATTCTTCTGGGGTTAATGCTGTATATTTCCAAAATTTGATTGTACCCTGGTTGGCTCACTGTGGGGACAAAGCATGCAATGCTATGAGTTATTTTATAATTACTATAAAAACTAAGCCAATTTGAAAAGTAAGCTCAGATGTGCTATGAGGTTTGTTGTGACTACTAGCAGTTCTTTTTGGGGGGGGCAAGATTTGAGATAGCTGAGCAACCCAGAATATTAGAGCAGTGATGATTAGCGATGATAATGATAAAGAGGAAAAAATTTACATCTGCCTGAATCTTTTCAGCGCACCTAGCATTTTCACATTCAGTTGTAGGTGGTTAATATGACAATTCTGGAACATAAGCTAAATGAAGGAAGTTATTATTTCAATTTTATAGATGGAAAAACTGAGTCCTTGGGAGGCTTAACAGCTTTCTCAATGAAACTCTGTAGAGCCAGGATCAGAACCTTGGTCTTTGGGTTCTTAATTTTTGCTAAACATTAGTGATAGAGGTAAAAAAAATAGAACTTAATAAAATAATTATTATCCTTCCATATTTATCTCAATTTTTTTTAGCTTATTTAATTTTCACTTCATTCACTCATTCATCCAACATATATTGAGCCCTTCTTATTTGCTGAATGTCATTAGAAATATAAAGATAAATATGTCATAATCATTGCCCTCAAGCAGCAGTAAATTTGTACTGTATTTTATAAATTATACCTAGTTTATAAAATTTAAATTTTCCTAACTAAAAACTGAAATACACTGCCTAGCAAGCCTGATTACCTTTATGGAAACAACCAGAGAGATTATATGAACTTGGGTCCTGGAAAATTCAGGAGGTATGGTGTACGGCGGTTGTTGATAACTTATACTTCATTTTTACCGCATTTTTTCTGTTTTCCCTTATTTATGCTCCACTAAAATCCCCAAACAAGCAAAGTCCAGGTAGTGAAAGATCACATTGGTCCCATGATGAAGCTTAAGGTCACCACAGTCACTGCTATGATGGGTTAGACTCCTGTCTTACCCTTAGGATGTCAAGTTTGGAACCGGTCTCCTTGGAAGACATCTCCACCATAACCACCTCCCAAACCCCTCAGCTTTATCTGACTTTGAAGTACTTCTTTTAAAGAAATAAACAGATCAAAGGCCTTAAGTATTGTGGAATATTCCCCAATGTGGAAATTTGTTGGCCAAACTTGTGTCCAGACCAGATGTGCAGAAGGGGCAGTGGTTTAGGCGGCCCTTTGCCTTGCAGCCCCTGCCCCAGGTCCCTTTTACTGTGAGCTGATGGTGCCTGAGCTCTGGCTCTCAGATGGCCGGGGAAGGGCCAGAGCAAATTAACAAGCAACTTCCAAAAGGAGAGCGCCAAAGATTTGCTTTAAAGGCTCACTTTTTCTGCACCTTGAAAAACTCTGGCGGCTCTATTGGTGACAGATTTGTGGCAACATTCTTTTGGCCTAGGTAAATGTTTGAGCTCTTTTTCTCCTCCCAGATTGTGCAATTGAGAGCATATGGGTCTTGACTCCCTCCCTGCCCTACGGTGGAAACATGTAACCTACCCTTCTGAGTGTAGAAGGAAAAATAGACTTTGTTCAAGTCCCAGATTCTCTGCTTGAAGCAAATTTAGGAATTTATGTGTGGTTGGAATGAGGAATTATGACTATTCTGGAACCTGAATGCCACTCCACATTTCCAATTTGGCTTCAATTGTTATCCCAGGATTGGGTTCTTAGAGAAAAGCATTTCCATCCACATAGCCCAGAAAACCAAAATAGAAAACTCTGAGTTAAACACAATATAGATTTGCTAAAAGAATAAAATAAACTCCATCAAATACATGGAAAATAAGTTAGTGGAAGAGCAAGAGAAGAGATGTCTCAGGACTTCAGAGAGATACGGTTTTGAAAATCATGACATCTGTTTTATGTAATGTCACAAATAAAATCAGGTAATCAGGTGACATTTTAATAAACAGAATCATACCTTAAAGTGTAAACTCTGGGCCAAATTCTCACCTAATGAAATTAGATGAGGATAGTCTTATAGAAAATGAATTACTGCATTTTCCCCGTAGTGTTTCTGATGGTGAAAATCTAGGACAACCAATATTTTAACAGGAAATCTAAAAGAAGCAAACAGTAAGTCCTTGGGTAATTTCTAATTCTCATGATTTCACACTATGCATAATAATTGCATTTTTGGTTTTGTTTGAGTCCATTTCAAAGCTATTAAACATATGCTCAATGGGTGAGTATGTATCCCAGGGAAACCATTGTTTAAATGTTTAAAATCAGATAACTAGGCAGGATTTGGTAGCTTTGGGGGGTGGGGGTGGGGGGTAGATTCTGATTAAATGTAAAATAACACAAAGAAGTTCAAGAGTCTGGTCTGTATGATTAATAGTCTGCAATAGATATTAGAAATCCAGACACACTAAAGGCAAAATGCCTTCCCCTAGTAGACAGACTGTATTTTAACCTCTAAGGACTCTGCGTGTTTAGTCACTCTCTCAATTCAACTGCCTTTGCCAGCCCAGACTTCATTGGATTCAAGAGTAGTGGAAAAATCCCCTCCCAGGAGTAATCGTATCAAATTCCCCGAGTGTTTAATCTGTCTGGCACATGGAAGGCCCTCTTGAGCTGTGGAGTGCACAGCAGAGAGCCGCCGTAGGCTGGGGTGCTGGGGCTGGGAGAGTGAAAGCAGGCTGTTATTTTCTCCTTCCCAGCTCACATTCCTGGCCTTCGACATCATGAGGTCATCTCTTGGATGGAATGGAAGAGCATGTGTTAAGGTCACACATGGGTAGGTGTCATTTTTGTCTGGGACATTTACACAGGGAACTTGGTAGATGGAGCCCTATCACCTTCACAGAAAGGAAGTTCCGTAGTCCTAACCAAAATTTTAATTTATGGTTCCTTAAGCCTATATCCTTGCAAACCTTAGTCAAGGTGGAAAACAGTCCATTTTCTTCATAATAATCCCTGTAGAGCATCCCCTAGTCTTCCTGGGTTCGGGTTCAGACTCTATTACCTGTTGCCTGTGTGACTGAGGGCAAATCTCTTAACTCCTTTGTATCTCAGTTTCCTCATCTTTAACACACAGAAGATAGTAATATTTCCCACCTAGGGTCATTGTAAAGATCGAACGAGACCACATACGTAAACAACTTAAAGCAGTGCCATGTATGTGTGAAGCACTCAGTTGATATTTATTATTATTATTATTAAATTCTATATTCTGATCTTTCACTTACTTTTGGTATTCCCTTATGCATCTTTTTTTCCTGAGCCCTGGAAAATATTAATAGATTCCTCAGTACATTTTCTTTATCAACAAATATTCATTAAATACCTCTATGTGTAGGGTGTTCTGTGTCGAGAGGCTTTCTGACACAACCTAGGAAGATAACTATTCACACAGTCTGGTCTTTTCATGTGCTAAGATGTGTATGGGAGGCTAATAATGCAGTAACCATTTAGGGGGATGAGAGTAGGCAGGAGTAAACTGGGTGACACTTGAAGAAGTTGGAGATTTACCTGCTTTGAGAGGTAAGCACTTAATACCAGGATATCGGTATTGAATCATGGGATAATTAATTCATGGTTATTTCATATGTATGTTTTTGGAATGAGTGGGGACATTAAGAGCACATAAGAAGACCTTTTTGGCACCCACTAGAGTATCTAGGTTACTCAATTACAGATCCTGAGTGGGACATTAAGCAGAAAGAAGACTGGAAGAGAGAAACGATTGCTTGTTCAGGGAAACGGGGGGAAGCAATGGCCCTGTGCCTTCTGGACCCAGTGGGGAGGGAGTGGGGAGAAGGGAGGGTAGTCACCAGGTTCCCTGGATGTGGAAGAAGGGCAGTGGGAGAGGAAGGAGCATCTGCCCCTGCTGTCATTTTGAGAGAATAAGTGGCTCTGCACCTGGCACAGAGTAGAGGAGAGGGGATACTAGCGCCAGAGCTAGTAGGCCGAATTCACCTTCTGAAGGGCAGCAATGGGCTTCAGGAGATCTGGGCAGGCCAAGGTGTGGCCTCCGTAAGTGATGCCCCTGAGAAGGGGAACCAGGGAGCTGTGTGGAGCCACAAGGTCCCAGTGTCCAGTGTGGGTTCAGAGGTCATCAACTCCAGCAATGAACATGGAGTGACATCTGGAAAGCCTGAGGACAAGAAAGGGTCACCCAAGATTTGAATCTCCAGCCAAGTTGTCCTTTGAGTATGAAAGCAGCAGGGAGATATCATCAAGGATTCAAAAGGTCAAAAAAACACAGTATCTATGGGTCCTTTTGGCAAATAAAAACTGTGTCTTGAAAACCAATCCAGTCAAATAAAAAATGAGTCAAAATAAAGAGTTCAGGAACTGAGAGGCTGTGGATTCATTTAAAATAGCACTGAGACCAAACAACTGTAGGAAGTGTGGCTAAAGAAGAGAATGAAAGGTCACATGTAAATATAACTAATCAAATTGGAGATGGGGGAACAGGGGCAGGAAAAATATGTTAACTAACTTCCTCATCTTTCCCGTTAGGGAGTCAGTAGATACAATTTAACGATGAAAGGGCCAATTCAAAAATAACAATAACTTCAGCTCTTAAAATTTTGCATAAACATTTTCTTAATTTAGGGAGTTCTCCTAAGAACCAATATCTCTAGGGGTGAAGAAACATCTGAAATTCATCAGTTTTTTTCAGTTTGCAGTTTTTTTCTCATCTGAAAATTAAATTTAATTCTTTTAATTTAAAACTGCGTGAGTATAATCTCTTTTTTCAAGTGTCGATATGGAGTCATGGAATAATCAATCCTGGCTTATTCGGTAGAACTTCTGTATATCTTTCAGGCTTTTTACCTATTTATGTTCATGGGGAGGTGTCTGGGAGAACGCTTACCAAGTATGTGTACTGGTTCTTTCTGTGTCATGAGATTTGGGGTAATTTAAAAAAAATTTTTTAATGGCTTAGAATCCTTGAATCTTGATAGATTCTCAGGGAATGAAGAGAGTTTTTAAAAAAATTGATTTTAGATAGAGGAAGGGGGAGAGAGAGAGAGAGAGAGAAACATTGATGTGAGAGTGAAACATTGATCTGTTGCCTCCTGCACCCCTCTACCTGGGCATGTGCCAGCAGCAAGCCGGGCATGTGTCCTGACCAGGAACTGAACTGGCCACCTTTAGGTGCTTAGGTTGATGCCCAACCAACAGAGCCACACCAGCCAGGGCAAAATTTTTTTTAAAAATTTCCTCTATCACTTGACTTTTTTTTAGAGTATTTGCTGGGCTTTAACTTATTTTATCCTGTCAACAAATCTATACTTAGAGTTTTCATTTTAGTTTTCTAGGGTGTGTGGATGGAAACACTTTTCTCTAAGAACCTATCCTGGGATAACAACGGAATCAATTAATGTATTGTCCTTATGACCAGTTTAAATAAACTGGTCACCTTTTTACAGAACAAGAAGCAATTCTTCCGGAGGGCATGGGAGTGAGGAGTTGGGACAGAGGTGTCATTGGTACAGATGAAATGTGTTTATTAAATAATGTCCTAAACCAGTGGTTCTGAACTGGAAGTGATTTTTCACTCCCTTCCCCTCAATCAGGGAACATTTGGCCCAGTCACTACTGGGGTTGGGGCAGTGCTACTGGTATTAAGCGGGTGGAGACCAAGGATATTGCTAAATGTACTAAACCCACAGGATAGTCCCACAGCAAAGGACTATCTGGCCCAAAATGTTAATAGTACCAATTTTGAGAAACCCTGTCCTAAAATTAATTCACTCACAGAGTGAACCTGGAGTCAGAGGACCCTATTTAGGAGATGAAATCTCTCTAAGGAGCTGACTTTATTCTTTCTGGCTACAGGGTTTTTAGCCAGTACACTTATAAAAAACAACATGCCTGCTTTTTATTGGTCTTTAATTAGTCTTTTACTCTAGTATCAATTTGTCACAGGGGGATGAGAAATATTAATTGTAATCAGTGGTCTAACCAAGGGCAGATATAGTGTCCTATGGGACAGTTAGTGACCTTGTTCGCTGAGCTGATCTCCGACCTTTGTTCTTACTGGCTGAGCAAGCCCAGCCAGCCTATTTAAAGTCTTTGTGGAACCAGATGGGATCAGCTGCAGTAAGCAGGAAGTTAATGCAGGAAGGATCACTGCATTAAGCAGGACGTTAATGCAGGGAGACTGGACCAGTCTTGGCCTACGGGTACGTAGGGAATGAACCCTCTCCTCATTCACCCTTAAGACCATCCATCTCTGAATCAGTAACAACACATCAATAGATGGGAACGGGGATGGCTCCAGTGGAGCGGAGATTTTGCTCTCAGCCCCGCAGTTTTTACAGCACCCACACCACAGAAAGTCTGTGCATGCTGGGGCTACCTGCCTGCTTGTGATTACAAACAGCCTTCATATGAAATCTCAGCATCGTTGGCTGCTGCTTTCAGCAGCCCTTTCTGAAGTCAGTATCCCTTGACGTCAATTATTTTATTTTAGCCACAGCCATTTCTCTCTGGCAGTACTTTCTGCAAATGTGTCTTTTCAAGAAAACTAAACCTGGAAATAGCTTGTGACATGCCATCTGACTTGATCATGCCAAGAACACGTGGCTCTTGTGCTTATTAGATGCCACATGAATGGATTTCTTGGTCTGAAGCTTTGCTAAGGTCAGAAGTCTTCGCAAAAATAAAAAGCTACCACTTTCTTGGCTGCAGCGACGTAGTTCCCAGTATCTTTACATAATGCCTAAGACTTGTACTTTGACTTAAGTCTGTTGTATAGCGCTTAGGACATGTAGACGTGGCTTTAATAGCAACACAGGCTTCTTTGGTACTGGAGAGCAAGGTAGGCATCCAGGGATGTTAGAAGCAGTGGCCTTCAGCTAAAAATGTTGATTGCTGCATATATTATCAATTTACAACAGAGATCCTAGGGGGCAAGAGTGTGTGGGGTGTAATTCATTACATGTAACAATAGTGAGGTAGGACAAACAGAAAAAAACATGAAGTGATTATCTATCGAGATATGGATCTTGTCTGGGGGAGAAACTTGCCTTTATTAAATTTTCTATAAACCAATTATATCTAAATACTATATCTAAGGCATATAATACAGTTTATTTCTAAGCATATTCCATAAAATAGATTGAATTTAAGTAAAGAAATGAAAAAAAGCAACCAACTGACCCCAAGGCTTTGCCCTAGGGGAGTCAGTGCTTTAACCACAGCAGTCAGCCCTCAGCTTTGCAGTCCCTTTACCTGGATGTTATTGGTTCATCCGGAGCTTATGAGGCTCATAGGACAGACCCTTACTGATATAACTCAAAAGACAATACTGCAGACAGCCAGAATGAGAATTGATTTAGAGTGAGAAGTAAGATTGCCGAGTAAGTCAGAACACTGATGCTATCACCAGTTCCATACACGTTACAAGTACTCAGATCCATAGACTGAATAAATGATGTTTCACATATATGCTCTACCAGTTCATAGATGTATATGGCTGCATTGATTTGAAAGCATTGTATTTGTGTTTTTTAAAATTACAGTTTTTTCACTATCGAAAGTTCCTGAAAGTGTATTTTGATTAGCCTTCCCTTTTCTACATTGTATGGTATCAACCCCAGCCTCCCCAGCCACGATTTTGCTTTGCACAGTTCCAGTCAACTGCGGTCCAAAAATATTAAGTGAAAAATTCCAGAAATAAGCAATGAATAAGTTTTAAATTGCACATCGTTTTGAGTAGAGTGATTAAATCTCGCGCCATCCCTCCTCGCCCTCCCAGGGACATGAATCGTCCCTTTGCCCAGCATCTCCACGCTGTGTTCTCTCCCCACCTGGCAGCCCCTTAGTCATCTCAGGTATCAGATCCACTGTCCTGGTGTTTCAGTGCTTGTGTTCAAGTCACCCTCATTTGCTTTAATGATGGCTCCAAAGTGCAAGAGTAGTGATGTTGGCATTTCGGATATGCCAAAGAGAAGCCATACAGTGCTTCCCAAAGGGAAAAAGGAAAAGTTCTTGACTGAAGGGGGAAAAAATTATATGCCACAATTGCTAAGATCTGAGGTGAGAAGGAATCTTCATTCTGTGGAATTGTGGGGAAAGAAATTCATGCCAGTTTGCTGAGAGAGAGACCACATTCACATTATTTTTATTATAACATATTATTATAATTGTTCTATTTTATTATTAGGTATTGTTGTTAATCTCTTACTGTGCCTAATTGATACATTAAACTTGATCATAGGTATGTATGTATAGGAAAACATGGCATATACAGGGTTCAGTACTATCCGTGGTTCCAGGCATCCCCTGGGGCTCTTGGAATGCATCCCCCAGGATAGTCTGTTGTAATCTGGCTCCCAAACTGCCTTCTGGTCACTCGATTTAGACATTACTGACTAGCACATTTCAGGCTACTGCTCGGAGAGGCTGCCCGCCTGCCGGCTATTCAGTTTTAGTGCTATCATCTTTGTGCACCAATATTTGTGAAATTACTTCACTTTTTTGTTCAGTTTCAACCGTACTCTTTTATAAAAAGAAGTGGAAAATAAAGTGATAAATGAGCTTTTTCAGATCCAAAAATAAAGCCCCTCTTCCCCTGAAAATTTTTCCCATATTAGAAAAGTTTGAAAATCACTGAGACTGTATCTTCCAGTTATATTTCAGAGAAGAACCTAAAGACAAATTCTTAGGACACCTTTCCCCTGGTTAGCATACTTTCCACCTTCTATGAGTGGACACAGACATATTCTTCGGCTCGCTTAATCTACACTCGTGTAGTCTACCAGTCTTTTCCATACTAGCCTTTCCTATGCAAGCTGCAATTGCAAATAATTGCAAAATGATTCTTCCTTGATGAGACTTAATGTATTTCTTAAGTCTCCCTTAACGCACATCTACAAACCACCTCAGTGATGGTTATTCCTGATCATAAATAAACCCATGCATTTTGTGTTGATTTTCATTAGATTTTCCAAGAGGATCATATTTCATGATTTTATCCTTAATTCAGATTCATTTATCATCATTCTCTATGGCTTATCTAGTCCTCAAAGAAATGTTAGTTTAATATTAAAGATGTAAAGCATTTCTAATATTTGGAACATTAAGTATTTTATATTATCAATAATTAAGACTTCAGTTCTTGTTAATTGTATTACATTTGAATAGCATGATATTGTTTAAGAATCATTTTCCCAGCCAGGCCTTTTTGCTGTCTGATTTTGTATCAGGGTTCAAAGAAATGGGGGGAGGAAGTAGAACAGTACTCTCATTCCCTCCATCAACCTTGGTGTTTGTTCTGGGCATATGCACCTGCTCTCAAATCAGGCAGTCACCTCCTTACCCCCATTCTAGCTCCTTTCCCAGGCAGCTGGGGAAAAGGCAATCTTATAGGCATCTTTGAACTATTTTTGTGAGTCTCTAGAGAACACAGAAATAAGCTTACTTTGAAAGATTCTATATATTGATCTTACAATTTGACTCTCAAGTGGAACTCTTATTTTTCCAACTATTCTAAGGCACCTTTCAGGAGCTCCCACATATTCAAGATATGAACCAATACTTTAGTTTGCTAATTTACAATGCCTTTATTTCTTCCTAGTGACTTGTCTATTGTTTGGGGCACCCCCTTTTCAGAGCAGGCTATGTGGTGGCAGAACCTTGTATTGGGAATATGTGTGGAATTAGGGAAAATGGACTTGAATCCAGACTTGGAGAAATATTTAGCCTAAGCTTTTGAAAATTTTGATGAATAACTCCTGAACTGACAATATACTTTTCAAAAGCACCTGGAGTTCAGCTGAGAAGGCCTTATGAAGGTCTTAGAGACGCAGAAAAAAGTGCAACCAGAAGAGTGAAAACATGGATGGGGCTCACTGAATCACTATCTGAGGGAAGAGGGTCACCTTGGGGACGTTGGCACTTTTCAGTTCCAAAGAAGTCCATAATGTGGAAGTAGGTGACGAGAACTGTACAGTCATTAGACTCTCTTTCTGTCACTGTTGGAGAAATTATTCTATCTATTATTAGATGGATGTCTCTGGCTGTTCTAACTCAATTCTATCAACATCATATTGGTTTAAGCCTCTTGTTCCAATTCCAGGGACACTGAGCTCTCTTCTGTTATTACTTGGCTCTCACCATAAGTTTTTAGGTAGGGTTCACATGAAATGTCAACATTCTATTTCTTATGACAGTAGTTTCTCAAGGTGAACCAATAAAGTGACTCCTGGTTATGATAGAGCTTCTCATATAACCTGAGTACAGGAGAGAATCATGCCCACGTAATTGCTTATTCTAGTTCACTGTATTTTGAATAAATTAGGCATTCTAGAGGATACCCTAAGCATATATGCCTTTTGGTTGGTGTCATCCCTGGACACAGATAAAAGCAAATTTCTGGAGTTTCAAAGCAGAGAACCAGCTCCTAGAATATAACTACCTTCTATAAGTGTCAGCCTGTGGGACACTGCCCATCCTGGCTCCACCTAACTTTCCCACCTGTTCTTTTTCATATAATTTCTACAGGTTGTACAGCAATCTCTTATCCATTTGTTTAATCTGAATAAGTTCCAGAAAGTCTGATTAGCTCTGGATCAAGGATAAGATTTGTTTATTTATTTTTTATTTCTATCCTGGAATGTGGTGGCTACACCTGGGAATGGGAGGTGAGTGGCCTGCTTACCTGGCAGTTCTCCCCTCATTAGCAGCTCTATTTCCTTGATTTTTTTTCCCCTCTTGGCTTCTAACTGAAACATGTGGCAATTAGAAAACATGAGAAAACATATTTTTGAGAACACACATAGCAGTAGAAGTAGTTGCTATTTTGTTTACTGAAACATGTTACATATTTAATTTACACTGAATTATTTTCTGATTTATGAACTATCTGGTAGCAATTTTAATTTTGGATGTTGGTCAATCAAGGTAAATAATAGAGTCAATATACTGATAAAAAGCATTCTATTGTAAACACAAGAGAAATGAAAGAGCAGAGGTATAAAATAAGACTGAGTACAATGGCTAACATATGAAAAGATGCTCAACATCACTAATCATCAGAGACATGCCAGTTAAAACCACGAGGAGATGATATCTCACACCTGTCTGAATGGCTCTCATGAATAAATCCACAAACAGCAAGTGCTGGTGAGGGTGTGGAGAAAAGGTAACCCTTGTGCACTGTTGGTGGGAATGCAGACTGGTGTCATCACTATGGAAAATACTATGGAGAACCCTCAAAAATTAAAAATGAAACTGCCTTATGACCCAGCCATTCCACTTCTAGGTATATATTGGAAGAAACCCAAAACACTAATTTGAAAGAATATATGCACCCCTATGTTCATTGCAGCAATATTTACAATAGCCAAGATATTGAAGCAACCCAAGTGCCCATCAACAGAGGAGTGGATAAAGAAGTTGTGGTACATATAAACAATGGAATATTACTTGGTCATAAAAAAAATCTTACCATTTGTGACAGCATAGATGGACCTAGAGAGTATTATAATAAGTGAAATAAATCAAACAGAGAAAGAAAAATATCAAGTGATTTCACTTATATTTGGAATCTAAAGATAAAAATAAATGAACAAACACAACAGAAACAGACTCATAGACACAGAGAACAGCCTGATGGTTGCCAGAGGCAAGGGGGGTTGGGGGGCTGGGTGAAAAAAATGAAGGGATAAAGAATTACAAATCGTTAATCACAAAATAGTTCCAAGGATGTAAAGTAAAGCATAAGTAATATAGACAATTATATTGTAGTAACTATGTATGGTGCCAAGTGCATACTTGAAATACCAGGGAGACCAGTTTGTGAAGTATATGATTGTTATACCACTAGGCTGTACACCTGAAACTAATGCAAAATGATACTGAAGGTAAACTGTAATTTAAAAATAAAATTTAAAAATAAAAGTTGCTGGCTTTTAATGAAAATAAAGAATTTTCCAGTAATTGGGAAAAGGGGCTAAATTTATATTTATTTCAAATGACTGAAACCACTATATTATATTTTGTGTTCTTAATCTAGTTTCAGAGATATTTAAATCTACTTGAAATTTGTGTGGGTAAAAAAGGACCTCTGTAATAAATCTAACCTAAAGTAACCTCACAGGGTGATGTGATCATGAAATCCTAACTAGGCAGGTCATGGTGGGTGGTCAAGTCCCAGGCATATAACTTCTTTAGAAAAAGGTTATCTTTGCCTTAAGCAAGTCTAGTCCATTGTTTCAGTGCATCTAGGTTAACATGCCTTTGAAATGCCTCTTTTTCAGACCCTTCTGAAGAGTAACCACCCTCAAAAGAGCACATAATATTGTTAATGATCTGTAACCCAATCATAGAGATGCCCCTGCCTTGCTTCCTCTCACATTCTTATAGCCTTCAGTTCATGTAATCTGTCTTACTTTCCTTCCTTAATTCCAAATGTATAAAAGAAACTGCAAACTGTCATCTGAGAAGCATTTTTCTCAGTCTGTTGAGGTCTTCCTTCCAGGCATGTTCTTCGTTTGGTTCAAATAAACTCTAATAAACTCATAAACATTTTCTACAGGTTTGGACATTCTTATGTCCACATTAGGAAGAGAAATTTTGCTTTTTTATGAGAATTTTAGTAAAGCTGAAAATTGAAATTAGAATTTGCAAACTTAAAAAAAGAGCCCAAATTAAAGAAATGTCCCCAGCATATCCTATTCTGCAAAAGTAGTGTTCTTTTCTAGTTTTAATATTTAATGCAAACCCAAGCATCTGAATTTAATTGTAATTCAGTGAACTTAATCCATTCACTACAGAGTGGTTATCTATTGAAGGTTTTGGGCAGGGGAGAAGTAAGTGATGACATTGTGGGATAGACCTTCTGGTCTCTAAATAACCTTTGATGGAACCTTTTCTCCTATAGTTCTGCCTTATGCTCTCTCTAAGGTCAGGGGCATTTTTCCTGTTGCTGCGAACAATTTGAACTAATTGTTTTTGACCTTCTCTGGTGTCTTAGGCTATTTAGAGAGCTGGTGAGAACTTTGGGAAGAAGACTGAGAGATCATAGCTGTCCTGCTTGATTTGGTCAGTTGTTATTTCTAGGGATACATCCAGATTATGATGGCAAAATGGACCACTTATTACCTGGTTTGTGGCAGGCTAAGTACTGAGATAATGCTGGACACTTCTCCCTGAGGATATTCCTGAGAATAATCTCTTTGTTTCCTATGACTTAAACCTATAGTAAACCATAAAAAAATAAATAAACACTCCCTTATTGATAAACAAAGAGAAAATACTCCCTTGATGTAAGGGGTGTGCCATGAGGCTCTTTCTAGCATTCTGTCAACTTCAGTTAACAAGCAAAGCCTCAGTGTTCATTACCCTTAGGTTACAAAATAGTAAGTGGTTATTAACTGCTCTTAACGGGAGCCGTAATTACAGTATCACCAAATGCTGAATGTGTAACTTCTCCCTCTCCCCCTTTTTAATGTGCCAGGGATTCCAACATCTCTTCACACTGCTCTAATTTAAAGTCTCCAGTGATCTCTAGCCCCCAGCATTTCCTACCCTCCCAGGAGTAATAGCAACACTTATCTACCTAAAATAAACAAGCAGACACTTTCTCAGGGCAGCTGGAGACCTTGAACAGCCTTGGCCACGGCTTATCAGCCTCCTGTGATGCGGCTGGGAAGCCAGGAAACCCTAGAAAACTTAACTTTATCCTGAACACAACACCCCGAGCAGGGCCACATCTGCATTCCTGGGCGGGAAGGATCCTAGGGACTTAATGAGGTTCACTTAATGAGCTGACCTAACGAATAAGGCGCTCGGGAAGGGGTCCTTCGCTCCTGATATGATTGTCCTCATTGTTCATTCTACACTCGGGAAAAACGCTTGTCTGTATCTAGCAGTGAGCTGAGCGTGTCAGGAGTCCCTCAGGCCCGTAGCCTAATGGTTTTCTCTGCTGAATTTCCCCATCACATTCAGGAGGGACTAAAAGAAATGGATTCGGAGGAATCCTCAAAGTACTCACGTACAATGCCGACTTAGCAACCTGCCCGACCTCAGGAGTAGAGGAGCACAACCTGAAACCCGTGTGGTCTTCGATGCTCTCGTCCTTCAGGGGGCCCAGTAGAGGCTAGTGCAGGACTACAGCTTTCTAACTGTATGTACAACACAAACATGTATCCTACCATTCACCCGAGAGGGACCCAGCACTCACACCTTGCAACAGTAAATTCAGGTACAGTTATGTTTCACCTTCCAGTGTTCTGTCTCCCCTTCTGAATACAGGGTGGGGCAAAAGTGGGTTTGCAGTTGCTCGTATGGCAAATAATACAATAATTAATAAATAATAAAGCAGGAACAAATGCCGTGTTTCGCATACTCACAACTGTAAACCTACTGTTGCCCACTGTGTGTGGTGTGTATATTGTGAGGCACCTACCTTGGGCCCAGTGTCTGGATGGAGGCTCTGGGACTAAGAGAACCATAGATGAATTCAAACTGCCCTTATTGCACCACTGGTTTAGTAAAGTGGCTGTAGATATATATCAGTGTTACTCATTAGCTGGGCACCTACCATGGGGGTTAGGGTTAGAGACACAAAGATGGAAAAGACATTAATCCTGCCTCCAAAATATTTTCAGTCTACTTGGACAGACGAACCCAAAGATATATTTTGGAATCCAAAGAGGAAAGTCAGTGGAAGAGAATTGCTTGAGGATTTCAGGGAAGACTTCTAGGAGGAGGCAATACCTCGACTGAGTAGGGGAGAAGAAAGAAGGATTAGATGTCAGGGGAGATTGGGGTGGGTGGATGGGGGGCTGGAGAAAGGGCATTGCAAGCTGAGGTAACAGCACAGCAATGACACGCTGGTGAGAAGCGGGCATCATGTAGAGCTAGCTCTTGGTGGACCCGTTCCAAAGAGTCTGGAATCCTTTGGGGCTTGTTTTCCCTGCTTTAGCAGCCTTCGGCAGGACGGAAAGACCTGCCCAGGCGGTGTGGGCCTGTCCCAGGTTGCAGAATGATTCGGTAGCATAGCTGGGTCTGGCTCTTACCAGTTAGCAGGTGCAATCTGAGCTCCATGGGCCCCCCAAGAGAAAGGCCCATGGAGTGCACTCTAAACAGTTAAATGGCTGCACCGGCAAATTAAAGGGCCCAGCGTGGAGTGGGGGGTAAATACTCCCCAGAATGTTAAGACATCAAGGTAAGAAGTCTTAGGCTTCCTCGGCTTCATTTCACAGTCCTGCTTTACTTCCACCCTCGCTTCTGTGTCTGGAAGGAAACATGCGGAGTCACGACACTTGGACACCAATTACATCTGACTGGATCTGGAGCTTCGTGTGTCAGGGAAGCGGGAGGCCATCCGTTCCAATGTTTTGATTCCCCTCCATCTGCCTCCCCTCCTCCCCAGTCTCACTTAGCCGTTTCTCCAGCTGTTGTTGGTAAGGAAACGATAAACACACGCATAGCTTAAGTATGACAATATCATACAGAGCCCTCGGCCGCTGCTATATAAACCAGGCTCGTATTGTGAAACCACAATAAGCAGTGAGGAGCAGCCCTTCCTTTCAAGCATATCTCTGGCTGGTTCTCCTACTGAGATCGTTCCCAAGCACTTCTTAGGTGGCTCGACTATAGAAGGTAGCTGTCATATCAGAGCTCAGCCCAGTGAAACACTAGCACGTCAAAGCAGGAGACCCCCCTCTGTCTCCTCCCGCTGGCCCTTCCTTCTTTCTACCACGTCTCATAGATTGCTCTTTATGCCCCCCAAACAAATTAGGTCTAGTCATTCCCTCCAGCCTCAAATCTTCTTTCATCGGTCACAAAATGTGGCTTCTCCTACCTGCCAAAGCCCAGTGGAAGGAAGGTGTGACTGGGTGCAAGATTTTATATTAACATTCAACACTTAACTAAAGCTATGATTTTTTAAAAAATTATAACAAAACAAAATGACTACTTGCAGCTTTTAAGGTTTCTTGCTACAGCACAATTTGAATGCAGGTTGATCTAGATTTGCTTCTTAGTCTGGCCTTTCATGCAGTGTTTTAAATTAAGGTTGGATAAGTGAGCACTGGGCAAAAAGAGGGAGGAGAATGCCATCGTCTGATGAATTTACTTCAAGGCCACTAAATTCCATTTTTCACCTAAGTGTGTTTTCTTCCTCCCTAGGCCCAGGTTGCCTGGGCCCTTACCTCTCCCTTGCACTGGCCTTGGCTTCCACAGACCCTGGTGGTGTGTGATCCGGGAGGAAGCCCAAGTAAAGAGTCTGTGGAGGAGTCTCCAAGTTAGGGAGAGAAAAGCACTCTCCAAGTGCAGTGGAAAGCATCATTTCTTTATTTCTGGCTTCATCCTATTCACACCTCATTGCACACTCTGCAATGCAAAGGGGAGCACTGTTTACCCGTACAGATACTAGATTGCTGATCTTACTGGGTCTTCATAGCTGCCTGCTGGATTTCATTTCTCTTCCCCCTAGTTTAATTAATCACTTCTCCCTTGACCCTGAAACCATTGGCCTGTCTATGCCAAACACTGACTCCCACAGCCGTGGGTTCTGGTGATTGAGCAGATCTGTCACAGAGCAGTCCTTGTCCTCCAGTCTGCATTATCAACAGATCATCAGAGGCACTGCTGGCTCTATGCTGGGGACATTCCTATTGCTTAATTGTTGCCTAATTTAACGTCATGAAAGTGGTTTCTTAGGAGTAATAAAGGTGAAGGTTTATTGAGAGGAGCATCCAAGATATGATATTGTGAATTAAATAGTCATGTGATTACTTACCTACCTTTCTTTTAGCAAGTGTAGTTTTTAATAGATATATTCTTGATAATGTGTAAGTTGAAATTTAAAAAGTTATTATAACTCCTAGACTTTGGTTAAGTGAAAAAATAGTTTGTAAATAAATAATCCCTCTCGAATTTATTTTCTATAAGATGAGTGTACTAAAGGTTGAATTTGCATAAAGCCAGGCAACCTGAGTTGTGACACGTACCTCACTGAGCCACTGAAGCAGAGGTGTCACTGCCCGTGACTATGCTTATCTCTGTTCGTGTGTACTGCCTTTTACACAGTCCCCACCTGCTGTCCCGCCAGAGACTCAGTATGACGTCATTTATTTGAGGTTGGAGTATGTGTTGTCAAGGCCCAAGTGACTCTACGCATTGTTTATTCAACTGGAGGCAGAATTGCAACCCGTGACCTGTACAACACCTGAGAGTGGTTCTTAGCACATTGTTCAATATGGGGTTGTTCCTGAGAAAATTACTCTGTCCATCTAGACAACCTGACTTCCGTGGATAGATCCTAATATCTGGTGAGAGATATTAGGATATGTGGGAGAGGGATTCTTAAATGTTCTGTTGGCTTATGTTGGGTCCCTTCCATCTCCACTAGCACTTTTCCAAGTTAAGCCAAGAGTTGAGGTTGACTATGTTAATGACACTTCAGTATCCAAATGTGCTTCCCCCCCTTTCTAATGATGGAATTTAGCCACAGACTCCAGTTAAATCACAAAACACTACACACTACAGGGCTTATTGTCTTTGACAATTTGCTAGAAATGTATTCCAAGCAAAATCCCAATGTCTTTTGAGACCAAATTCTTCAACTCTTTCTGCTTCAAGCCTGAGAAGCAGTTTAGAGTCTGAGTTACTACTTGTTAGGAGCTTTCTGAACATACCTTAGTTTATGTACAACCTGGTCCTTTAGTTTTATGGGAGCAGTAATAGAGCATTTATTGAAAAGGGAAATGATATGAGGTTGAGTAGTCTGGTCCTTATCTAGATCGCCCCAACCCAAGGGAGAGTCTCTGCCATGTTTTATGAAGGGCAATGAAGGCCCTGCCCCCCAGATCTTTCCCCAGACTGGGGAGGGTTACCCCAGTCACCAGCTCAGTCATCAGCTCCTCAGGGCAAAAGTAGGTATGGCTGGTGCCACACTCTGGGCCCTCTGCTAGGGAAAGTTATCAATACTGTAGACCATCCTCCCTTTCTCACAATTATTCCTATGCCTATTTCTGCTCTCCAAGAATATTAATGCCTATTAGTTCCCTTAATCATTAATTATGTAAAATTCTGTAAAATTACTCCCAAACTTCCCATGTGAGTAGGTTGAAGTGTATTCTTTATATTTTCAGTTATCATTTTTTCCATTAATCACTTCCATTAATCACTTACTGATGGATTCATTTGTCCACCTTCCCTGGGCTGCTGGGCACAAAGCACTGAGCTTCATGGTGGAAATGCCAAGCTGCATAAGACCCACTGCAAGAGGGCACCGCCCAGCGACGAGGCCGCCATGTGCACATTGTGTGAGAGGCTGTGATAGAGGTATGGATGGCGCATCAGAGACAGAGCAGGGGTCACTGTGACAAATTAATGCTTTATTTGTAATAACGTTCATTGCTACGAGCTAAAAGCGAAGGCTTCTTTCAAAATCACTCATATTGCTCAGTATTGGACTTTGTCACCTTTTTGCTAGTGACACATGGAAAAACTGAGGCACAGTGTTTCTTGGAAGTATTGGCTCTGCTAAAGTAGCACCCACCCTGGAAAAAATGGTAATTGAAAATATGAAGAATACACTGCAACCTACCCACATGGTGAGTCTGGGAGTAATTTTACATAATTTCTATTTTAAAATATTTTAATCTAAAGACATCATCTTAAGACATGTTTTTAGATACAGATGAACAAATCCTTAGTAAAATTGTGGATGTGTCATAAATTCAAAATGTCAAACAACACATTAGATTTGGAAGTGGGAGACATTTCTCAGCCACCAAAATTATGTGTGTGGAAACGAAGATGGATTAAGAAATATAGTCAAAATCCCACCAATACCAATTGAAATGGAAATTACCTAGGTAGAAAATTACTTTTGATTAAGGGAAATGTTTGCAATACAGATTTTTAAAGTGCAATTCAATTGTTATTATCTATATGCTACTTACCCGGCACTCATCCTATGGCAGCCTGCATTACTGGGGGCGGGGTATCCCCTCTCCTTATCTAAAGTGCACGCTCCTTGAGGGCGAGGTTTATTGAATCCACACGATCTGTGTGTTCAGTGAACATGCTGTTTCTGCCACTGATGATTCTAGCCCACTCTGAGCCTACATCAGTAACCAAAATCTTGCCAACTCATATCTCACCAGGCCTGTTTTACCTTCATTTCCCAGTTCTCTCTGGGGCATTGGCACCAACATAATGGTGCTGTTGCTTCAGGTGCCTAAGGCCGGGGAGGGAACAGGAGGGGTTTCATGTTCTCTCTTTACTCAGAACAGCCCAAGAGTAACACTTGCCAGGCTTCCAAAGGGGAATAGCTTGGAATAGGGCTATTATCATGTGCGCATGTGATGGAAAGCATGGCTCCAAAGGAATGTGGAATAAAGATAATGAAGTGATAGGATGCCTAGTTTGATTAAATCTAGTTAAGGAATATCTAATCTTAGAATCTGGAAAAAACTTGCTGGTATAAGTGAAGATAGGGTCACGGCAGGGTCTCCAGTGCAACCACGCGTGTGTATCAGCACAGTATGAAAAGTTCCAGAAGCATCCAGGAGCAAATCTGAAAGTTAATGATTTTCATTGGCGATAGGACACAGTGGCAAAACATGGAAAGGAAACTACCACACTGCATGGGTGCCTACAGGGAGAACCACCTGCCAACCTGGCGCGGTCTCTCACCCCTCACACTGGGAACGGAAGCGCCTGGAAGGCAGGGGCTTCTGCTTCTACTTATGTCACTCAGTACGAGACAGGGAACGAAGCTCCAAGGACAGTTTATAAGGTGAAGGTAAACACAGCCCAGAATGGCCACTTAAGGAGAAAGTGGGAGGTTGGAAGGCTGAACAGTTTATTGCACAAAAGGTCAACATTCACGAGCGAGGAGGTGGTGTTTGGGGCTGGGGAAGACATGAAGGAAAAATTCCAAAGTGTGCCCCAAGTCAGGCCTAGGAGTGTGTTTCAGCTGGCGAAGGGCAGGGGCTGGAGCTCTGTCCTCTGAGGCACAGGGGCACCCCGCCCTGAGAGGTGGACGGGAGGGAAGGGGAGCAAGTGGGAAAGGCCCAGACAGGAACGCGAACTAGTCCACAGGGGTGACGGGCTTTGCGCTAAGCCCTGAAACACCTGACAAGCGTATGACAATTTTAAAAATTGGATTTGGCCTGCAGCAATGTTGAATCATTCAGTTCAGCGCAAAAGGTCTGCGCTCAGGGCATCTTTCCTCCAGAAAGAGTTCGGCCTGAGGTCAATTCTCCTGATTCTGCAGCTCTGCTCTGTCAAGTCTGCCCCCTCTAGGGCAACAAGGGCTTTCTCTGATGACTTCCCAGCTCAAGTGACAATCACTGGTACTTACTGTGCTGGGTAGTCTCCGTTTACCTCCCTGCCCATGCAGATTCATCTTCCCCCTCTTTTGTGCTTAGCTCTGTGCTAATCCTGAGATCTGACCCTGAGAGGCTGACCCTGAGATCAGAGGTTGGAAGGAGAGAAACGTCAGGGTGCCTTTTCCCTGCTCCCTCCCTGCCTCTTTGCCTCAGCTATGGCAGTTGCTGTGTCTCTCCGTAGATTCAGCTTTCACTGGGTCCCCACAACACTACTTCTTCCCCTTCCCGCCTAGGCTGGCACCAGCTTCCCATTGTCTCTGCAACACCCATGGTTTACTCCCTTAGCCCTGCCCACACCTCTCTCTCTCCACCTTGACCATCTGAAGTGAATTTTGCCCTTTGCCAAAACTAACACTGACATTGTGCCAGGCTCTAGTCTCAGTCCTCTGTGTGCATGATCCCGTTTAATCCTCCCAACATTTTATTGATGAGGCTGAGGCACAGAAAGGTTCAGACACTTGCCTAAGGTAACACAGTAAGTGGCAGAGTTAAGGTTTGAACCTAGGCAGTTGAGCTCTAAACTCCTAGCACTTAACCACTGATCCAGCCTACCTCTCTTCTAGCTCACATCACATCCTGGAGAACAGCTAAGGTTGAGAAAGTAGACGCAAAGAGTTCTAATACTAGTTCATGTACTAAAGCTTATTAGTTCATACACTGAAGCTTATTCATAGGACAACCTCTCAGGTCATAATTAACTCTTATGTTATGTTTCATTCTAATAAGATACCCACCCCAGTGGTTCTCAGCCTTGGTTGCACAACAGAATCACCTGGGGAGTTTGAAACTGTCCCTGTGCCCAGGCCATGCCCCAGACAAATGAAATCAGAACACTGGAAATGGGACGCAGTAATTGATAATGTTTTAAACTCCCAGGAGATTTTAGCACGTGGTCAAAAAATGAGAACCATTGTCCTAGCCCACAGTAGCTTTTACTAGAAGGCAAGGATTACGGGTGGATAGGCCTGGTGGCATAAGTAAAGAGTAACAGCTGACGGCTACACAAAGGGAGGAGCTAAAGAGAAACTATGGAAAGTTTGTGCAAGAACAGCCTCCTCACCCCTTGAAAAAGGTCATGATCTGGGTTCACTTAATGCTGGGCAAATTGCTCCTGGGGCTGAGGACAGCTTGTTATTTTCTTATTATTACATTAGAGTAATTGTCCTGGGTCACTTTTTTTTTTTTAATTTGTCATTTATTTTTAAAGGTATTAATATATGAAAAGCTTAACATACTAAGAAAGTTACAATATACAAATGGGCTTGATAGTGATATTGACAGATTGACTTTTCTCCACTAGATGTGACTTTGAGTTTGTTGTAACCATTCACATTTCCATGTTCAATTATTCAAAATGACTATTCCCTAGAAACACCTGGCTGATTAAGCATGAGCCACATGCAACAAAAGCAAATGCAGATGTTCGTGCCCCTCAGCCAGGTGTTCATGAAGAAAATGAGGCAAACTTTGTCCACACTGACTGGGGCACATCGAAATACTCCGCTCCTGGGGAGAGAGCTGCACCTATTAAAGAATGCTGTATGAACCGCTCCTGGATTAAAATGTGAGCACCTTCTTTCTTTTTGATTTTGTTTGACACCCATATAGTAACCAGCACGATAGCCACTCATGCACCAAGAGATTAACCTACTTTTCAAAGCGTCAGGATCATCAAGGGAATCTGGACATATGGGAGGTGGCGGTGGGACGACTGGTGATGACTTTGAGACCTGGCTTTCCTGGTCCCAGTCCTGATCCTGGCCTGGGGGGGGTGGGGGAAGAGTTCCATGGAGCAGCTTTTGCCTTGATGTCATTTGGTTCATTTTCAGGATACCTGGAGGAGTTCTCATGTCATTTGTTGAAATTGGACTTTCATTTTCACTCTCCAGAGCACCCTGTTCTGTATTATTAGTGACTTCAGGCCTTGTGGAAAGTAGAGCCGCAGGTTTTGCTCCTCTGTTTCCGGATTCTGTGGAAACCACAGCAGTTCTCTCCCTTACAGTCAACTGAAGCTATGGTTGCTGGGTAAATGCAGCCGCCTCCTGACCAAGTGGCAGAACATTTGTCACCCACTTTCCACTGCTTCAAGGGAGTTGTGGTATTTTTTTTTTTTTTGCTTTTATTATTAGCAGGTTTTCTTTTAGGTGTGCCTTTTGGTTTACCTGAAGCTTCAGAAATGTCACCGTTCTTTAGCACATGCTCAAATGAAGCCACAGCTTTAAGCTTTGACCAGTGCGGTATCACCCCACATGGCCGAATTGTCACTCTGGCCTGCACTGCATCACAGATCTGAGTCCTCCTGCACAGTGACCAGCCACCGCTGCCTCCTCCCCTCATCGCCACCACAAGCTATGAGCCTCCCAGAGTCACTTTAAAAGGTAGAAGGTCAACATACTTTGTTTACTGAAGCAAAGGAAATATATACCTTTTAAAAAGGCTTTCACCTCCAAAGATGACATCATTAAAGCTATTCTTAAATAGGCAAACTTCAGGTATCTGGAAGATTCACTTAAAAAACAATATTCTTATTGATCTATAGATGCCAAATAAAAGAAATTGCCGTATGAGGCAAATGGTTATGAAACATTCCTACCTGCTGACCTTTAGCAGAAGCTAATTCACCTGCTCTTGATTCATGGTCACGATTGACATTTAAAACTTGTCCAGACCTGACGTGGGTGGCTGGGCAAACACAGGAGCTCACCAGGCCTCGGTAAAATGGGATGGTGCCTGCGCTGGTCCTCTGGGGAAGGTGCCCCCACAAGAATAACACAGGCTCTGGGCATCTGAACATGACCCATGGCCTCCTGTTGTCAGGCTTGGTTGTTTCTCTCGGACTGGGCTGGAATATTCCAACAGTCTGCTCCTGACAGCAGACCAAACAACTCTGATTCTGCTCTTATGTTTCTCCTGGCTGGTCTTGTTTACATGCTTGCCTGCAAAAAAGCTGATGCTGGGACGTGATGAGAGCTTGTGGGCTGCTGAGTGGCTGGCATTGGTCCACTGCAGCCTAACCTCACTTCTTCCCCCCACCAGTAGCCCAGAAGTTGGGGTGCTGACCAAGGGGAAACTCGACAATGGCCATTCCAAATGTAAGCCAAGAGCCCCTCTCTGCTCACCCGCCTCAGCCCCGCATCTCTGGTCCCACTGACTCCTCCCCTCCCTGCTCTCAAAGGGCTCTAGTGCTGTTTTTTATTAGTTCACCCTGAAAACAAACATTTCAGCCCAGGTATACAGAGGGATCTTCAGGGTGTGGTTTCTGGAAGGCCTTACAGCAACAGCCTGGCACAGACTCTGATCCTGCTGAGTTTGTCGTCTTTGGCACTACTGGCATTTGGGACGGCCTTTTTCTTTGTTGTGGGGCTGTGCTGTGCACTGTAGGGTGTTTAGCAGCATCCTGGCTTCTACACACTAGGTGCCAGGAGCATGTAAACCCTCCCCCAAGTTGTGACAATGAAAATGTCTCCAGACAGCCAACATCTCCTGGGAGCGAAGTCCCCCCTGTTTAAGAACCACTGTGCTAAGGAAAAGATAGGAGGAGACCCTAACCTCCAATCTCCATCGGACACTGGGATCAAGGACTAAACTGGTCTCGGTGACTTTCGCTCCAGCACTTGGCTGTGAGATGTGTGGGCTGTTGTCTTCTATTTGTAGTGTTGTCATGCGGATGAGGTATTAGGTCTATCCTGTATGGAACCCTTAGGCTGACTAGGAACTTCCCAGCAGCCAGAGTTGTCACAAGATGAAATGAGGGACCACAGTAGTGGCTGGATTCCCCTCAGGGGGCAGGTTGGATATCTTCTATTTGTGCCTCCAGAGCCACCTAACCTTCTCTGCCCTGCTCTGTGCCCCACACTCTCACCTGTAGGGACTCTACTGATGGGCTCCCTCATCTTACAAGGTCGCTGTGGGCTTACTGTGCCCCTTGACCGAGGCCTCAGCTCCTGTCGGGTGGCCATCCTCCAGATCGATCTGCCGCTTGGCCCATGTGTGATAGGGAGGCCTCTCTGGTTCTAGCCTGGCCTCTGCATAACTCTATATCTCACTGTGCTCTGTCCGCCCTCAGAGCTGGTCCTGGCTTTGAATCCTCTGAGTTCTTATTAAATTAAGATAATCTGAGTATGTCATGTAGTTTTTGCTGGGACCTTGTCTAGCACAAAGTCATGGGGATTTGATATTGAGACTACATGGACTTTCAAGGTCTCTTCTGACCCCAGATTCTATGCCACTAAAGAAGGCACAGGTGAGCAGTTAAGTAGTTGCTCAAACACTACCCTGAGGAGAAACACTCTCGTTTCGCTGAGAGGTGATGCATGTTTGTCCATAACCTCCTATGCCTGTATCGTTGCTGTGGAGGACAGGGCACAGCCAGAATGCCAAGCACTTGTGCTGCAGACAGCATGGGTCATGGAACTAAGAACCACCCCTTTGATTCTTTCTCTCACAGAATCCTGAGCCTTTGCCCTCTCCTCAGAATGGCTTTGTCCATCCAGAGACTCTGTCCCTCAGCCCCAAGGCGTGAACGTTGACTTAGGCCACTCTCCCCGTTAGGATCAGGTTAGGCATGGGTGTGTGCCGCGTTCTGGCCCTGCTGGAAGGGAGCTCTGCAGGGGGGCTGCTGGTACCGGTTAGTCTCTCTTAAAAAGAGACATAATAAAAGGCTGTCCCCTTCCTCCCACCTCTGGACACTGTGAGAGAATATAACATCCGGAGCCACATCAGCCATCTTGCCTTTATGGGAATAGCTGAGTCCAAAGACAAAGTCCTTGAAGACATCATCGAGCCAATGAACTAACCAAACTCCGAGCTACTCTTCCTCCAGTGCTGTATCATGTGACACGATAAACATTCTTATTGCTTAAGCTGTTTTAATTGAGATTCCTGCTATGTGGCCTGCAGCTTGAAGCACCTTAACACACTGTTCCAGGTGTTTATTTCACTTCATCCGGTAATAAATCGCAGAGGTTAACAATGCCATCTTAGCCTCTCAGCAGCTTTTGCTAACTCCTTCTTGGAAACACTTTTTTAAAAAAATATATCTTCATTGATTTCAAAAAGAGAAAGGGAGAGGGAGAGAGAGAGATAGAAACATCAATGATGAGAGAGTCATTGATCGGCTGCCTCCTGTATGCCGCCGACTGGGGATCGAGCCCGCAACCCGGGCCTGTGCCCTGACGGGGAATCTAACCTCGATCCCCTGGATCATAGGGCAATGCTCACCCGCTGAGCCACACCCGGCCAAGCTTGGAAACACTTTTTAAATTTGGCTTCCATGTTCCCATGCTCTCCAGATTTTTCCTCTGCCCCATGGCAAGTCCATCATACTCTTCACCTGGATCTTCCTCTTCTTATTGGTACTCTTCTCATTTCTAGTAATAGTCCACATGGGTGACCTCACCCAGTGCCCTACATTTCATGCAGACATTGATGACTCCAAATGTAAATCTCTAGCAGTGACTGTTCCACTACAGTCCAGCCCTGTATATGCAACTGCCTACTGGGCCTGGGCCTTGGATATCTAATGGACAACCCCAACTCCACATGCCTAAACTGAACTCTGTATACCCCTCAAACCTTCCCCAGGCTCCTAGATCTCAGTGAATGGCATCTCTGTTTTGCTCAGGCCAAAATATTGGAGTCAACCTTTACTCCTTTCTTATTCCATGGCATGGAAACTGTACTCTACATTCAGTTGGTCAACCTATGTTCCAAATAATCATTTCTCACCTCTTTCACAGTACCATCCCAATCTAAGCCACACATCTCTCTCCTTCACTATTGCGACAGTTTAGTGCTATTGTGTCTTCTTGCTTCCCCTCTGGCCACTCTACAGCCTGTCCTCAGCACATCAGTCTGAGTGATTTTTCCAGAAAAGTCAGATCTTGTCACTCTCCTGCTCAAAACCCTCCAGAGGTTTCCCATGTCACTTAGAATATACTCAGAAGTCATTATTCTGGCCTTTTATGCCCTAAATGATTTAGCCTTTAGACCAACTATCTTTCTTGCGTCCGTATGGGCCTCTTTTATTTTCCTCAAACAGGTCGAACACCCTTTTGACTTACGACCTTTGAACTGAGCACTCCTTGTCTAAGATGTCCTTCTGCTGGCTAACCTCACATTGTATCACTCACTTTCTTTAGGTCTCTGTTAAACTGTCACTGTCTCAGGAAGAATTTCCTTTAACACACTATCTGAACTAGCATTTCTTTTCATTCTCCATCTATTTACTCTGCTTTATTTTTATTTTGTTACTCAGCTCTCCTTGACAATCTATTACATATGTCTTTATTGGCTTACTATCCATCTCTCTGACTTGAATATAAGCTCTGTGGGAGTAGGGATATTTTTTGCACTTAAAATAACACTTGGCCACAGGAAGTGGTAGGAAAGATTTGCTGAATGAATCAATGGCTCAGACGCCATCATCCCCTTATTGTACAGCAGGGAGTTTAAGTGGAATCTTAGGTTACAGAGGAAGAATAAAGGCAGCTGGGATTAGAACCCAAAGCTGTGCTTCCTGGTCCAGGGCTCTTGCTATTGCTCCAAACTGTCCCCTAGCATAAGTTAATGATTATTTTTCCTTCAAAGGTAATTTATGTTTTTATTAGGAACAAAGTCATCAAGCACAGAAATGGGTGTCCAATTAGGCCGTCTGCGTCAGCAAGCCAGGAAGAAGATTGTGTGTGCGTGCGTATGTGCACACAGGTGTAGAGGTGGGGGATAAGAGCTGCACAGAGCTTTCCTGGATATGAAAATCATATTGTACCATAAAACAAGTCTAGTGTTACAAAAGATGACCTGGACGCTTCTTTACCCTATAGTACAGGCCAGGGTAAAGTAGATGCATCTCCATGAGGAAGTCAGCTTTCTAAAGGTTTTCAGGAGCAGTGAGAGAAAATGATTCATAAAATCTCTTCCAGACTTTCAGTCCCTAAGGTGGGCCAGACAGAAATGAAGGAAGCTGGCAGTAAAGCTAATTGTGGGAAATTTGCCCATTGTGGTGAGACCTTGTGTAGATGTGTCTGATGCGTTCTCAAGTACAACATCCAAGGAGCAGAGTGGGGGCGCCTGTGTCGGTATCAAGGTCAGGTCTCCTTCCAGCACATTCAGTTCAGCCTGGGGTATTCAATCTGATGAGAAACATACCTGAAAGTGTTAACCAAGTGGCTTAGTTTGCTATATAAACTACTAATATAATCTAACATAATCTGCCCTTGGGGGGGGGGGTGCTTACTATATTCCAGATGCTGTGTTAAGTGCTATTAATAATAAAATCAATAACCATTGCTAACACTTATTAGTCACTTGTTACATGACAAGAATAGTTCTGTTTAGTTCTGTTTAATGAGCTCACTTGACCCTCATGAGGACCTTTATGGGGGAGGTGTTAGTATATTTTCTGCATTTTGCTGATCAGAAAACTGAGTTCTAGAGGGTTTCCCAAAATCGCTCAGCTGTAAGTAGCTGAGCTGGTATTTGGGCAGGCAATCTGACCTACAGCCTATGCTGTATTAAGCTGCATATTTGTGCTCTCACATTCAGTGCTCACAATTCTAGGAAATAGGTGCCATCATCCCCTCTCCATAGTCCCTGTAATATTGCTGTAACACAGTACAAGGGCTTAAGCCTCTGGTGCCTTTAGTTTGTCAGTCTTGAAGAAATTGGTCATTCTACCTTATTGTCTTTGAATGACAGATGTTTACAGTTCCCTGTACACTGAAAACTGTAAATCATTGCTAAGAAAATTAAAGAGGACCTAAGTAAATGGAGAAATACAATGTGTTCATGGATCAGGACATTCAACATTGGTCAGATGTCAATTCTCTCTAAATTGATTTAGAGATTCAGCATCGCCCCAATCAAAATATCAGTAGGCTTCTTTTTCATATAAATTGACGAACTAATTCTGAACTTCATGTAGAAACAAAGGATTTATCATAGCAAAAACAAATCAAAACAAACAAACAAACAAGAAAAGCAAAAATATTGACAAAAGAAGAACAAAGTTGGAGGATTAATGCTACCTGACTTCAACACATTCTAAAGCTACACTAATCAAGACAGTGTGGTATTAGCTTAAAAAATAGACAAATAGATCAATGGATTAGAAATAGGTCTCCATGCATATATAGACAACAGTGCAAAGAAAATTTAGTGGAGAAACATGGTCCTTTTAACAAATGGTATTAGTACAAGTGGGTATCCATATCTAAAATAATGAACTTCAATCCATACCTTCCAAAATGGAACCAAGATAAACCTAAAACCTAAACTATAAAACTTCTAGAAGAAAATATAGGAAATGTTTTGAACTTAGATTAAGGAAAGATTTCTTAGATACCACACCAAAAGCACAATACATAAAAGAACAAATTAATAAATAGGGCTTTATCAAAGTTTAAAACATCTTCTCTTCCAAAGACACTGTTAATAGAATAAAAAGACAAGCCAGAGACTGGAAGAAAATGTTTACAATACCTGCATGTATCTCACAAAATAATTGCACACAGAATAGATAAAAAGCGTCTCAAAACTCAATAATAAGAAAACAACCCACTTTGCAAAATATACGAACAGACATATTTAAAAAGGCATACAAGTGACAAGCATATGGAAAGATGTTCAACATCTTTTGTCATTAGGGAAATTCAAAGTAAAATCATGATAAAATACTTCCACTACACCCTTATTAGAATGGCTAAAATTAAAAGAAAAATCTGATCATACCAAGTGTTGGCAAGGATGTGGAGGAACTGGAACTCTCATACATTGCTGATAGGAATATAAAATGGTACAACCACTTTGGAACACAGTTTGTCAGTTTTTTAGAAAGTTAGGCATACACCTACCATATGACCTAGTCATTTATTCTTAGATATTTACCTGAGAAAAGAAAGCACATGTCCATAGAAAAGCTTTTACACAAATGTACATAGAGCTTTATTCCTAATTGTCCCAAACTGGGAATAACCCAAGTACATATCAACAGGTGAATGGATAAATACACTGTGGTCCATCTATATAAGGAATTCTACTCAACAACAATGAAATAAACAATTGATATATGCCACAACCTAGATGAAAACCAAAATAATTATGCTGAGTAAAAGAAGCCAGAAAACAAAAATAAATATGTACTGTGTGATTCATTTAAAGAAACATCCAGGAATTGTGAACTAATATATAATGGCAGAAAGCAGATGAATGGTTTCCTGGGCATGGGATGGGAGTAGGAAGGGGCAGAGTATGGGACTGTAAAGGGCACGAGGAAACTTTTGGGGGTGATGATTATGTTCATTATCCTGATTGTGGTGATAGTTTTACAGGTGTATATGTATGTCAACATTATAAAAACATACACTTCAAATATGTGTACTTTATATATGTAAATTATACCTCAGTAAAGCTCTTTTAAAAACCCAAGTAGTTAACATCTATGGATATTGGTTTATACGTATGTGACAAGCTGGGAAGAGGGTGCGAGAGCACACAAACCCTTCTCCCTAGACACACATGGGAAGCAGACAGACAGACACACACACACACACACACACACACACATAACTAGGGATAATGCTCTCGAGTTTTATGCTATAGTCTTCACCGCCTTCAGCCCTGCCCTCTAGGTACTGTCTTATGTATTCCTAAAGTTTTGTATTGGGCCTCCTGACTTTATTTTCACTACGACAGGTTTTGGGTGAAAACTAATGGCTCAAGTGCACAAGATTCCAGGCAGAGTCATGAGATGGAGAGTGGAGAAGGGACAGGGGTAAGGTGCTAACCTATCACCCAGGTGGTGAGAAGTGCCACTTCACTTTTCAGCTCTGAAAGCTCAATTTTGTAATGAGCTGTCACTGTATTTATCACCTAGCAATTACCACAACTGGATAAGGTGTGAAGAAACCTGGAAAACATTAGCCTGTCAACTACATTGGTATCTTTGATGAAGCTGTCTATGGCGGAGTCCCAGATACAATTGACTATCAGCACGTGGCCTGTTAAAATGGTTTAGGTTCTTTCCATGCCTTCATTCTGCAGACTGCTTCTGGCTCACAATATGGCAATTGTTTTGTCAGATCACTAAAGGCAATCATATTATTAGACCATCTTGGTCTTCACTTTATATACAGTTAAGTTGAAATTCTACGCGGCTGGTTCAGCTGCAGTTCAAGAAGAGCGCAGAGCGCAGCCTGAGCAGGGGCTGGGCCGCCTGCCCAGGTGCGCTCCATAAGGTGGTGTTTAACTTGAAGAATATACCATGGTCTAAGGTCTGTTAGTTTCATAAAAGTGATTTTGTTGGCATGCTTAAGGTGGAGCCAGCTCACAGTATCAATATAATTATAGTAATTTAAAATAATAATACAACTGGCAAGTAGACCAGAAAGCTTTGAGGCAGCTCTGTCAATAGGCTCACTGTGTGAGGAGCCAAATTATCACGAGGTTGCTTGGTGTCTGCAGAATCAGTACAAAGGCTTTTACTTGATCTTAAAATATTACTGTCGATGGCTTGAGGCACTCTTACCCACTCTTGCCGAGGGAATCATAATGCTTTGTCGAACACTCCCAAGATTGTCTTCCCTAAATCTTCCAGGCTGATGGGCTCTGCCATCCAGAGGGCTTTTTACTGCTTCCTCGGCTAACCAACTCCTGTTCACATAGCCTTTATCCAAACAGGCACAAGGCAGCCATTTAGTTTTCTGCTCACTAACTTGCAACCACATGCACGTCTTCCTCATTACTGTACCCCCAGGTCAACGGGGCTGTAGTTTAGATGCTCCCACAGACTTCTATTTTATATATAGATGGATGAGTTCTTGGCTTATTTCCACAATTGGCTAATTGTATCCATTCTGTTTTACTAATTTGCATGTATTTTATGTTTAATTTTACTGGTTTAATTCTGAAAGTTACCTTATTTCCAGGTTTTTGGAGATGCCTACCTGGCCTACCTCCACCCCTCCTGCTCCCCATTCTGACCATTGGTTTGAGCCCAAGCTTTGCCATAAACTAACCTGTGACTCAGGAGGATGCATTAATTTCACTGGCTGCAATATCACTGTTAATAAGATGGGCACAATATTCCCCCAACTTATATGGATAAAAATTTCTTTTAAAGAGGGGAACAGAGAGCATAGAAAGAAGAGAACGAGAGAGAAAGATTAAAAAATAAAGGCACATATAATTAAATTCTTTACTAGTTTAATATCTGATCTGTAAATCTATGCAATGTGATTGTATTTTGGGAAAAGGCAGCTAAATAATGTTATCTGACACTGCTATAAATTTCATTTGTGTTATCATTGTTACTTGATTTGATGTGATAAAAAATGTTTAGATTAAGTCAGCACCTTAATTTTCAGCCAAGTGGCAGATGCAATTTTATTTCTTTTTCCTCCCTTGCTGTTACGGTGGGAGAAGCGAGACCTCAGAATGCTAAGCAGTTTGCCTAAGACCTTTAAAACTAGGAGAACTACTACGCAACCTTAACTGCTCAGTGTCAGAACTCCAGATTCAAACTTTAAAGTTCAGGCAAAACGTCCAGATGCATGACCTTTGCAATGGTAAAGTCAGACTTCAGAAAAATAGGTACGTAAGTAAGTGTTCACTAGACACTGACGCGGGCGCTCAGAGGTGAGGCGAAGGTTCCCCCGCATTTGCACACGGGAGTGTTTCCCACCAGCGAGGTATGTCAGAGCCGCCAAGGAGGCGTCTTCTAGCACCCAGTCCCTCCTCCTTTATCAGCCATTGTTTGCGAGTCTCTGTTTCTTTTCACATTTGATCTCAGCCACGAAGGGGACAATCTTTCAAGAGGCGTTTTCTATGAGCCGATGTAACGGCTGCAGACCAGGCTGACATCATTCAGAGCTGCTCCCCCTATAAAACTCCCTCTCCTCCCTCTCGGCTATCTTGATAGAATCAAGCACAAAATGTAGCCTTCAAGGTGACTTTTGACCTCCGAATAAAGCATTACAGGGTATTCTGTTTCTATTTTTCTTGACTTTCCCCGAAGTAATTTTATATCCCTTAGGAGCCAAGGAGCGGTTCCCGTAATTAGGGTTTGCTACTGGCACTTGCTCCTTGGAACATTCGTCGGTCCAGCCCTCAGGCTGAGAGGACAGCACCGGAACTGTGGGTTTCGGAGTAGGGTGGTCACAGTCCTCCTCACCCTGGAATCCTGATTAGAAAGTTCTAGAAACACTACTCCAACTGTATTTTGAGATTTCTGGAATTAATAGGAATGGACAAGAGGACTCTTGGCTAGCACTGAACTGAGCTGTCACTGATTAGCTGTGTGTGACATGTTCTCTGGGTCTCGGTTGCTTCAATGAAACCAAAACAAAACTTGAAGGGGTTGAAAGCAAGGGGCACCTAAGGACTCTCCGAGGCACACACTACTAGCAGTTTTGCATTTCTCTGCATTTCTCAGCCTTCTTTGGGTCAATAGAATGCTGGGGGAAGTGAGTTACTCCACTTTCCTGGAGTGGTCCCTCAGTGCCCCATACCCTCTGTCTCCTTGTCTCATGGCTGGAAGCGGAGAACCCTGAGATGGTGGGGCCACATGATGGGAGAAAACTTGATCCCTAAGGAGAGCTGAGCATTGACTGTCACAGGACTGAGAACTAAGCTGTGCTGTGCTAAGGCCTCGAGATTATAGGGTTTACTTGTTACTGCAGCTTGCTGCAGCCCTATCCTAACTCATGTGTTCTTCCAGCTCTAAAATTCAGTGTATCTAAGGAACGGCAGCGTACAGGACAGAGGTAGAAAGAGATCTGAGCGCAGAAAAGGAGCACTAGATGTAAACCTACTGTTTAATTGGATGCCTCACTCTAAGATGCTTCTTTAATGAGCCAGTATAAAGACCGAGGGGACTCTGGATGGCACTCAGAGGATGATTCCTTCCAGTGTAACAGTGACTCTGTGTGTGTGATAAGGCCCTGGCCAGACCTGGAGAAATATATTTTAAAAAATAGAATAAAGGCAGAGTTGTGGAAAAATGATGACAAAACCTCCTTCATCAATAAGAGAACTCAGAACGGGTCTAAGAACAAAAATGCTCACGAATTCCTGCACTGGGATGCTTGTCTGGAGATGCTGAGCCCAGAGCCACCCGAGGCTTCTCAGTGGTTTATTATAACGTTTTTGTTGTGCTGTTTCAAGAATTTTTTTTTTGTCGTACGGAAAGTGATTAAGCCTGTGTGGATACTGATCATTCGGCAAAAATAAGCGGTTCCTTTTATGTTCGTAGTTTAATCCCTTTTCCGAATGGATTCCCACAGACAACATTTTCATCTTGACATATTTTTACTGAGTGAAAGTACCACTTTCAAGAAACCCCCAAAGCTGCATATTTTAGAATAAATGAAGCCTCTCTGTGGGAGCAGAAAGCCACAGAAGACACTGGGAAACCACATGGCCCGTGTTAAATCGGGGATATGTCTGGCCGGGAAGTGAAAGCCGTCTCCGCTCAGGGGTCACTTTCTGTGTCCCAGCTCCTGTTTACTTTCTGGACCTTGGTCAGTGTCTTCTTGACAGTATAATTTCTACAATGCAGCTGGGCTTTGTGAGCCATAATCAAACACAGAAAGCCTTCGGCAATCCCATCCAGGGAGCTCAATTTTACTTGATTTAAATGAGAAAGTGAAGTCTCCGTCCAGACACGCCTCTTTGCAGGCCCAGTGAGTGTCACACCTGCAGGACGCTTCATCTTTGAGTGAGCTTTCTATTTTCCAGACAAGCTCAGGGGATCCACCCCCAATAAAATTCTTGTCTGCCCTAAATTACCTCGTAGTTATAATTTATACCTCAATAAAACGACATCTTAAAAAGGAGAACTGGTTTGATTCTTTACTGGATGTAATTTAGGCAAGGGGGCAAGGTTTCTGTGGTGTGATGGGCGCATCCACATCAACGGAAAAAGAGATTGTGGGGGAGTGGAAGTGGCATCTGGCATCTCTAAACACCCGACTCCCATTCCTGCTGAGATTACATCCACAGGCTTGAGCTGAGGCCTGGAGATTTTCTAGGGTCCAGAAACCCCCACGAAACTGCTAAAATTGTGCATTTTTGGTTTTCACCCTAGATCCTTTGAATAGGAGTCCCCATGAGGGGTCTAGGAATCTATATTTTAACATTTTTTGTAGGTGATTCTGATCACACGAGAATTTGAGAAACATTCTTCAAGTCAGGAGATCAAATCTCTATTTTCTGGGTTATAATTGATTTTCACCAAATAACTATTTGCTAAAAGAAAGGGAAGGGGACCAGTTTTTTTTCAGATGCCTTTTTTGGTGTGTCAGGCATTGCACCAGACTCTCTAAGTATGTATTTTTTATTTGAATCTTGCTATAGTGCAACGAAGTTGGTATTACTATCCTCATTTTTTAGAGGAGAAATTGCAGGTTCAGAGAGGGTACAAAATATTAGTAAATAGTGAGGCAGATTCGAACCCAGATCTTTTGGCCCCAAAGAGCATGCTTTTCCCACTTAGCCACACTCACTGATCATTCTGCTGGGCATTCTCTATGTGTCCAGCATTGGGCCAAATGTTTGAGTGTTTTTAATAGGTCACCCTTTGATCTCCTGAGAAATATTGTGAGAGATTTCTTAAGATAATGGTAAGTCCTTCCATTCACTGGGGGCACTTCTGTTACAGACACTGCAGTGTACTCGCCAGAGACCCCACTTGGTCTCAATCATTCTGTCACCTCTTGAAAACTTGGCTTCTGGTAGCTCTCACCCGAGTCCCCTCCTGAGATGGTCCTCAGCTGAAGAGACACTCTTAATGCCCATCAAGCCTCCTTCTTGGGACAGACTACATTCTCCGCTGGTTCAGGCAGGCTTATAAATAAAGGCCCAGCCCTCACTTCAATTCCAAACAACTCTGCCAGGCCACCCCAGCCGCAGGGGGCCCACGCGGCTAGTCAGGGCCTTTGCTATCACTACTGCAGCCCACCTCTCCGTCTGCCCAATCTATGTCCTTTACAGCCTGTGCATGTTCCCAAGAGCACTCCCCACAAACCTCCTGCATCCAACTCTCCTTCCCTCCAGGCTTTACTTCTCTGGGAACTCAACCTGTAATGTTGTTAAATCACATTTTCTTGTGAATACATTGTGCTTACGCTTAGGCAGTGTATGGGCTGAATTGCGTCCCCATGCCCCCTTCCCCCAAGGCAGAGGTTTAAATCTTAACTCCCGGTATCTCAGAATGTTACCGTACTTGGAAATAAGGTTTTTAAAGAGGGCTTATGGTTAAATGAGACTATGAGAGTGGACCCTAATCCAGTATGACTGGTGTCCTTATAAGAAAGGAGATTAGGACACAGACACCCGCAGAGAGAAGGCCAGGTGAAGACACGGGGAGAAGCTGGTCACCTGCAAGCTGAGGAGAGAGGCCTCGGAAGAAATGAAACCTGTGACACCCTGGTCTTGAACTTTCAGTCTCCAGAGCCATGAGAAAATTAATTTCTGTGTTTAGGTCACTTGGTCTGTGGTATTTTGTTATGGCAGATGCAGCAGACTAGTAAAGGTAGATTAGAGCTATGTCTTCATTTCAGTCCCTGTTCTTTCATCTTTACTTTCACAGAACAGTCGAGAAATATGAACAAGCTAAATTGCCATTTAGGTGTAAGGAGGTAAGGTAATAATTCTCAGAATAATAAATATTTTTTAAAAGGTGAAAAAGTGTATGACTTACTCCACTGTATTGGTTGTTCCTTTTCAGGATACTTATCACAAACCCACAGCAGATGTAAATACACAGTCTGGCAGCTATTTTGGACCTGAGGTGAACTTGTATTTAATGGGGAAAAGGGACACAATATTCAAGTTCTGTCTGTCAATACTTTTTGGTCTCTGTGAGGCAATAGTTCAGTCTGGCTTTTTTTCTTTAGATTAACCATAAGAGACCATGTCCTACTGCCAGCTTCCTGCCGTAGTATAAAGGGGAAAGAGTAAGGAATGCAAAAAAAAACAAAAAGTCTTACAGTTTCAAAGAGTTTTCTTTCAGTTTTTCCACTTTTCTGAGCCAGCCCCTTCATCGTTCCCAGTGGTGCACTGGAAATGTTTAGCTACCAGCTTTCTGAAAATGAAACAGCACCAAACCGCCCTGGGGGTAGTCTTGGCCAATGTCTGTGGTGTAAATACTCCCACTGTGGCCATCATCAAGCTACCGAGGTGAACTCACTGAAAAGTGGGGATACAGTGGGTCTGGGGAACCAGAACCAGCGGCCTCCACATCACTGATTCCTGCAGAAAGGCAAAAGATGGCCTCCTGGTGCTGGCCTCCCTGCAGCCCCCCGATGGCTCTCCAAGTGCAAGCATGGACTTTCCACCGCCTTCTCATTGGAATTTGCACAGTTAGCTCAGGCCTGGCTGTTATTTTCAGAGGTGTTTTTTGTTTTGTTTTGTAAATGGCTCACTTTTAAGAATACTTATGAGTTTAGCAGTTTTCTTCAAAGGGCTTTGCTTGCCATGCCTTCATGATATAGTCATTGTTGCTGCTGGAACCAGAAAATCCCAGCGTCAGGAAGCTCAGGGGAGCAAGAAAGTCTAGCCCGAGCCCGATTCCCATAGGCCCATTCTCTCACCAGCCTTCCCTCACACTCTGTTTCTCCCACCTCCCTCTTTTAGCAATTTCTTTTGGCTGCATAGACTTTACTTTTTCTGTGCTGCAGGACTCGGGGTTTCACCCAATCTTCTTTTGAGGGCTTATGCTCAATGGGTATGTGCCAAAGCACAGCTCTCAGCAATTTACACACTCAGCCCTATTTTACAGATGAAGGAACTGAGGCACAGAGAGGTTAAAAAACTGGTTCAAGGTCATACTACTTGTTAGTGTCTGGGCTGGGGGTCTAAATCAGTCAGTGGGGTTTCAGGCCTGGATTTTTAGCCAGCATACTGCCCCCAAAGGAGTAGCAGGGATGTATCCTTGGGAAGCACTGATGACAAGGAATACATGCTCCTTTTTATTTGGTGATACTAATAATTTCCAAATATTTACATCTACGTAGTCTAGCATGCAGCTACAAGTGTGTGTGTAGAATATCAAAATAAAGTTTAATGATTAAAAAACACACACCCAGAAGTGACGAAATTAATGATCTCAAAGAACCCTTGGACTCTGAACATAGATAATCCTAAGGCAAACTGAAGATTTCAGGTGGTAGAGCAATCTGTTTCCCAGGTCTAGAATACCAGAAGTTGAGAATCACTGTATATTTATAGTAATACCACAGGGGTTAATATGCATTGAAGGAACTCATATGAAATGAAACACTGGCTTGCTTTATAGAATACTATGCTTTTCTCTCTCTCTCCCTCTTTCACTCCACCCCCCTCTCTCTGCTCTGTTTTTATTTCTGTTTAATAAAACTGGCTGAGTAGGTATTAAAATGAGAAGAGATGATGTTCATTTCACTTTTCATTAGAAATTAATATTCATGCCAAATGACTTAAGGAAACTTAAATAGATGTCATTTGTTCCAGTTCAGATTTATAATTTGGTTTGGTTGAAGCCTCTGTAGTGTCTGATTCTGTGACAGATTTTTGTTATAGAATTCTAGGGCTAGGGGTGGATTTTTCTTTTTTAAAGATTTTTTTTTTTATTGATTTTTAGAGAGAGAGGAAGGGAGAAGGAGAGAGGGAAGGCAACATCGATACGAGAGAGACACATCTATCAGCTGCCTCCTGCATCACCCCCGCACCCCTGCAGAGAGATCGAGCCTGCAACCCGGTTCGATGATCTGACCAGAAATCGAACCCTCAACCTTTCAGTGCACGGGGTGATGCCCAACCGAGCCACACAGGCCAGGGCAGGACTAGGGGGAGGATTTTTAAAAGGTCATTAGTTTACAACATCACGGTAATATGACAATGTAATTGGTTTTTAGAGACATCCACAGAAATTCTTTAAATACTTATCAAAATGTTTAAAGAAAACATTTGTCATTTTACTTAACTTACAGCCGCTTCCCTATAAATGAAATCGGGCCACTTTGGAATGACGTGACTGCCCAGTGCTTGCTTCTTTAGGCTGATGGTTAGTTCTCCATGGGATACCGACAACAAATGAGTGATCTGAGCACGTAAAGGAATTAATTATTTTTCTTTTGAGCACATTACTTTATGTGCATTTTCTCACTTCATCCTCAGGATAATCCTATCATCATTTTATAAATTTGGAAACAGAGCTTCAAAAGAGCCAAGTAACTGGTTCATGGTTACTCTACTGGTAAGTGCAAGAGCGAGGCCATAAATCCAGGTCCGCCCGACCCCAGTGCCTCCCTTAGAAATCAATCAATAGGTGCAATTGCATATCGCTTCTACTTAATTTCCACCAAACCTTCTGGAGCCTTAGTTAGATAGGAGAGTTGACCGTTTTAACCTTAACCACCATACAAGCCAAGCTGATTTTTTCTGAATGGCTAAATGGAAAGGGAATGGTTTAAAGATGATTGGCTGGCAGGGGAAGGAGGCACCGGAGAGCTGGTTGCTCCATAACCGAGGCGATCAGCCCCCAAATAGTTCAGCAAGTGTAACTTCCAGACTTGCTTGGGCACTGATACTGAGCAGAATGTTCCAGCTGTGTACCAGAGATTTCTGAATGGAAGAGGGCTCCCCGTGGGCACAGTGTATTCATATAAAAAGATTCACCTAACAGCAAAATCTGGTGGCCTAAAATCAACCTTTAAATTTCAAATATTCGTTGCGATCCTGGGTGGGAACAAAACACCATTTACATTATTGTTCCAATGGAATTAGTCTGAGTTGAACCGGACAAAAGGTAATCGCACCAGAGGTATGTTTTTTTCATTACTACTCACCCTTGCCCACATTTTCCCAGGTGATTGTCTCTTTTAAGCCAAGGAATGTTGGAGCTCTGGATCTTGAAAAGGGCAATTCCAGCGTTTTCGTCTGCTGACCAGTTTCTTCCTTTTCATAACTCTAAAGAATACACAATGTCCTCATGCCCGCATCCGACATTACAGAGTTCACAGCTTCCTGAACCTGAAAAAAAAGTTAAAATCATGAAAGTGGGTAAACTCTAGGAAAGGCTGAGACACTTTTCTTCTCTTAAGGGCTGCATCAAAGCAGTTGGAAAAGCCACATCCATGGTCTCATGAAAGGAATCCATCATTCATTCATTTATTCATTCATTCATGCAGTCAAAGAAAGCGGTCATGGAGCTTTACTTAGTGTTAGCTGGAACCTCTAGGATGTATAAAATATGGACCTGTTCTCAAGGAACCTACAGTTTAGTAGGGAGAACCAAAAAATGTCAGAGGTACACTGGAACATGAAGTGGGTCAGGTGAAGGCACCAAAGAGGGCGAAGGTAAACTTCAGGAGGAGCCTTGAGTGATGTTTGCCAGGTGTTTCTTACTGGGGCAGAATGGGAGAGGGAGAAGTGAGTGATCCCTCATTAGATAATCCACAACTTTAGTCCAGTCATTGATTTAACTTGTTTTTTGACTCCTCCACCCCACGGCCTCATTATTTCCCTTTAAACTAATCTCATGTGTTGCTACTTCTATCATTCTGAAGCCTCCAAACATGTCTGATTCTGCCTCTCAGCAGCAGCTTGTGAAGGTCCCTAGAACCCTATGCTTTTCCTATCTCATGAAAATGAGGAAAACTGGTGTTTTGGCATCATGGCTTTTAAACAGCTTAGATGCAAAGCCCAGAATCTGATATTCTGGGGAATTGACTGGGTTTTTGGTTGGTTAGTACTGGCTAGTTTTCACTTCCCTTTCATCATCTCACAGCCATAAAGCTCAGCTTTGGGATGGGGTGTGTGTGTGTGTGTGTGTGTGTGTGTGTGTGTGTGTGTGTGTGTCTTTATGGACCTTCGTTGAAATGTATATTCTTAGAAAAACTCTGATACTTAAACCATGTGGAGAACACGGAAATCTTTTCGAGGACCAGGAAGCTGAACATTTGTAAAAGGAAAGTGTTTTTGCTATCAAGAATGAAAAAAAAAAAGTTCCAACTAAATGGATGCTTTAAAATATGGAACAGAAAAATAAAGATTGTATCTGGCACACAGTGAAAGCCCAGTGAACTGTGTAATGGACCCATTCAGCTGCCCTTATGGGGAAAATAAGTCTTCCTAGAACTGCTTTCCAAACAGAGGATAATTGAGAGCTGGTCTCCTTTCACTTCTACTAGACTCGGAACAGCCTCCTGTAATTTCGGTTTGATAAACACAGTATTTATAACCGTGGTTAAGGGGGGAAAGGAATTTTCCTCTGAAGCACTTGCAGTGCCAGGCAAGAGGACATGGGCCGTGACTCACTCACTCTGCCTGAACTCAGCCACAGTCACCCACGAGTGTTGGCTCCAGGCGTCGGAGAATCAGCAGTGAGAGTTCCTGTTTCTCAGCATTCTGTCCATTTGCCCCTTAGGGACTCACACCTGGAGATATTTTAACTGCCCAAGATGTCTGAGCTTAAAGGCAGCCACTCAGAGCAGATTTGTCTGCGAGGATCCCATAAACTACAGCACAAGGAATGATATATATAGGGAGATTTCATTAAATCTTTACTGTGAAATTTAACACACCTACAGAAAACTGTATAAAACAAATGCAGAGCTTAATAAGTTGTTATGAATGTAACTGCCACCCAGGTCAAGCCATTGAATGCTTCCAGGACCCCAGAAGTTTTCAGGGTGCCTTTCCCAATACAACCTCTTTCTTTTCTATATATACAGTACTGCCCTAAGCCCCATGCAGGGGACCTTGTATTGAGCCTTGTGTTTTTGAGCTTCTAGCTCTCCCCCAGCTAGGTCTCTTCCCAAGGGGAAAGGAGTCTGTATTGCCAAGAGGCCATGTCCATCTGGAACCCATGAGCCCTTTTCTAACCATGGGTCAAGTACAGGGCCATTTGGATTCCTCTTCCAAATGAGTCTATGTCCACTTCCAGGTCTTCCTGGTTTCTTTCTCAGGTCTACTTTCCTGAGGAGTAACCTAAGGTCAGATATTTGAAGGGGGCTGTGGATGAAGGGTAGACGTTAGGACTAGGGAATGCACATACATGAACACAAAGGCCCTTGCTGGGATGGAGCAGAGGGTGGGAGGGGAAGGTGGGTGGCCCTCGAGGCCTGGGGGCCACTTCTTGTGCTCCATGTTCCAGTGAGAAGCTCTAAGCTGTCCAAGAATTCTAAGGTCCAATTTGGCTTTCCAGGTTGCCATGAAGATACAGTTGTTGAGGTAGGAGGGTAGAATATCTTTCATTTAATAGCTGGTAAGTTTAATTTACAACTTTAAACATTTAGGCCTGTGATATGAAGTGCTCCATTTAAGCCCCACGGATGTTAGGGGTGAGCCTGCCTAAAGGTAACTATCCTTTGATGAAAATCCCCTCTGTGCCTTTCTTTATACTTTACCCATTGAAGTCTGCATTCCTATACACTACAGTCAATTTCCTGGTTTTGAACTCTGAACAAATAGATCATAAAGTATATATTTTTTAACATTGGCTTCTTTTGTTCAACATTATGTCTGTGAAATTCAGCTATGTTGTTGCCTGTAGCTGCAGCTTGTAATTTTTAGTGCTGTATAGTATTCCATTTATAAGTATACACCCATTTTAATTCTGGTGGGCAATTGAGTTCTCTCCAGTATTAGGCCATCATAAATATTACTGATAAATAGGTCTTTATCTATTTTTGTTGTGCAAATACATAAGAATGTAATTGCTGGATGATAGATATGCATATGTTCAACTTTAATGGAAAATACCCAACTGTCTTCCAAAGTGGTTGTACTAATTTATATTTTCACCAGCAGGTTAGAGAGTCCCCATTGGTCTTGAAAATATTGGGTATTTTTTCTTAGTGTTAATCAGTCTGTACTAGGAATATTTTAAGTATACTACTAAAAAGTTTCTTTTTAAAATTTTCATTATTTGCATCTGAAGATACTGAACTGATTCTAATAACTTGGAGTTCCAAGTTGAGTGCTAATAGCATCAGTAGAGGAATATAATCATAACAATAATAATAATAACAATAATATTTATAATAATACCCACATTTTTATTTGAAATATAGTAGCTAAGAGAAAATCTGTAGCCTTGGAAGGTTCACAGTAATAAAATCCAAATTAACAGGGTTGGCTCTTACAGCATTTGAAAATGACACTCAGATTAGCAGACTGACCTAGGGGGTGAACCGGCATGCCAAATACGCATTTGGTATTGACACCCTTTCACAGGGGTATGTGTGTCCCCGGAGCACGCTCTGGCAGTTGTGGCAGCATTGGGCACAAACCACTGAATTACCCAGCTGGGACCACTCAAGACCACCTTAGAACAGGAAGATCAGTTGGGGAGCCCATCAGCTTGCAGCTCATTAGCATCCCGCATCTGGTAACATCTGTTCCTCCAGGAGGCAGCAATAACCATGTGCTCTGGTCAACGGGAAACCGGGGCCATGCTCAAGCCTCTTCAGCAGAAAGGCCACGCTCCTCCCCTCACGCCTCCTTCCTCCACCGACTCGGGCCCTGCGCTTTCTTCCTGTGGCTCACGTCCTCACCTTCCTGCCTCTTGCTCCTTGTAGTGCATCCCCCGGGAAGCCCAGCCTGGATGAACTCACTTGTTTGCTTTCTCTACTTCAATCATCCAGCTGTTGAGCATTACTGGAAACACCACACCCCCTGCAGATGGTGCCACTATAAACTACGGGTCGCAAACGCCACCCGGGCCCTTGTGGCTGTTAGGCAGTCCTTCCCTGTTCCCTGGTCAGCTCACCCTCCCATTTTTCTGTTACAATGATGACAGGTCCTCTTCTCTAACCAAGCACTGGGGGCCTACTCTAGACACAGCGGGCTCTGTCTGTTGCGCACAGAGCCCCTTCAGACTTCCTCTGCTCTCCTCAAGTCTCCGGTTTTATTGCCTGTGCCTCTACTGAGCCCAGGTCCCAAACTGCACCGCCAGCCTCTACAGGAGATTTCTTCTCCTGCTTCATGGAGAAACCTGGCACCATCTGAAGGGCACTCTCTAGACTTCCCACCTCTCCATCTGCAGGTTCACTTTGCATCCAAACCCATCCCTTTCTCCTCCCCACTCCCTTGTGACAACAAAGCAAGTGTCTCCTCTAGTGCTCGGGCTAATCCCTCTGCCTGGGGTTAGCTACAATGCCTTCCCGGGGACATCTCTCTGCACAGCCCCTCTCTGCCCTGACTTCTTCCCAGCAGCAGTGCAATAGGCCCTCATCTTTCCCTTAGGAACCTGGTGTCAGGGGCTTCCTTGACTTGATCAAGACCTTCAGCCGAACAGGGCAGGAAGCCGTGCTATGGTTGAATCATGTTCCCCTGAATTCATATGTTGAAGCCCTACCCCCCAGTATCTCAGAATGTGACCTTATCGGGAAGCAGGGTTGCTGCAGATGTGATTAGTTAAAATGAAGTCACATTCTCTTGGATCTGTTTCCTCCCTGGAGACAGGAGGAGTAGGTGGGTGTCATTCCTGGGCGTCCAGTTCCAAAGCCTATGGTAGCAGAGGTGGCGGGATGGGAGGGGAAGAGGAGAGGAGAGGGCTCTGAGCTCTTCCTTTGACCACAGCAGCTCCTGTCTGAACTGTTTTATGTGTTGAAACTCTTGGTAATATCTGGCTTTAAAAAAGTGTTTCATTGTTTAGAAAATAAAGTAAAAAATTTAAATCTCTCGACTTAGGAGATATTTCAGATCCTTTCCAACTGCCATAGACTATGATTATAAGGAAGTTTTACAAGTTAAAGCATATGGATTTGATGAACATATAGCACAGCTTTTCCTCAGAAAAGCCTGATGTAATAAAATTTATTTCTTTTCAGTAAAGGAAATTTGTTAAAGGACTTACTAACGCAATTTAATTTTAAACCTTTTAAAGACGCTCATATAAAACACTCACAAATTAGAAAAGCAATCGTTTTTTGGACCATGTGTTGGAATGTGGGGTTTATAAATATGCTCACTGTCCACAGGGGACTCTGAGACCATGTGCGAGCAAGAATTGTGGGCAAACAGGACCTGTAGGTGATGAGCTCTTGAGAATAGCTGGCTTCTCCATCTTTGCCTCCCTGCAACCTAGCTTAGTATCTGGTACACAGTTGGTGCTCAGTATATGCCTATTGAATAAGGACATATGACGAAGTAGACTCTTTTCCTGGTGCTCTGTGAGAATTCTTGGTGTTGGGAAAGAAAAAAGAGCTTCTTTCTAAAGGAAAGGGTAGGTGGAGGAGAATCCAGAAACAGATGAGAGGGGGCAGTGCTCCTGGCCTAGGCACAAGGAAAATGGCAGAGCCTCCCTTGGAGGCGACAATAAAATGCTATTTAATTAAAAGGCACAGAAGCTAAGCATTTAGCAGTCGTAAACATTATCTATTGAATGCATCTATCTGGTTACTTTTTTACCACCTGGGTACTGTTCTGAGGGAATGGAGCCTGGGCTGGGTCAGATTTATGGAAGAAAGTGTCAGAAAGACCCTCATCAGAGGCCAGGCAATGTCCCCCAGAGGAGCACATGGAGAGAGGGAAGAGCAGAGTCCAGGGGCTGAACCCACTTGGGTCCCCTTCAAGGATCTGTCTAAGGGCAGTTCCAGGCCTGGGACGAATGCAGCTCGCAGAGCACACTGGCTGTTCCCTGTCTGGCCTGTCAGTACCTGAAACAGAGGCCTCTTGAAACTAAACACTTACTAACTTGTCTTCCTTAGTAATTTCATTTCCCTAGGCCATGGAGCCTTACTAAGATGTTGCCTGCCAGCTGATGATGGAGCCCGTCTGCCTCGTTGGGATTCACACAGTTTATTTTGGTAGGTAACTAAGACAGAGAGACAGAGTTAATTAAACCCTTCATAATACAGTCCATCAGCCACCTGCTTGCAGAGCAAAGAGTCAGGTTTTTTTGCTGCTCTTTGGCAGAAATATTGTGTTTTTCAGCCCTCTCTTGGGCCCCATTCAGGATTCTAACCAGGCTACCTATGAAAGCTTCCTAGCTGTGGTACATATTTTTCCCATTTGTGAAAAAACAATAAATAAATACCAGTGATCACGTCAGGCCACGACAAAGAAGAATTTGTTGGTGATTTAGTACCCTAATGCATTGGATACACTTGAATTTGGCTAAACAGTCAAATTAGGTAGTTTGGCCCATTTTAACCAGTTTAAATGTTGTTGGCATGTAGCTTTTCAAATGACCTTGGGTTTTTTTTCAGAATGGTTCCTGGAGGGGATTGGCTTTTAAGTGAATTGGACATTTTCAAGTATGTTTTAAAGACCTACGAAACAAGCCTTTCCTTTGTTTTAAGTGGGTAGGACTCAGTAAAGAGGGTGAGGTGAGCAGGACTGTCTAGTATTTCATCGATACGCATGTCTAAATGTGCGCCCTGGGGCCTAGCAACAAAATGATTCATGTTTTAAATTCTTCTTCAAACAGCAAGACATTCCAAACTACAGCCAAAACCCTGACCAAGAAAAAGGGCATGGCAATGATGGTGAAATAAATAAGGGTGGAAGTCAGAGTTATAAGTCCTTTAAACCCTTTTTGTACTTAGGTAATGTCTTGCTGAGTGCACGGCCCGGCTTCGTTTCCTGGTCTTAGCCAGTAAAGTTTTAGGAATCCCCTGGCAGAAGAGAGGACATTGTTCGCCACACCTTCCACTCCTGTAGGGTCTGTGGACGCTTACTCTTTACAGTGACTTTCATCTGCCTCCTTCACTCATCTGGTATTACTTTTTATTTCTCCATTTTTACTAGGTTCTGACTCATCTCCTCCCAGACCTTTAGGCTTCCTTCAGGCCTTGCTTTTCCAGACGTGGCACCCCACCCAGGTAACTCAACTTGCTGTTGTCCATGAGGAAAGGAAGGTCTACGTCCCCAGTCTCAGAGAATGAGACCACGATTAACACTCATCTAAAGCAGAGTGGAGAGGCTTCCCTTAGCCCTTCCTTGGTTCTCACTCCCCACATCTAAGCAGTAATGGGATCTTGTCATTTCTAGCTCCTCAGGGTCTCTAGCTCCCCCTCCTCCCCTATCTCTGCATCTCAGTTGCCACTCTTAGCTCAGTGTCTCTCTGCTGCAATTGTCTTCACTCTTCATTCTTACCACAGCGGAGAAGACTGGAAGGTTTTAACTGGGAAGAAACTTGCTCACATTTCCTTGTCATAAAATCACACTGAATGTAGTGGATGAATCAGAAAGGCTGCTTGAGTGGAGGTGGAAAGAAATCCATTACAACCCTGTGCTAGAATCCAGATGAGAGCTAAGGAGGGTCTGGATGAGACCCAGAAAGAGCCTGGGAAAGGAGGGGAAGTGGGTAGTTAGCACCTAGAATGGATAGAGAATAATAACTAACTGGAGATAGAAGGTGAGGGAGAGGGAGGTTTGTAGTAAATATCTCCCAGGTAGAACGTTAGGGGGTTGGGTGCATGATCGTATCACTCTGAGAGAGAGGAAATCGATAATGAAGCCTGTGAGAAAGTGATGATTTAGTGTGACATGTTAAACTCCAGTTTCATGTGAGGGATTCAGAAAAAGGTGACTGTTGAAGATACAGATTTTAGAGTCATGAGTTTACAGCTTAAAGCAAGGGCATGTATGACATGGGATGGACAGAGCTTATGAAGGAAGAAAGGAAGGTGGCAGGCCCCTGGGGAACACCACCCCCAGAGAGCACATGGAGAAGGGGCTGGAGAGGTTGAAGGAAATGCAGGATGCTGTGCTGTTCCAGAGAAGAAGAGAGGAAAGAATTGACAATTAGATTATGAGCATTCTTAAGGAAATAAATTTCAATGGAATGAACAGTCAATGAAAAGTTTCAGACTGAGTTCAGACTTCTCTGTCCAGAAACTTTATTGCAAAGAAACAAAGAGAAATAGGAAACAAGAGTGATGACATGAGCAATGATGGTCTTAGGCCCACTCGTGGTAGTGGCCAGTGCAGAGAAGAGAAAGACACCTTCAAGGAGTAATTTTATGTGTCAAATTGACTGGGCCACGGGGTGCCCACGTATTTGGTCAAACACTATTCTAGGTGTTCCTGTGAGAATGTTTTTGGGTGAGATTAACATTTAAATAAGAAGACTGAGCAGAACAGATTGCCCTTTCTAATGCTGGTGGGCCCTACCCCATGTCAAAGGACCGGATAAAACAAAAAGGCTGGCTTTCCCCGAGCAAGAGAGAATTCCTCCTGCCTGAATGGCCAAAAACATTGGCTTTTCCTGCCTTTAGACTCAAGTAAGACGTCGGCTCTTCGTGGGCCTGCCAGCTTTCAGAGCTGTTTCAGACAACTCTATTGGGCCCGGTTCTCAGGCCTTCAGACTTGGACGGGAAATAGGTCATTGGCTCTCTGCATCTCCAGCTTGCCAGCCCGCTCTGCAGATCTTAGGAGGTGCCCTCTCCGTAAATACAGAGCCACCACTTCCTTATAATAAACCATATATATGCCACTGCTTCTGTATCTGTGGAGACCCTGCTACAGCACAGAATGGAAAAGGGAGGGAAAAAGAGAAAGAAATAAGGAAGGAAGGGAGGGAGAGTGGAAAAAGAAGAGTAGGGTGAGTGAGGCCCCGGAGAGTGTACGTGCTGTGAAAACGAAGGGAGAAGTGGGGTGACTGCTTAGCTGTGTGTAATCTCTGAGGACACGGGTGACTCATTAATGTTACATAATTAGAACTGGCCCTCAGGCAGGGCGGTCTTGGAGTTCCTTGTCTTTTAGAAGCAGGACTTCCTAGTTTGGCTTGTTTTCTTGTTACTGAGGACCTGTTGCTAGCATAAGGTCATACTTAGAAAATTGAATCCTCAGTCAGATTACTCAGACTTGGCTGCTTTCCTTCTGGCCATTTTGTCTTTAGGTTGAAAAAAGAAACAGCTCGCTTTTCTAAAGCGACATTACACATCACTGTGAAATATGTCCTATAGGACAGCCCTGAAATCTATGGGTTTTTGGGGCGGGGGGGATACTCATGAAAAAGAAGCTTCCGTTTCTTTGTAAAAAAATATTTTGTTTACATATTTTTATGTAAACAAAAAGCTTTTGTTTACATATTTTTTAAATATGTGAAAAATTTTGTTTTATTCTAAAAAGCTTCTTCGATAATCCAGTTTTTAGGAAACTACCTGCTGAATAGAAATAATTTGCAGAGGTGAGAATTTGTCCAGCTCATACTTACTTCATTATTGCCACAGTGATAAGATAGCTGTAGAGGCCACTAGAGTGAATTAAATGAGAGATTCATTGGGCATTTAGAATTCATTTAGTTTATGCTCTATTTTTATAATTCTTTTTGTTATAATTTTTTTTTTTAATATATCTTTATTGACTTCAGAGAGAGGAAGGGAGAGGGAGAGAGAGATAGAAACATCAATGATGAGAGAGTCATTGATCAGCTGCAGCCCGCAACCGGGCATGTGCCCTGACCGGGAATCAAACCCTGATCGCCTGGATCCTAGGTCGATGCTCAACCGCTGAGCCACGCCCGGCCGGGCCTTTTTGTTATAATTTTAAGCGACAGAGATAAACCATCTTATTTGTGAGTGTAGCAGATGCAATTTGGAATATCTGCCCAGCTCAAGAAGATTCCCCTAGTCACTCTGCTCATGCAGGGTGGTTGGCTCCAGATTTCAGTTTGGACAACATGCTCATACTCTACTGTTTAACAGCTGCCTGGATCTGGGGTGAGTGCCTGACCCAAGGTCAAAGGCCAAGTACTTTGCACACACACTGAGTCAGTCATGTAGTCCCTCTCCACATGTGAGCTTGGAGCATGGCTGATTTCCTGCCTCCGGTGCCACGAGATACATCCTAGTTCTTATAGTGACCACCTCCCTTACCTCCCTTCCTTTCTCCCTACGCCGCCTCTACCAAGCTGAGCTGAACTGTATTTCATTACTTGCATCCAAGTGTACTAATTTATTCAGTTCTAATAAAATAATAAAAAAATTCCCTCTTTGGGTTGTTTAATAAAAACTGAGGATTAAGAATGTCAATGGTAGCAGCCATGGGCAGTGCCCTGGGGAGCCCAGGGTTCTAACTAAAAACCGCCCATACCCTCTAACCCTTCCTTAGCCTCAGGAGCCAGCCCTGACAGGGACTGCCACAGCCTTTCACTGCTGGTGGAAGCATGGTCAGTGCAATGCCTATGACAGACAATTTGTCCCAATCTGTCAGAATTACACGTGCATGTACCCACTGACCCAGCAAGGGCATTTGCAGAAATTTATGCTACTGATATGCTTGGACAGGTGCAAAAAGACATAGTGCAAGGTAACTTGGTAAACATTGTTGGTAACAGCCAAATATCAGAAACAACCTAAATTTCTATTAACATAGAATTAGTCAAATCATGGGAATCCATACAATTGGAGACTCTGATGCTATAAAGAAAGGACAAGTGAGGTCTGCATGTGTGGAAAGATCTCTAAAATGTGACGGCAGGTGGAAAGAGTGTACCAGTGGGTTTTGTAGGCTATCATTTGAGGGATAACAATGTCTATTCCAATTTGCTTATATATACATTGGAAAAAAGCTCTGGAAAGACATACAACCAGTAGTTTATTTGTGTGTATAAATGTGCGATGGCAGTGGGTTGGGGTGGGGACTGGGCAGCTTAAATAGAAGATAGGAGCAGGAAAGAGACTTTAACTGTATATTTATTAAGGGTTTAAACAATGTTATACTGTGTGTTGTCAGCTATTCAAAAGAAAAAGGGGAGGGAGAGGGAGTGGGGAGGGGGAGGGAAGAATTAGAAGGAGGAGTAGAAAGAGGTGTAAGGGAGGGAAGAGAGAGAGAGAGAGGGAGACAGACCAATGGCTATCAACGAAAATGTAAAGAATATTCGAAACTACTTTCTCTTGAGCAGAAGCAGCACTGACACTGTGAACAGGGCACGGCTGTGGCCATCGCATTGTGTCTTAATTGTCTCCAAGTGGCAGGAATCTTGGCCAAACTAGAATGTCTACCATTTCGAGCTACTTCCACCTCATCTGGACAACCTTCCCTTTGCTGGAGGAGAGGGACCCCAGACTCCATGAAGCATTTTAGGAATAAGACTGAAAATTCCTTCCCTGTGGATAAAGCCTTTCTTTCTCAATTCCACAGTGGCAAACGTGCTTGCATTTTTACAATGCCTGAAAGAGAGAACACAGTCACTCGAAATGCACGCTAAGGTGAGTAACCTTAAATGGCTATTTTTCTTGAACTCGATTTTCCTAGAGGAGTGTAGTTCTCCTCATCATCAGCGATAGGGCCTGAAGAAACTACTACGGGTTTACCTGGGACTGGCTCAGGTCACGGTGACAGATAAAATACAGGACACCTAGTGAAACTTGAATTTCAGATAAACAACAAATAATTTGTATACTAAAAATAGATATTAAAAGTAATACTAAAAATTATTCATCTGAATAATTGTTTATCTGAAATGCAAACTTATTATTTTGTGAAATCTGTCAACGCAGGCGCCAGGGGCAGGCCTGTTGGAGTAGAAGCTCCAATGTTTAAGTCACAAGTGGGAGGGCCCACCTGTCTCTGTCATTCCAAGGAAATGACAACCAGACACCCGAGAGCCTCCAAGAGCCAATCAGAAGACTTGACATCAGACTCCAAGCCTGACAAAGGCCCCTGACTTCTCTGCTGCCTCTCTCCTACCCAACAATGAAGCCCATGCAGTCCCTTGCTGCTCCAGGTTCCAGGGATGAAGCATGAGAGTCCCCTTCACATGGGAAGGTAGGTTTTATTGCCCCACCATCAGAGGGACAATTGTTTGACTTTGTGTTTCTAACAGGAAATATGGACTTGTGCTTCTCTCCCAGGTTTTCTCACCTGGTCTGCCCATTCTCATGACCTAAGAAGACAGATGGAATGACGGTGCTTACATTAAGTTGAGAAATTCCCTTCTAATAATCAGAGTGTGGTCCAAGGCAGCCCCTTCCGGGTGTCAAGGTGCCTGGCCAGCCTTGAAGTCACTGAGTGAGAGTGGAGTGAGAGCAAAGGCGATGAGCCCCTGTGACAGCTGCATCTTCTGAGTGTGCCTGTGTGTGTGTGTGTGTGTGTGTGTGTGTGTGTGTGAGGATGTTTAATGGCACATGGCCCCAACAGCAGAGACCATCTTTCTAGTTGTGAGGTGACCTGCTCAAGTGCCATCTGTGGCCCCATCAGAGAAAGGGAGCCAGCCTGTCCTCAGAGGTGTCAGTCCCTGATCTGCCCTCATGGCTCAAGGCACAGCCCATGCTCATGAAACACCTCTCAGGTTTCCTCCTTCCTAGAGAGGACAGTCTTGCACATGGGAAGATCTCTTGCAATGTATGCCTTTGGGTTACATGCAGTCCACATGAGCGGCCGGCTCTGTGGTTATAACTCACACAATGACAATGACATAATGACAGTGAACACGGTTCCCAGCACCCCACCTCCCGGCAACAGCAGAGATGTATAAACCACAAATGACAGGCTTGTCTCCTCTGAACATTGGTCCTCCCAAATTCCAGCTTGATGAGTCCACAGTGTCTTCCGAATGGTTTACAGGATTGGAGGCACAAGTATGAATAGGGTCTGACGTTTCTGGAAAAGGTAGGCTCATGGTAGAACAACGGAGACAGCAGCTGTGCTAGATCAGGGCCACAGTAGAGAAATCAACTCTTTCCTGACACTGCAGCTCACCAAATACAAGCCAGACTTACCAGCAGCTATGGTTTGAATAGAGAAGGGCAACCCCTGCAGTCATGACTCAGAGACACTGAATTCTCCGAACACCGCACACCGCGTGGGTGAATGGTGGGGATGTCACATCGCAGAGACTGATCTTAAGGTGCAGGAACCCAGTGAGGTTTCTAGGGCAGACATACAATTGCTTGCAAACAAGTCTTAGGCACAATGAGCAACGTGTTGTGTTTCTTTGCAGGTTTTCTCTTTGGTCTCTCAAGGGAGCCAAAAGAAACCCAAGTCTGAAACTCAAACCTGCCTCAGACATCATTTTCCCTTGAACTAGATCTAAATCTCCAGAGGTCTTCTGGAGCATTCACTGGGTTCTAATGGGAGCGGAGCCCTCCGAATACTATTTTTATTATGTTTTGCTAATATTTTTCCCTGGAAGCATATCATGCCAAGATGCCAGCTTATTTGGAATCTAAAGGGAGTAGACATCCAGCCTCTAGTCTGATCCAGGTTTTTCATGGTCTGGCCAGGGTGGGCAAAGATTCCAGGAAAATTCTCCAGGGAAGGCCAAGAATTTCGGAAAGTATCCGTGGACAACAAATGCAACATCACCGGGAGAATTCCCGTAACTAAGCTGCTCTGAGGAAAGTGCTTTGTGCTGTACTGGCAGGTAGGCTGACAGTGGACTGGGTCCAGGCACCTGAGGCCTGAGCTGGCAGAACCCTCCAGCCTTGCAAAGGCCCCTTGGCTGCAGAGAAGCAGGTGAGGTCCCGGGCATCCAACAGGACCTGGACTTTTGGACCTAGTGTTGCCTGTCAAACACTGGCTGAGCTCGCAGGATGTGGGAGGGAGCCCACATCCTCTCCCAGAGTGCTCTCAGCCTCTCCCAGCCTTCCTCTCTACCTCCCTCTCCTCTCCTCCCCTTTCCAGCGGCTCACCGAAATCCCAGCATGATGGGGCAGGATGGAGCCCAGTGTTTCAGGTCTCAAGTGGGACCCACAGACCACCTGCATCACAATCACTGGAAACCCTTGCTTAAATCTCAATTCCAGGACCTGCTCTAGACTTGCCTACTGAGTCTCAGTGGGGGAGGCCTGGGAACATGCCCTGTTCACCCATTCCCCCAGGTGATTCCCACATCCTCTCAAGCTGAGGAGCATTGCTAGATGTGAAAGGCTCTTAGATTAGCAGCCTCCCAAAAAGGAGTTCAAAGCCATTTGCTTCTTGGGTGGTCTTGGGCAGGTTATTTATTAACTCCTAGCCTTATCTTTACATCTGTAAAAATGGATACACTATTTTATAGGGATTTAGTATTTTCTCACTTGGAGCATTAAATGAGATAAGGTATATGACAAGGCTGGCAAACACTGTGCTCTTGCTAGATATTAGAACCTAGTACCGTGATATAGAGAAGGGATGGAGAGCTAACAAAATCTTTGTAGGCCTCGAGATGTACATATTTTACAGCAATTATCAAAAGCTCATATAACTCTTTTGGTTGGACACAGAGCAAGAAGACTTAGCCACCAGCAGCTTTACTACCCACTAAGGCCTTCCTAACATACGCAGTAGTGGGGGATATAGTGCTATGAAGAATACAAGGTGATAGAAAGGACACATTCGGAAAAGCAGACACAGGCTAAGTCACCGATAGTTACCGAGGGCCGTTATGTCCCCCAGGGGACATTGGGCAGTGTCTGGAGACGTCTTTTTTTGTCACAACAGGGGGAAGGGTGCCACTGGCATTTGGTGGGCAGAGGTCAGAGACGATGCTAAATGCCCTACAGTGCAGAGGATGCTTATCCACACAGAGCATTATCTGGTTCAAACTGTTACTAGTGCCAAGGTTAGGAAACCCTGCTCTCAGTTATCACAGAAGACTGAGTCGTGAGTGACAGAAGGAGGCCTCAGGTGGTTAAGTGCCTCCAGGTGACAGCGCCTGCTGCTGTGTTGCAAAGTCTCATAGATGAGCAACGGCACCCAGAGCTGCACGCTGGCAGGTCACCAGTTCCCATGCTCCTGCTTATTTATAGGATTGGGGAAAAGCACCCTCTAGCCTTTTGGAAAAGCAGAGGTGCTGGTTTCTGCAGGAGGGAAGGAAGCTGTCTCACTCCTAGCAATGCTCTTGTTTTTTCCCAGGGGGGAAGAGCAGCAAGAAGGAACCAAGAGGCCATGCTGTCCAACAGGGTCTGCCACCCTATCCAAGTCCAGGGACTCTGATCCGCGTGGTCATTGGTTTATGAGCCCTTTGTCAGCCCCCTGCTTCCCTATGTGATTCTCAGCCTCCTTTTGTGCTTCCCTCCAGGTACCCCAGTTCAGTGTCTTGGTTAAGCAGCTTTCTGCCTTTTCTCCCTTTGACCCCCCTCCACTTGATCCCTGTCTCTTCTCGTCTCCTCTTTCCTGGCGTGGCTTCTGCTCTGGGGCTATACCTTTGGTTGCCCTGGACTCTTCCTGTCCAAACTCCCCTGTGCGCAGACCTGGCTTCCTAGTGTCCTTTCTCAGTGCCCCTCCCAGATCTCCTGGGACCTCGTCACCATATCCACACCTGCTGCTTTCCTGCCTGGGGGGCCAGCATCACGGCGTGTGACCTGCGTGGTCACACAGGACTCCATGCTCAGGAAACCCATGCTGGGTTTAAGACTCTGCTGTCACCATATTAATGTAGAATTAATAAAATTCTTAGTAGAATTTTGAACTTGTGTTTTGTAAGTGAATTCTGATGGGACCACAGAGCGTGCAGAAGAGCAGGACAGGTACATACGATATGAGTGTCCGCCCTTCCTTCTACCCCGTTCTCATGGAGCATTCACCATGAGCACAGGTTTCTGGCAGGCCCATGTGTGTGGGAGTTCGTGGAGATTCGCAGCGAATACAAGCCAAGTATGTTTTGCTTAAGACTAAGGAAGTGGGCGTGGGGAGGGACCCCAACAGCCCCAAGAGGTCACCCTTGCCAGATGAACCGAAGCTTGCTTCAGTACCGAAGGCGGTGGCACCCTAAGAAACATGAAGGACAGGAATCTTCTCACGCTCTTCCTTTCTCATCTCACTTCACTGTGCTGGCTCACTACTTGACTTATGCTAAAGACGATGACAAGGAAGGAAAGAGATAAGGCACCCCGTAAGTTCCTTTTCTTTCAATCCTTCCTTACTTGTCCGTGAGCTAAAGATAGAGACTGTGGGTAAAATATGCATATCAAGAAATTTAATAAAAGCAGTCGAGTTAGTTTTGTGCAGCTTTTCCACTGTTATGGTAAGAGCAAAATATGCAAATTGTGTAATTTCGGCGATTAGCATATGAGTTAAGTTTCTCTTATATTTGCATTTAAAACTGGCATCACACAATAGAGATGAAAGGTAAAATTCACGCTCCTAACATTTAAAATTTAAATTTTTCTTAGAGTGGCATTACATAGAAAATTAATATAAAAAAAAAAAACCGTGACAAGTGAAGAGAGACTGTGAAAGAAATGAAAAGCTTTTATTTTAGTAGCTCTGATGGCACCTTTGCCCAGCTTTTAGAAAAAAAGGTGCCCCAGTTTTATTTTGCGCTGGGCCTGCTTGTATACTGTTACTTCCCGATGCCAGAGCTGGTGTATCTTTGTCGTCCGACTGTCCTCAGGCTGTAGAATCAATTAGCCTGTGTGCACAGCGAGCAGGTGGTGCTGGGAGCTGATGTTCTCAGGACCAGCGCTGAACCGGTGCCCACAGGTTAGCCCTTCAGAACAGCCTAGAAATGTGGCCTAAGCCAGCTCCAAGTTCCCTGAGGGGTTGACCCAGGTTACCCTCTATGCAACTTTGCTTTGCTTCCCCTTTACCTTCGCGGTCCCACTTCTCACTCCTTATAGTTTTTCCTGGGGAGATTTCAAAACAGCCACTTTCATTCAGCTTCAAACAAACTCACCCATGCTCCCCGGTTCTGTGGTCTGTCTGTGCCAAAGCCATTGGTTTTGTGAGGCATCAGCCATAGATGGAGTTCAGGTTGTGGGGTAGGAAACTCAGCACTATAGACAGTCCCAAGGAAGTCTTCTAGAAGTGTTGGGTTTTGAGGTTTATACTGAAACTTTTGATACAAAAATCTTTCCTTGTAGGTCAAAGGGAATTTGCAAAGCTCTTTGGAGAGAAGGTTGATGGTGGGCCACTCTGCCACTAAGCAATGCTCTGGGCAGATCTAGACCGAGCCCTCCATGAATGAAGACTAGGTGGCTCAGGCCTTAGGAAAATGTGCTCTATTTACCAACGAGTATCCTGGTGCCACAACGTTCCTGGCTCTGCTTGCTTCAGTAGGGGAAAGAAAACACAAAGTATAAGTACCAGGCTTTGTTTTACCTTAATTAATTAGTTATAACCTACTCTATAAGAACTGGACTGGAACCAAAACAAAATTCATATCTTTTTCCACTCATCTGGGTACATGGTTACTTAACCTGAACAATTTGGAGTGTCTTTCATCTTCCTTGCCTGCAGAATATTTTTTTAACCCTCACCTAAGGATATGCTTATTGATTTTTAGAGAGAGAGGGAGGGAGAGAGAGATATCCATGTGAGAGAGAAACATTGATTGGTTGCCTTTCATACTTGCCTCAGGGATCAAACCCACAACCTAGGTATGTGCCCTGACCAGGAATCAAATTCACAATCTTTCAGTGTATGGGACGGCACTCCAACCAACTGAGCCACCCAGCCAGGGCTGGGGAGCTGTTATTCACACTTCAAAATTCAATGAAAACGTCAATAGTCTGTCTTTCCCATGCCACATGATAGTGTCACATAAGTATTTGCTGTATATTTGCCATCCTCCTTACATTATAAGAACTTCAAGTCAGAATATTTATCATTTTTGAAGCCCCCACAGCCTGTACAACACTTGGCTCATAACTGATGTCAAAAGCATTTGATTAAGTAACAGTGATGGCAGTTGGTATGAGCCAGGCACTATGCTAAGTACTTTACATGCATTATTGTCTTCGCTCTTCACAGCAACACAGCTCGAGGTGGGGACTGGGATCCTCATTTTACAGTTGGGGAAACTGAGGCCAAGGAAGGTTAAGTAACTTGCCTGAGATCACACAGCTTCCAAACAGTAGCACAGAGTGAAGCCCAGGTTTGCTAGCACCAGAGCTGGTGCTCACCATGGAATGGTTGAAGTAGGTGAATAGGTATTTCCAAGGCTGTCAGGGAGAGTGCTCATTAGACAAACAGACTTGTCTGTACAATAGCCTCTTAATTAAATAGTTTAGCAAAGTTCTTTGTATTTAAAAGGAGGTATTTTTATTTCCCAGCTCTGTGTGGAATCAATTTCCATTTTAACCAGTGTCTCCCAAGCTCACTGAGCTTTGTTATCGGAAGGTCTTGTTACACAGGTATTTAGTTCTGGTACAAGTTACAGCAATAAAGAGACCCAGCGCAGCTGCAAGCCCCTCCCCGCTCCTCCCAGGTCACAATTACAGCTTGCAGCGGGACTTGGCCAAAATCGCATTGCACACTTATAGCATGTAAGAAATTCTTGAGGGTGGTACTGATATACCAATTAAAGACGCTGGTATTTTTGGCCTCATGGGGCAGACAAGGAAAGGGGATTTTAGTTTGTTATGAGAAACACTTCTTGCTTATACTTAACTTTTATTGTTCACAAAAGATTTCAAAGTGTTACCAAAGAAAATGAACACCATACTTGAGCCATCTGGACATAATGGACTTTTATAGCTTAACGGGTGGTGTTTCACGTTGCATTTCTTTTCAATCCAACGCGGAATCATTAAAAGAAAAAATCACAAGAATTCATCAGCTTTCCTGCCCCTGCCCCCCTCCAGCCTTAGTCACTGAGAATGTAGGAGCACATGAGTGGCTGGACAAGGCTTGGGAGAGGTGGCCGGCTTGATTGGGGCCCAGTTGACCCTGCTCCTGGGTGTCATGCTCCCTCTTCCACTCAGGAACCAAAGGCCCCATAGCTCTGACACTCTGGACTTGGAGTTGTCAATTACCACCACCCAAACTTTGAGGATGACTAAGTTGTGAAAATGTGAAAAATGAAATCAGAGAGAAGAAAAAATTTTGAGGACAGTTTTCCATGTCAATGCAGTTTTAGGCAAAAAATAAAACTAAAAATAAATCCTTCATATTTTAATACACCCATGAGTCTTATTTAATGTAAATAGAAGAGGCATGACACCATTTTTGAAACTGATAAGAGCTTATGGATCTCCCCCAGTATCTTCACAATCCACAAACAACTATATCTAGGTTGAAAACCACTTGATTGGATGATGTATTACCTCATTTCCAGTTCTAACTTTCTCTGATCACCTGACAACTTCAGTGCTTCACTCTGTGGACATAGGCAGAGAGAGAAGATGGAAAATGAAAGAGGGCCAGCTAGGAGTCTGAAGCTGCTGGCCAGTAGTACAGGTCTGGGGAGGGGACCTGTATGAGGGTGTTAGAGGGGGAGGAGGTTCCCTAATCTGAAGGCACCTGGACAAAGTTCCTACAGAGAGAGAAGATGCTTTGCCTTGGGGCAAATTTCTTCCCCCCTTAAGGCCACTTGCTCCACACCTGGGAGAGTTCATGGAGGGTATTCACAGTATTAGGAGGTCAACAGGGAGCAGGAAGGGGATGGCTGGGTAGCCGGTCATTTTCTTCTCCTGTCTTCCACCACTACAATCTCATCCTAGGGCAAGAAATGGGGCAGTCAAAACTCATCCACACATCTGTAATAGTGGGTCTCAGATCTGAAGTGTGCAGAATCAGATAGCTAAATAAATAAAGAACAAGCCTACTACCTAAATTCTGATTTCTAAAGCAACAAACTTGCAATGTGCTCAGCGGGAGCAGTGCTACCCACCAAGCGGTTCTGGGAAATGCATGTGTTAGGAAGCGGTTGGTTGTGACAGTGACTGAAAGCAGACTAGTATTTTGTGTCAAGAAGTTGGAGATGCTAAATGCCCTGCTATGAGCCCAAGGTGTGCTCATAATGAAGAGTCATCCCACCCAAAATGTTAAGAGTACCTCTACCCAGAAACACTGAAAAAAAAAAGAATGAGCTTTTAATTCTTTCATGTAAATAATTATTTAGACTCTTTATGAGGGGTCAAATCATACTAGATGACTTCCTGTGGGGCCAGACTGTTGAGCAGAGATTCGAGATGGAACATGTTAATTCTGAGAGCCACTGGATAAAAAAGGAGAGATAAGAGGTCACCGTAGAAGACACTGCAATTCATCCTCACCACAAGCTAACGTATATAAAGTATTTTGTGGGGTGGTCTCTTTTTTTCTCTTAATGTTGAAAGAGGGTTGAATCATCATGCTCATTTACTAATGAGATGACTGACATTGTCCCTCAAAACAGAAAAACAACTTGAGCTAAACCTAAAATGCAAGTATGCAGCCAACAAGCAGTCCTTTGTCTCTGCTTTGCCTTCTATGGTAAACTCGAGCTTCTCCTGAGTTTGGTCCCATTCATTTCAGCTGGAAGTGTGTGGCGAGTGAACTGTTCACCAGTCTCCCCGTGGAGTGGCCGACTCCGCTTTGCTGTGAGTTAGTGGCCCCGGGGGAGCAGGTCAAGAGCTCCCTCTCTGTAAGATGCCTCCTGAAAGGAAAGGGGTCACTGACGACTCACAAAGGAGTCTGTGGCTGTAAATATTTCAGAATTCAACTTCCTTAAAATCTTAAATAATGAAAAACATTTGCTGATTTAAGGCCTTTAAGTCCTCCCATCTTTGGATTCGTGCTCCGCTGTCTCGCTTCGGAATTCCACGACAAAAGGAAAGCATGACATCGCGGTCCAGAGGAACGCCCGCCACGCAGAGCCTCGCCCGGGTCAGGGCCAAGGGCCGAGCCCTCCAGAGGGCCCTAGGGCCAATACACAAATTCCGCCTCCACGTGTCAAAGGCCTGTGCAGGGGCAAACATCTTTATGACTTTGGTCCTGGGAAAAGAGACGCAGCCTGGGATTAGAATTTACGGCCGATGAGCTGCTGATGAAGCAGCAATGGCCATTTAGTGCGTGAATGGCCACTTTGGGAACAGGGAGCTTAGCACACCAGGCTGGAAATCTCAGAGTGGAGCCGGGGGCAACCCCGTTCACCTCTGCTGGAATAAGTTCATTCACCCCATAATCTGTCCCTTGGGCATTTTCTCTGCCTTCTTGTGGATTTACAGCCTCTTCCCTGCAGTTCTTTAGGGCTTTGGCATACATGACAATTTAGCATCGAGGGAATTCCCAAAACCAGGCGAAGAATATCTTTCTTGGCTATAAATGTCATTCTAAAATTATTCTCATCTGTAATGCTTCAAGAACACTTGAAATATGCATGGCCTGCCCCCTGCAGCCTCTTCACCCTCTAAGAGCCCCCAGCTCCCAAACCCATCTAGTTCACTAGCACACATACAGATGTCCTCTCTGGCCCCCAAAGCACCAGCTAGCTTTAGTGTAGCGATTCTCAACTGGGAACAGTTTTGTCCCCTGGGAGACATCTGGCAAAATCTAGAGACATTTTTGATGGACACAACTGGTTGGGTGGGTAGCGCTGTTTTAGGGCCTATTTTCTACATACCCTATGTATGGTACTAGCATATAAGGGATAGAAGCCAGAGATGCTTCTAAACGCCCTACAGTGCACAGGATAGCCCCCCAACAAAGGAGGCCCGGTCCACAATGTCAGTAGTGCCAAGGCTGAGAAACCCTGCATTAGGGCAAGTGGTAGACCACCTCTGCCTAGGTCAAAACATGATTGTCTAAACTTGCACCGTCCAATGGAACTTTCTGTGATAATGGAAATGTTCAATGTCCATGCTGTCCAATGTATTAGCCATGAGAGACATGTGGTTATTTTACACATGACATGTGGCCATTGTGACTGACAAAGTGAATTTTTAATTTTATTTCATTTTAATGATTAAATTTTAATCATCCTATGCAGCTAGTGACTATTATATTAGACAGTGCAAGTCAATACAATGGGAGCATAGGGCACTGAGAGAGCCTGTCCGAACCAGTTTTCCCTCCACAGTTAGACACTCCTTCCTTATCTAAGACTTAGGCTCATGTTGATATGACTTTACCCTGGAAGTGAGATGACTTTTAACTTATAAAGAACCGATGCTAATTTAATATGACTAATAGATCTGAAAGATGTTTGGACAGGAGCAGAGAGCATTGGGGTGCTGAGCTGAAGGAGGGGACACCATGGGTTTGAACAGGGGACTTGGGGTAGGCATCTGGAATAACTGGAAGAGGTAACAAAGGCAACCTGTGCTTACTTGAATCATATAAACCCTGCTGATAACAGAAGCCAAATACTCACAATTCCCATTAGACACATGTTCTGTGAAAACTAGAGCCAAAGAGAGGCAGAAAAGACAAAGTATAGAACAAAGGTGAGCCTGTTTCCCGATCCTTCTCTACCTGTCTTTAGCTCGTAGGCCAAATCTCCAAGCAGTGAAATATCATGGTGCCCCCTCCCATGGGTAAGCCAAATAAAAGGAACACTAAACTACAAGACACAGGGTGGTTTTTCCTTTAATCTGATTGTAAAATTCTGGATAAGTCCATCAAAGCCATATTGTTCTAATTCCCACTGGTTCCCTCAGCAAATAAATGCCTCCTTATTAATCTAGCACTGTTTCAGGGCCTATTTTCCTCATAACTCATCGGATATCTATTATACACAAATTTTCATAAATGGAGTACTGTATATTTTAATGTAAAGATTTCTAGAGAAGGAAATCACCATCCTCACTTGGTAAGCTACGCATGTTTCTAGAGATGGGTGAAGAATAATTATTAAACCCAAAGCCTTTCTTCCTAAATGTTCTGTAGGGCTTGAACTGGAGCTCCTGATGGCAATTGGTTTTAGTGGTTCTTATGGCAACAGTGGAGATTGAACCTGAAGAGTAAATTCACCAAAGTTATGGCAGAGAAAGGGGAACTGTGGTGTAAGAAGAGCTAAAAAGTTGAGAATTCTTCTGCCCAGAAAGACACAATTAGAGAGACATGCATGAAGGAGACAATAGATAGCTGTGAGCACTGACTTGTTCACAAATCACTAGTTTGCCTGAATGAACATGGCAGGAGTGGGAGGGGTATGGAGGGAAATCAGGGAAATTTAGGAGCATGAAAAGAAGTATTTTGTTGTAGTCAATTTTGGTTATTATAAAGAAAATACCATAGACCGGGTGCTTATAAACAACAGAAAATTATTTCTCACGGTTCTGGAGGTTGGAAAGTACAAGATCAGGGCACCAGCAGATTGGGAGTCTGATGAGAGACCACTTCCCAGTTCACAGATGTCTTCTCTACGTGTCCTCACGTGGAGGAAGGGCAAGAGAGCTCTCTGGGGTCTCTTTTATCGGAGCATTAATCCTATTCATGAGAGCTCCACCCTCATGACCTAATCACAAAGCCCCACCTCTGAACACCATCACACTGGGGATTAAGTTTCAAAATATAAATGGAAGGGGGAGGGCCACAAACATTCGTTCTATGTCAGTTACTTAATACTGTGTGGTGAGGGTAGTGAGGAGAGAGGTGATTTAAGAGACTTATATCCTGATGACAAAGGCTGCCAAAATAAGGAGCTCCGAAGATGTTTAAATATAAAAGGATAGTTCCAAAATTAATTCTCCACTAGAGGAAACCAGAGTGTTCAAAGCTAATCTCTTGAAATAAATATAAAGAGGTGCTCCGTCTCTTTCCCTGAATGAGCCCCATGTCATTCTCCAAAATGGGACACTAGACCAGTGTCGCCCCAAGTTTGGGGTTTATTTCACATTGCTGCTCTTGCTAACCCTTGTAACTGAGTTTGCGATTTACCCATGTTTGACGCAGCAGCTTTTACGTGTCAGTGCTGCAACCGGCTGAGACACGAGCCTGCCTGGGTGGAAATGGGAGCTTCTCGGTGGCAGCAGCAAGCCCAGACACACAGGGTGGGGGCTCTGGTTCAAATGTGCTAATAGCTGTTTTCAACCTGATCCCCTCTAAGTCTTAGAGTGCAGTGGCTGATTATTAGGTCAACAGACATGAAAAGCTTTGTCAATTGGCCCAAGTTTGAACCAGAAGCAACATGTCTTTCATGATAAAAGATGTAAGATTAAAAAACAGTGTTGGTAACTGTGAGCACCAGTTGAGGGTCTTTTTAAAAAAATGTACGTTTAGCCCTAAGAGAAAAAGTAAGGCAATAAGATCTATAAAATGTCCTCGGTCTTTTTCATCCAGGGTTGCAAACCCTGAGGTACCTTCATGTTTCCATTACAAGAATTGTAGGGTAGGGTTTTCCATTAGACCTTCAGCTTTTAGCTTAATGAGACAACACACATATGTAGTGGTGCAGTGACCATTGGGTCAAGGAATACTTTACTGACTACGAATTTGACAACATACCCCCCTTCTTAAAACCTTTAAAATTCATCAATGGCTCTCCATTACCTCCAGGATGTGGGGACTCCCTGTTAGTATGTTCACCTCTCATCTTTTCTCCTGTCCGTGGGGATACTTCCATTTCTCCAAATGTTCCACATTCTCTTATAACTCCACTGCCTTGCTGTTTCCTCAAAATCGTGTGCATCTTCTCTGTGGAACCAGTCTTGACACCCCTTGAATTAGGCCCTCTTTTGTCCTCTGTTTCACTTCATTATAGCACACGTCGCATCCTATTGACATTAGCTCCCAACTCGGCTGTGAGACCTTGAGGCAGGGGCTGGGTGCTATGCTGCACCCATCCCTGCCTTCCCAGGGCCTAGCACAATGCCAGGCACAAAGGTAGGAGCAGGTCCGTATGTGCTCAGTGATGGAATGGATGAGTTCCAGTGAACTGTGAATGATGAAGAGCTATTCAACATAGGCACATCGCATATTGTCTCTTTAGCAGAATAAATGCTAATGGAGTAGTCAGTGGTCCCCTCGTATCGGCTCCATGTAGTTACAGGTTTCCCCTTGGTTTCCCTTAAGACAAATGAAAGTGAAAAGTAAGAACAGAATCAGTTTACACACTTCAGAAAAAGAAAAGGGAAAGAAGGAAGGAAGGAAGGAAGGAAGGAAGGAAGGAAGGAAGGAAGGAAGGAAGGAAGGAAGGAAGGAAGGAAGGAAGGAAGGGAGGGAGGGAGGGAGGGAGGGAGGGAGGGAGGGGGGAGGGAAAGGGAAGGAAAGGAAGGAAGGAAGGAAGGAAGGAAGGAAGGAAGGAAGGAAGGAAGGAAGGAAGGAAGGAAGGGAGGGAGGGAGGGAGGGGGAAGGGGGAGGGAGGGAGGGGGAAGGGGGAGGGGGAAGGAGGGGGGAGGGGGAAGGAGGGGGGAAGGGAGGGATGGGGGAGGGATTTTCCTTCTGAACGTCTGCCTCCAATGCCAGAGACTATTTGTATTTTGTTCTGACGGTCGGTCCATAAACAAAAGGAAGAAAGTGACTGGAATAGATCCTGTTCCATCCATGAGATTAAAGAGGGAACATCTTTCGGTTCCCAATCCTTCAAAAGACACAAGTTGCATTTCAACCAGAAGCCTTTTCTAAAGAAGCTCAGGCGTGTAGGAGCCACATCAGACAGTGGAAACCAAACCGAACCGAACACCAAGAGCCTGATTAATTAGCCTGGTTATTTCCCGATACCTCCTCTTTTCGTTTTTGAGAAGTGAATAAGCTTTATTAATCACCTCTGTTGGACTCGTGCCTCACAGGTATTGATGCCCCCCCCCCCCATGTGGAGAGGCTGGCGAGGGAGTGGAGGGAGTGCTGGCACCAACATACCCTCCCAGGATGCAGAGATGTCAGGCGAGTGGCAGGTGCGGGGCGGGCAGGGCCACACAGGGGAGGCCGTCCCTGCTGGCGGGGGCTGTCTCTACTTGCTCCTCGGAGGTGGCCCCCGGAGCGCCCGGGACTCGGCGGCCCGCAGCTGTGTTTAGGAGGGCACCTGCTTTATCTGCCGCATCCTTTGAGGATTCCTCTGCAGCCGCGTGCCCCGCTCTAATGAAGGCTCTGGCAGGCTCTGAGCCCGCAGATGTGTGTGCATGCCCTGAGCTGTGATTATTTCCCCGCTGTCGCAACTGAATAGGCCATACATTCATGCACCCTTTTCATGCGCTGCGCCTTCCAGTTCAGGCCTAATCAAGACGGCGATTGGAGGAGAAAGGCTTTCGCTCAAAAGTTGGGGTTGCCTGGTTTTCTTTGTTTTCCTTGTACCCCATCAGCTAATCAATCTCATCCTGCTGCTATGGATAATTCTTTAACAGATATCCAAGCTGTCCCCTAGGTTGGCCGTGGAAAATATGGCACATCAATTAGAAGTTAACTTGTACAAAATGACTTAATGGAATAGGGAACTATGACACACATAAAGTGGAAAAGGCAGGTTGCTAAACAGCTTGAGTAAATGATTACATGTGTGTATATATACGATTTTGAAAATAACCTCATAGGATACGTGCAAAAATAAATGATGCTTATTCCGGAGTGGAATCATACACATGAACATTTCATACCCATGAACATTTCTTCAATTTTTTTTCCTTCGAGCATGCATTAATTTATAATCTGAAAAATGCAAAATTTTAATAAAGTGAATGTGTGCAAATAGTGAGAAATAGGTTTTCCCTATCCTTTCCAAGTCCTGTCACCACAACTGTAGCTTATTGCTCCTTTTATTCTCACCTGCAAAATTCCTTTCTATGTCATCGTCTCTTCAATTGCTCCCCACTTAATTCATTCGCTCATAAAGGCCTTCTTTTCAGGAAGCCTAAACTAGTGGCTCCCCTAGATCCCCCAGGGCTTCCCGTAGGCAACAGAAGCCCCAAGCCCTCAGGCCGAGAATTGAATGGCTGGACCCGGCTCCTGTGCCTCCCTGCTGAGCCCCCAGCAGGCTGCCTGGGCCTTTGCTGCTTTACCTGAGGTGTCTGGGGGACACGCTTCTCTCCCTGCTCACCTCCTGCTCTCCTCACCCACCTCGTTAACTCTCTGGTTCAGCTTCCCGGAGTCAGCGCTGTGTCACTGCAGGCAGGGAGCCTCCCTCCACACCTCCAGGCCCACTTAGGGGTTTTCTTTCTGCCTCGCTCATCTCTCCGCTTTAGCATTTACCACATCAGTGTAATTATCACTGCATGGGCCTCTTCTCCACCTAAAGGACAGGAGGGTGTTCTGTCCGACTCTGAGCCCAGCCCCCAGGGCAGTGTCAGGCACTGGTAGGTACTTCGTAGACATCATTCGGTGAACATGTCCTTGGCTGGCACAAATGGGGGGAGGGGAGGAGAGGAAATCTGAGCTGCATTCATTGATAGGTTGCTCTGACTATAGAAATTGTCATTCTCAGTTAACCAAATTTCAGCCCTCTCTTCTTCAGAGGATGATAATGCTCTAAAAATGTTCAGGTATGCAATTGTGCCAGCATTTGTCTGCTTTACACATTTGGGGAGCGAGGCAGTGCATTCCATCAGCTGTGCCTTATGGACCCCGCAAAATTCTTCCCCCAGCAGTGAGCAATGTAATTCTGGATCAGGGAAGTGTTACTTGGTGTTAGGGCTTGAACTGTTTCCCCTCCCCAAATTCACATGTTGAAGTCCTAGCCCCCAGTGCCTCAGAATGTGACCTTATGTGGACTTAGTGTTGTTGTTGATGTAATTTGTTAAGTTAAAGTGAGGTCATTGGGTGGACACCCCAACCCACTATGACTAATCCAATATGACGTTCTTATAAAAAGGGGAAATTTGGGCACAAAGACACACATGCGCGCAGGGAGAGGCCGGGTGAAGATAAAGGCAGAGATCAGGGTGATGTTTCTACAAGCCAAGAAATACCAAGAATTGTCAGCGAACCACAGAAGTTAGGGGAGTGGCAGAGATTCTTCCCCAGAGATTCCGGAAGCAGCTAACCCTGCCGACACCTTAATCTCAGACTTTAAACCTCCAGAACTGGGAGATCATAAATTTCTCGTTAAGCTACTCAGCTTGTGGAACTTTTTTACTGCAATCCTAGCAAACTGACACACTCAAGAACCCCTCGGTGAAATATCAGAAGGAAGGACTATATCCTAACCGTCCCTTTTGAATGATCATAACCACCTGGCATGGTTACAGCTCCATTTACAAGTGAGAGAGAGCAGGACCTATTTCTAGCTCTTTTGAAAATGATATTATGGGTGTTATTTTCTTTTAATTCTACACTTTATAAAACTGAAAAAAGCAACCTACGTGAATTTAGGTACATGTAGAACTAAATTCAAAAGACGAAAGGGTACACTGACAAATAAGCCCCCTCTTTATTCAGTCCCTGCTACCCAGTTCTCCCCAGAGGTGACCTCTTTTATGTGTGTGCATGTGTATGTTATTTTTTACAAAAGTTATTATAGGCCATCCACATCATTCTGCACCTGGATTTGATGACTTAATTACAGATGTTAGAGATAATTCTGTCAGAATACACAAATGTGGCTTGCATTTCTTGAATCTTTCTTAAATTCTTAGAGGCAATTGGGAAATGCTTACGGCTCACCAAGACTGTGAATGCATCCATCATCTAATTTCCAAACACAACTTAATAAAGCCATTTAGCTGCAATTTAACCACACTGTATTTCATACGGTTGATTCTGAATCTGAGCTTAAGGAGATAATGGCCATGTCTAACTCGTTAGTTTTCACATTGAATCTAAGACACTCTTTAAACACTAGCCATAGCCACAGATTCAGGTGATCTTTAGCAGATGTCTGGAGCCTCATTCCGGGTGTGTCTGTGACTTTCAAATAGGCCAGGCAGCCATGTGCATGATACAAATTCCCTTCTTTTCCGGAGTCTCTGTGTCTCATTCATCCTTCAGATTCTAACTGATTGCCTCCCAGAAGTCTCCAAAGATCTCTCCAGTCTGAATGAATAGCTTTCTCTCTTTTCCAAGAGATGAAAATATCTACCTTTACTTAGCTCTTTTTTACTTCAGTGTTAAGATATTGTTTCCAGGTTGGCTTCCTTCAGCAAGCTGCACATATGTCTTAAGGACAACAACTGGGTGTCTGTAACCCTCATTCACAGAGTAGGAAATATTCCATTGGGCCAAGAGATGACCATCACACATTCAGATGATCAGATAGCAACAGACAACATTTATGGAGCACTCATTCCATATGCATAAAGTGCCATTTAAGGAATTTTACATGAATCATCTCATTTAATTGCCATAATGTTCTTTATGTGGCATTATTATTATCTCCAGTTTATAGAAACAAAGAGAGACATTTTAAGCCGCTTGCCTAAAGTCACACAGCTAATTTGGCTTTAGATGATGTATTCTCAGACAGTAAGATGCCTGTCTCTTAGAAAGCCCCAAAGTCTATGAAACTGTTAAAAATCCAGCCATCAAACTTTTATGATAATAGAATTTTAATTAATTTGCAAGTTTAGTCAACAGATTACTTCAATGTCCTTCTAATTCAGCTCCCTGTGTTTGTCCTGTTTCCCTTGCTTTTGTCCTAGGGGTCTGTTCTCAACAGACAGGGTGATCCTGTTAAAACTCAAGTCAGTTCTTGGCCCCAAACTTCCCAATGGCTTCCCATTTTCCTGGCATAAAAGCGAGAGTCCTCATAATAGCTTATAAAGCAAACTATCTTTTCCCACCCCTACTGTACAATCCCTCTGATGTCATTTCCTATTCTCTGCTCACCAATACTCCAGCCATGCTGCCTCCTTGCTGTTCCACTAATAAGTCAGGCTTCTGCTTCACAGCCCTTTCCACTGATGTTCCCTCTCGGGAGCTCTCTTCCTCCAGATAGTCCTCATCTTACTCAGATTGTTACTTAAAGGAGCCTTCTTAGGCTGCTTGACCATGATAAAATAACTGGTTTCAGGCTAGCTTAGCCCCTGTAAATAATTAAGAAACTGACAAGATAGGTGAGGTTAAGATAGTGTTCAGGCAATGGAAAATAAACAGCATGAGAATGCAGTACCTGGCAGAAGGGAGCATGAGGTGAGCCCCACCATAATCCAGCTCTCTGCCTTAAGATCTGAAGTTGAGCAGAGCATTGTAGTTCTATTTAGCTCAAGAGGCAGGAATCAGAATTCAGAGCAATTGAAATGACTGAACTATGTCCAGAAAGAAAGCCCTAGAAGTCTGTGTATATGTTTGGGGAAGGGGGGGGTCCTCCATGAGTACATGACTGAAGGCTGGACTGTACATGTGTATAGAAAAACAATCCAAGGCTTACTAGATATCAACTGCTATGAGATTCAGATAGAAACTTATATAATAGAGGTTGAGCAGTTATGGCGGTAAATATGTGAGTATTTAAATTAACAAAAATTAAGTGAAATGTAAACTTCAGTTCCTCAGTCATATTCAAATGTCCAATAGCCACTAAGCTATTGCACGGTGCAGACAGAACATTTTCCTCAATGCTGGAAGTTCTACTGAACAGTGCTGATGTAGAGTCTCTAAAATGTAAAACTCACAGCCCTGGCCAGGGTGGCTCAGTTGGTTGGGCATCCTCTCATGCACTGAGTGGTTGCTGGTTCAATTCCCCATCAGGCACATCCCTGGGCTAGGGACTGGATCCCCTGTAGGGGGCATGCAGGAGGCAGCAGATCAATGTTTTGCTCTCACATTGATGTTTCTCTCTCTCTCTCCCTTCCTCTCTAAAAAAAATCAGGACAAAAAGTAAAACTCACAATGTCCAGAAGTCAATCAAAAATCACTAGAGGCGGAAAAACACAAACAAACAAAAACAAAACAAACTCATGTAATCCAGAGTAAAAAAATAAAAGCAGTCAAAAGAAACTGATTCTAAGATGGACCAAATGGTGGCCTTAGAAGATAAAAACTTCAAAACATAATTGTTTTACAATATATATTTTAAAATTAAAAATATATTCACTAATTTTTAAAAGAGTACTATGGAGTGAATAGATCAGGAATCTTAGCAGAGAAATGGAAACCATAAGAAGAACTGCATGGAAATTCTAGAACTGTGCAATACTTGACTGAAGTGAATCATTCACTGGAGGGGCTCACAGAGCGAAGATGTAAAGAAAGAATGACTGCCATTGGAGACAGGCCAATAAAAACCATTAAAGAGAGAAACAAATATTAAGGAAAAATTAACACAGGTTCAGGGACCTGTGGAACAGAGTCAAACAGTCCAACACATGGGTGACTGACATCCCAGAAAGAGAAGAGAGTGAAAGTGGAAAAAAGTATATGAAGAAAAATTGGCCAAGAACTTCCCAAGTTTTTTGAAAAATGACTTACAAATCCAAGAAGCTCAAGAAGAATAAAGATAAAGAAAACTCTACATAGGTACATCATAGTTGAACTACTGAACACTAAACAAAAAAAATCTTGAAATCAGTCAGAGAAAATAGACACATTATATACATGTGAACAAATGTCAGAATTATTGCTAATTTTTCATCAGAAACAATAAAGCTAGAAGATAATGGAAAAATATCTTTTGAGTGTTAGATGAAAAATCCTGTCCACCCAGAATTCTATATTGAACAAAAATATTTTCAAAAATGAAGATGAAATAAAGACATTCTCAGATAAACAAAATCTGAGAAGATTCACCACCAGCAGACCTGAACTAAAAGAAATGCTAAAGGATGCCCTTCTGCCCAAAGGAAATAATACCAAATGGAAACTACAGAAAAAATGAAAACTAACAGAAATAATAAATAATCAAATAAACAAATTGTGGTATATTCATACAGTGTATTAATGCTCAATATTAAAAGCAATAACTACTGATAAATGCAATAGCATGGATTAAACTGACCAAAAGAAGCCACATACAAAGAACTTCATGCTATATAATTTCATTTATATGACATTCTAAAACAGGAAAACTAATCTATAATGATGTAAATCATTTCCATGGTATTTTTTTTTGGGGGGGGGTAAGAGATTGACTATAAAAGAGTAAGGGGGAACTTTCTGGAGAGATGAACATTTCTATTAACTTGATTAGGGTAGTGGATATATACATTAGTCAAAAGGTATCAATTTAAACACTTAAATGTGTGAATTTACAACAGATAAATTATATCTTAGTAAGGTGGGTTAAAATTTTTTAAGTTACCTTCCTATCAAGGTTTCCCCCACATTTAAACTTGCACCCTAATACTCTCTCTCTTTAGTGTTCTCTGTGGTACATATTACTGTCTAACACACTGTATATTTTGTTTATCTTGTTTTATCCTTACTTCTAGAATGTTACTTTCATGTGGATAAAACTTTTGTCCATTTCTTTCACTGTTGTGAAAAGGATTTGGCACATAATACATGCTCAATAAGTGTTACATGAATGAATGAATGAATGAAGTGAATGAATGAATGAATGAGTGAACTGACTTCCTTTACTGTTATCAAATATCAAATTGAGTAGACAGCCTTAAATAATAGCCCATTAATATGTTGCCAAACTGAAGACATCAGATTTTAGTCTAACTCAAAGTTAGAAGTCAGTAACTTGATTTAAAAAGGTATTACACGCAGATAAAACACGTGTGCATGTAGCTGGCATCCTTGTGAGATGCTTTACCGAGGCTCTCAGATGAATTATGGTTGTTTACAATAAATATAGCCTCAGATGGTTTTCTGTATTTTACTCACTAGAGATAGAGGTGTAACTAGGAAGTTATGGTAATAAGGGGAAGGGGAGTTTGGTTGTAATTTGCAAGACACTGGGGTGGGTGGGCTGCTGTCTATCATCCTGAGATCTACCACCTTTTAGGTTCTTTCAGGAATTAGTAAGCGAAAACTCTTTTAAGTGTAGTGATCTCAGGACACTGGGGCCTTCCACATCTCTGGCTATAAAAAAGTGCTTGTGATTGACATAATTATTAGAATATGAATGTGGCCTTGATTCTGAAAAATTAGGCACCTCATTTAACATCAAATTTCAGACAATTGAAAAAATCCACGTGGCCCACCCTATTGGAACATCCACCCCAGGCAAGATATTCACCTTGAATGGAGAGGGCTCACTTAAGGTAGGGGAAAGGTTGGAAGGGGGTGTGCGCAACATACCAACAGCATCACACTCCTGTCCTAAGTGTTACACCCTTCCAGAGAAAAGAGCAAACAGGATTCCAAGTTTCAGATAAGGGCATGTTTATTCCAGGTCATAGTTGAGTTGATAAAATAAGATTCCAACATACAGAACCATCTGGATGGCTCAGAAGTGTGTGACCTCAATGCCACCCCCTCCAAGGCAAACTCAACCTCCCTGATTTCTACTGCACTTAGATCGCATAGCACACGTTCCAACATGCGACTGCACTCTGCCGAGCATTGCTGCTGGTTGTTAGCCAATATGGCACCACCCTCCCGCAGCCCATCAGGAATATCAGCCTCCCCAACTCCAAAAAAACAGGTTCCTTATCTCCTACTTTGTTTATTCTTATCAACAAAAAACAACAGCTTTTCTCTCTTTCCCCCTACTCTGGCCTGAACCCCATTAGAGTCAGTATCCAAAGGAACTGGGGATTGGGGCTCAAGGGTGGGGGAAGAAAAGGAAAGTTCTCAGACTTCTTTGTCCTTCTGAGTGTTATAATTATAAATGCTAGGAGGGAAGAAATGTGGGGCATTCTCGTGAGGGGAGAGATGTCAAAAAAGAAGATATTTTGTAATAGATCTTCTTGTCTGGAATAAGGGGACTGGGAAGGGAGCCTGGAAAGAGGAAGCAGGGTGAGGCAGGATAGGAAGGGGTGAAGATTCTGAAAGAAGAAAGGGAGAGAAGAAATCCATTTGGGGAAATATTTAAGGTTTAACAGGGACATTGGGTTGGGGGTGAGAGATGAAGATAAGCTGATTAGTGCTTTAAGCCTAAGGCAATAAAATTGAGTAACAAGAGCCCATGACATTTGTGACCTATTTCAACAGTATGTGGTTTTGGACAGTGACGGGATTTCAGGATTTCAGGGGGCAGTGGAGGAGATGGAAGAGCAAGCACCACGGTAGCAAGTGTGAGCCTGTGTGTGAGTGTGTGATTGAGTGTGTGTGGAGGTGTGATTGAGTGTGTGCTGCATTCAAAGACCTTACATAAGACTTTCCTCCTGCCAACTCCAGCTCTGTATGTGAAACAAAGACTTGTCCTTCCCTTGCTGTCACAGCCACAGAGAGCCATGGCCTCATTGCCAAGTGAACCTCAGCAAAAAGGGGTTTCTAGACCCCCTACACCAACAAGCAATTCTTGGATGCCAGCAAGGTATCCAGAAATTTAACTCAATTCTTATGCTATCTATCTGTCTACAGATTGGAGGTTCTAAGGACTCCCTCCAACTCTGAATGTAAATTGTAAGCCTAAGTTGTCGCCTGCACTTCTGACTCAGAGATTCCCATGACCCTCTCCTAGGATGTGATTAATTTGTTAGAGTGGCTCACAGGACTCAGAGGCATTTTACTTACCAGATCACTGGTGTATTGCAAAAGAATATTACTCAGGAACAGACAGATGGAAGAGCAAGGCATGGGGCTCAGAGCTTCTATGCCCTGTCCAGGCATGCCACTCTCCCTGCATCTTCACATGTTGCCTAGCCCAGAAGCTCTCCAAAAAAACACCAACAAGCTCTCCTCCTGGGCTTTTATGAAGGTTTCATTATATAATCATGATCGGCTAAGTTATTGGCCATTGGCAATTGATTGAACTTCCAGCCCCTCTCCCCTCCCTAAACCACGGATGGGGCAGGGGGTAAGACTGAAAGTTCCAAACCTCTAATCACATGATTGGGTCTCCTGGCAATCAGTCCCTACTCTTGAGTGGGGTCCAAAAGTCATCTCCATCAGCATGACAATGACGCCTTGCTCACTCTCAGCACTTAGAAAACTTCAAGGGTTGGGGGAACTGCGAGCCAGAAACTGTGTAAGAAGACAAAATATCTTAGAAATCACAATATCACAATCAGATTGCCCATTATTGGATCTCTTCTTAGTCCTCTGTCCCCTGCCCTCAAGTTTCCAAAGAGACTTTCTGGAGGGAACAGTTTCTACTTTTCAACCTCGCAATACTTGTAGAGGACTTATCTCTGAGTAGGAAGCACACAACCATCGTGCATTGGTTGTAAATACCAATACAGTACTAAGCAAAGCAGCATTAGTGAATGGTATTTTAGTTGCCAGCAAAAGGCCAAGTCAGGGTGATAGGTGGGGGTGGAAGCAATTTCCAAGTTCATCTCTTATCACCGTCCTTGGCTCACGCCCTCCAGCCCCACTGGCCTTTTGCTGTTTCTCAAACACAACTTCTGCACCTGCTTTCTTTGCCTGAAGGCTCTCCAAACCTCCAGGGCTATGATTCCTGAGACCTCTCTATCTGAAGAGTCTCCTACACCACATCACCCACCTCTGTCTCCTATATGACACCACTCTCCGGTATGGTTTAGCGTAACTATTTATTTACTTGGCTTGTTTGTGTCTCCACTATTAGAATATGAGCTTCCTGAGAGCAGGGACCTTGTCCATCTTCTCTAGCACTGAGGACAGTGCCTGGCACACAGAAAGTGCTCAATAAATGCTCATTGAATGAGTAAACATGCCCGTTGGTATAGGATTTGAATCTTTTATGCTACATAGAAAAGGTTTTTCTGCACTAGGTACTGATTCAGCAGACTCTCCCAGCCCTACTATTTCTTACAACAATGGGGACAGCCCTTAAAGACAAAAGAATGAGGGGGACAAGTGTTAGCTGTTAAATACCCACTCAAAAGAGCAACGCTCTTTATTAAGGGAGCAAATACCTGTGGTTCACTATTATAGTGTGGTCTTAAGAAGGCCCGGAGGCCCCCAGGTGTGTTCAAAGTCGCTTCCATTTACTGGGTAGAATCCATCTTATTATGATGCACACACTAGAATTTGCAGGCAGAGAGGGCTTGGCTCTCTGACTTATCTCTATAGTTTCTGTTTGAGGCCGGCCTGGACTCTCCTTGGGGGAGAAAGTTAGGGCTGGGGAGCACTGGCCTTGCAGAGAGGATCTGGGCTGGCTGCTGACTGAGCAGCTACACCCTCAGCTTTTCAAGGTTACTTAGCTTGCTTTGATCACTCAACCAGTAACTGCTGCAGGCTGCAGCCTTGAATTTGTGCTCAGTAAGGTCCCAGCTCTTGGGGCCCATGTGGAGAGTGTGAAAACCTCTTTTCTCTGTTAGAGCCCACACTTGATAGCTTAAGCACAGAGCTACAGAGCCAGGGCCAGCCCAACACTGAGCTGTAAAGGGTCAGCAGTCTTTCCTGTTCCCTATCCTCATAATTGCATTTCCGTGACCCAGTCCCTTCCCCTTGCCCTTTATGAATCCCCATTTGGGCTAAGGAGCATCCAGGGCACGGCTTGCCCAGCTTGCTCTGCCCAGCCCCACCCCCTGTCCCTCTACCTCTTGGCCTCAACTCAGGGTGCCCACCTCTCCCCAAGAGTAGGGCCAGGAGGTTTCAGGGTGAAGAGGGGCACTGAGGGGACTACGACTGGGAAGCCTGAACACTTTTCATCTTTAGGATCTGCAACTTTGGGCGAGTCACTTCCCTCTGAGACTCAGTTTCTTTTTTAAAAATATATTTTTTTAATTGACATCAGAGAAAGGAAGACAGAGGGAGAGAGAGACAGAGACATCAATGATGAGAGAGAATCATTGGTCTGCTGTCCGCTACTGGGGACTGAGCCCACAACCTGGCAGGAAATCTAACTGCGACCTCTAGGTCCCTGGGTCGACCCTCAACCACTGAGCCACAATGGGCAGGCTGAGACTCAATTTCTTTCTTTGCAAACATGCAATAAAAACCCCCAATCTACCCAGCTCAGAGTATCTCTAGGTTGAAAAGAGATAATGTATGATGTACAAAGTTTTTTCCAAACTTTGAAACTGAGTTCACAGTTCACAGTTCATCACGGTCTACTCCGGGCAATACAGTTTGAACTAACTTACAATTGGCTCTTAATGGCCAAAAGTGGCTTCAAGGGTTATGCCATTTGGGTAACATATTTTCATTTATATCCAACTTTTTCATGTACATTCAGTCTTAAAGAGAAATCATTTAAGGTGAGGATTTCAGGTGCCAGGCTGACCTCTAGAGGCAATCCCTTGGTGGAGAAGGCAGTTTAAACACTCAAGTCATAGTTGTGATAGTTGTCCTCTTGGTCCATGCACAAAGCTGGCCCATACAAAGTCTCATATAACCTGAACAAGACGGACGCTGTTCTCAGAGGCTACAGTCACTGTTACACAACTAGTCATTTTGCAACTCTTGCCTCATCACAACTATGTTTTTCTCTTGGTTCAGTTTCTCTTTCAAATACCCTGATAACCAATTGCAAAGATCAGGCAGACCTGGGCAACCCCAAATGGAAGTCTCATCATCTGGCTTTGGCAGCTTCCTCTGCTGTGACTAACTGTGAGAGCAGAAATTGAGACCCACAGATGCTTGGAGTAGATGGGAACTCAGAGATCAGCAGGCCTGGTCTCCTTCAATGTTGTCAGTCAGTCAATGTGCTTATTGAGCACCTATTCTGTGCCAGATGCCAGAGGGAATATGGCCAAGATGCTGAAAAAGACACGATGGCTAACCCCCCAGGAAGGAGGCAGGCAAGTAGACAAGCAGTTGGGGTGCATGGATAAATATAGTGTAGTTGTACATTTGGGGGGCTCTGGAAGGAATGTCCTCCAGGGTTGGGGAAATCAGAAAAGGTTTTATGGGAGAGGCAGAGTTTTGAAGAAAAAAAAGGAATGAGCCTGAAGAAGATCAAAGGGCAGAAGGAAGATGTTCCAGGTAGAGTTTATAGCATTCGCAGGGCACAGAGACCAGAAAGGAAGAGATGGGAACAAGGAAAGAAGAGAGCGAGAGGGTGAAATAAAGCAATGAGAGTGGCCCAGGATGGGGGATGTGACTGAGCTCATCATACATTTAGGGAGCTGGCAAGAGACCCGCAACTAGAGTGTGACATTCAAGGGGAGGAGTGGTAGGAGATAAGGCTGGAGCAGTAAGCCTGGGCCAGATCAGGAGGGGCCCCTGGACCTTGTGAAGGAAAGAAAACAAGGGGTCTCTGACGGTTTGAAACAGCACAGTAGTCAGACAATATTGGATGAATTCTAAGATTTCTTCACTGGTCCCCTGGCAGATAGTTCATTCCACTGTGAGGCAGGTCAACTTGTTAGCAAAATGTGTGTTCAGATGGAGTCCAAAGCTGCCATCACGGGAACACAGGCCTGGCTCTGCCCTCACTAGTTGTTCCATGTACAGCAGGGGTGGGGAACGTCCTGGCCACGGGCAGTACACGGCCTGCAGAATCATTTGGTCTGGCCCTGCCAAGGCAACCGCAGGCGGGATTCAAAATTCAATAAATTCAATGAAATGTTTGACCAAATATAGCAGGCTAATTTTTAAGATGAAACTTTTGTAGGACTCGCAAATGATGTTCTAAATATCCAAATGGCCCTTAGCAGAAAGAAGGTTCCCCACCCCTGACGTACAGTATTCTTGATATCCAAAGACTTTCTCATATCCCACCTCATCCCAAGTCTCCTCTTCTTCAGGGTTAACGAGCCCAGTTCCTTCCGCCACTTCTCATAAGACACAAGAGAATTTCTCCTCAAAAGCATGGGGCTTGGAAACATACCTTTTCCCCTCTTGCCTCTGCTCTAAAAAGGTGAGCTGTGTACACCCCAAAAATTCAACGAATCCTCGCTTGGTGGGCAGTGTAGGTATTCACGCTGACACTGAGCCCAGCTTGCTTGGCTTGATAACAATCAACATCTGGCGTTTGCTGCTTTGATAGCTAACGCTCCTACCACCGGTCAGCTGGACGACCGCTTACTCTCCCCTCTAGCCTATTCCCCCAAGAATGTTGCTTTGTTTTGTTAAGCCTCAAACATAACTATTCAGTTTCTTCTTGTAGCTTCTTTCTCTAAAGCTATGTCAATCTTAATCTGGATGCCTTAATGCCCCCCTGGCAGCATGGCATAGTGGGAGAAACAGTCTTCAGAGTCAGAAAGACCTGAGTAGGAATTTTGGCTCAGCTAATTAATAACCGTTTGACTTTAGGCCAGTGACCCAGCCTGGCTGAGCTTCAGTTTCTTCTTCTGTATAATGCTGACAATATTTATTCTTCAGAGCTGTGATCTGAGCTAATTTAGGTAATGTCTTGGGTAACAGTAGGCATGTGAAAACTGATGGCTATTAATAATGAAAATGACAATGGTAATAAGAATGATTATCTGGTTTTTTTATTTACAGCTGTACTCCCTGAGTCTACTTACTTACCCAGAGCTTTTCTCATCTATTAAATGAGGCTAATAGCCATTATTTGGTAGAGTTATTTGGGGATTCAATGTGCTAAAATGTGTAAAGCACACACAGTAGGTTCTTGGAACATGGGTATGTCCCTACCTCTTGCCCTCCAGGGGACCCCCTTCCTCTTTTAGCTATCACCTCTCCATTATTAGCCCCTTTCCCTCCATCTCAAGATGTTACCTGTAGGGGTCTCAAGATCTTCCTGGGAAAACAGCCTCTGAGATGAGGCTCTCCTCTTTGGTTGCCCAAGATCAAAGAGTCATTTTTCTGTCCCTTGTGTTTCTTTTGTTCTCTCTCTCCTGCCTGTTATGAGTTGAAATGTGTCCCCTGCTCTTTCCACAGAAAGACATGCTGTAGTCTTAACTCCCAGCACCTGTAAACGTGGCCTTATTTGGAAATAGGGTTTTTGCAGATTTAATCAATTTAAGATGAGGTCATTAGGTGGGCTCTAATCCAATACGACTGATGTCCTGATAAGAGGAGAGATACGACATATGAAAACAAAGATGCATGGCAGAGGACAGCAATGAGAAGATGGAGGGAGACTGGAGTTCTGACACCTATGAGCCAAGGAATACCTTCCAGAAGCTGGAAGAGGCAAGCAAGGATGCTCCCCCAGAGGTTTCAGAGAGGGCACTCTTTCACCGACACCTTGATTTCGGACTTCTGGTCTCCAGAACCGTGAGAGAATCCACCAACATCATTTCAAGCCATTCAGTGTTTGGCACTTTGCTACATCATAACTGGGAAACTAACGCACTGGCTGCATTGCTAGGCGAGTCCACATGGTTGAGAGGATTGTTAGTATGTAAAATAAACATTCTTAAAGCAGGCCTTTAGAACTGACAAGTAGTTTTACCCAAATTAAGGGTATATTATGCAATTATGTATAAAATAAAATGGATCAAATGGAGTAGGGACAGGCTGATCAAGAAGGGAAAAAACTGCAAAATGACTCAAGCCCTGGCCAGGTGGCTCAGTTAGTTAGGGCGTCGTCCTGTGCACCAAAAGGTGGAGGGTTCACTTCCCAGTCAGGACACAAACCTAGGTTGAGGGTTCGATCCCGATAGGTGTTTCTCTCTCACCTCTCTCTCTTTCTCTTTCTCTCTCTCTAAACCAATAAAAACATCGTCTGATGTGGACAAAAAAGACTAAAAAAACACCACCTTACCGACGGATAAGAGAAGGCAAGTTGTAAAAGTTGGAAGGGCCTTAAATGAGTGTTGCAGCACAAGGCCACAATTCAGAGGTCTCCGGGGAGCTGGCATTTCCACACTGATTAATCTAAGATTTCAGCTTAATGAGGGATAAGGTCGACAGACTAAAAATTAAACACAAGGTACAACTTTACTCCTGGGCTTTAAGGGGGGATTAAAAGAATAAAGCGAGCAGCTGTGTCAGGACTTGCAGGGCAGTGTGAGATGTGGTTTGAACAAAGCTGAGTTGGCCAGAGTATGAATTACAGGAAGAAAGGAAGGAAGAAAAAGAGAGAGCTCTGAGGCTATTTATTTCTTTTCTATGGGACACATTGAAGAAAAGACCGAGCCATATGTCACAGACACAGCTGGAAACCGAGGGGCCAGACAGGACGCAAGGGGCGTGAGTCACCAGCTCCCAGCTTGCAGGAGCTCCATACTGGGGACCCCAGAAAAGCTCTCCATTGTTCTAAAGGAGTCCCCTGGTTTCTGCGGCTGCTGCGAGCTTCAGCCAAATGTATTTTGGGTCCTAAAAATTAGGACTGGTGGTGATGGCCTGGGGCTCAGGCAGCATGGTGTTTCAGGGCAAAATAGTACTTCAATCCCAGCTAGGTGGGGGTGGCTAAAGAAACTGGGGTACACGCTATTGATAAAGTGATCAGATATGATGGGGTTGGGGTGGTTGTTGGCTCAGTTTGAGACTATAGTGGACTTTCAGTTGCTCAGCATCTGTTCCTCCCCTGTTTCTGGGACCAGATTCTGATCTCCTTTGGCATCTCAACCTTTCTCTTCTCAGTCCCTGGTGCTAGAGGCAGCACATGCCCTCAGCCCAGTCAATCAGGACATTCCATTGTCCCAGCCAGAGTAATTAATTTGGGAATGAGCACAGGGCACATGTCAGCCCACAGAGAGTCAATCCTAGGTAAGGACTTTTACAAAAACTATAGGGAATGAGATGCATTCAGTTGGGTTGCTGTAAAGAGAGGGCAGGCTCCTGGATCTGTTGGAGGCTTCCTTAGGAGAGGCAGCCTGAGTGAGCTCAGGGATGGAGAGACACCATGTCCTGATGAGGCTGAGCCTTGTATCCAGCTGTGCCTAAATCTCTTTTCTGTTACATGAGCCAGTATGTTCCATACTTCTGTTTTGCTAAGCCATTAGAAGTTAGGTTTCTCTTATTGGCAACCTAAAGAGTTCTGACTAATACTCAGACCTCAGCAAGGCACAATAGGACCACAGCAGACACCACAAAAGTATATAGAAGCCAGAGAGAAGATCCAATCTCTATGTACTTGGCATATTGGACCTTGGGGCTTATATAATATATAGCCACAGTAATGGTTACAAGAACATTTAGAATACTTAGAGTGCTTTAAAACATAAAATGATGACATTACCCCTTTAAATCCTTCTGGAATTAGGGACTAAAAGCAAAGAGAAAAACAGTTACCTGAATTCTTTTTGCAATAATATGGCATGATACTAATAACAACAACAATGAAAAGAACCATCCCAAGGGCAAGAAGTGTGGGTTTCATCTAGGCTCTGACCCAGGGCTACCAACTCCTTCTGTTTTAAAATTGAAAGTCCCATGTTTTCGGAACCCAATGAGCCCTAAGCAAACCTGGATGGTCAATCATGCCTTGGGGGAGCTCCAGGTTTTTATAAAGAACTGCAGCAGCCACTGCAGGAGGGGGAAGGCTGCTGAGTTTCCTCTTCTATTTCAGCCATGGGGTTTCTCTTCTAGGGGTTTAAAATATCAGAGACCACCAAAGATTTGTTGGGGGTAAGGAAACCTGCACTCTGGAATTCCATGATCATTTTCATTTGTTTTTTTGTTACAGGGCAAATGGCTCTTATAGACCAGTGGCTCCCACACTTGGCTGATCAGAAGAGTCACCTGGGGAACTGTAAAATGATATACATTCTGGCTACCACACCTGGAGATTACGACTCAAGACAGAATCGGGTGGAGCCAGAGATCTGTATTTTGAAAAATCTTTGCAGGTGACATACATATAAATTATTCATAAATGTTGTTATGTTAACTCTCGTTAATAATAAATCACTTTCCACATACCTCACAAATGACCAGATACCCTAGTTCGGGACACCGTGTTCCAGTACATCTTAAACTTTCCATGAATCAAGAGGGCTTGTTAAAACATGCTGGGTCACCCCCCCCCCCCAGGCTCCTGCTTCAGCAGAACTGGGGACACAGGGATTTTTCATTCAAAGACACTTCCAGGGGGCACCAGCAACCTTTAGTAGCATGATTAGTGACCATAAGCTCAGTCTCTTTAATCATTGCAATAATTCTAACATCCCTTTCACCCTCTCCCCCCAGGATAGAATGCAATAAATTATTGATGAGGAATTGTGTGGATAAATGTTTCATTGGCTTTGATGGTAGTGACCTTTCCACCAGCTTCCTAAAGAGTACTGTGGCCTACACCCATAGCATGTAGGAAAGGTTTCTGTTGGTTATCTAAGGAACACTGTCTCGTGGGACCTTCGCTGAGGACCGGGTGGAACAGCACGATTTCCTGCTCCCAGCTTCAGGGGCTTTGTGCTGAGCACAATGAGGCAACCACTGCATTCTGTCCCGGGGCCTCCAGCCAAGCCCGCTGGACTCTCTCAAAGGCTCCATTTTGCTTGTTTGCCACTTTTCACCCACTGATCCCTTTTTGGCTTTCTTTAGCTTGTCGTCATATTTAAGTTTCAAACTGATTTGCCTGGAGATTACTCAAGCACATTAACTTAACTCCACTTCTGTGGGTAAACTTGTCATTACAGCCCCGGAGGCCCAGGAATGACGGTTCCACTCCCTGTCAGGCTGTGCGGGGCCCCTAATCAGCGCTGTGTTCTTTGGCCTGTGTTTGATCTCTGTTGGCGCTGAAATAGCTGCGGGCACCTTGGCACCGGCCTCCCACCCATCTTCATTAGTACAAGCAGTGTTTCTTGGACTACAGAGACCTACACATGGCTGCAACCCAGACCTCTACCCAGGCACACCCCAAACAAAGTTAGAAAGGAAGAGAAAGCCACTGACCATTATTGGCCATTAAAGAGGAAAGCGCCTTGTCCAAGTTCTACAGGAACATTCAGTGTTTAAGTGGCTTTGCAACTTTTATGTAACTACTTGAACTAAGAATCAGCACTTGGGAATACACTAATAACAACAGTCACAATAATAGAATTTAAAGATTCCCTCTTTTATTTCAGATTCCTGCTACCATGATGATTTGCAAACAGTTGATTAGTTGGTATACAGTCTTGTTACCCCTGAGAAAACAAGATGTGAGTCCAAGTTGGCAGGAAACAGAGGGCCCTCCCAACTCCTCACTGGAAAGAAGGTTTAGTTCTCATGAGAGCCTATCTATACCTGTGGAGAAATAATCTCTTCTAGATCAAGTCTACGGCAGCCTAGCTAAGTGGCCACGTTTGTGGCAATGAGCAAAAGCAGCCTTCTCTGCCCTTGACCCAGGCAGTCACTGTGGCCTCCAGAGGAGCAATCAGTCTGCTATTCTTTACCATCGAGAGCAGAGCATGAGCAAAGCCCTCCCCCTCGGGCCCTCCCCAATGCCATAGTGCAAGAAACGCCTGCCAGCACAGAACTGTTTTCTAGTGCAAACTGATCTGAGAGGCTTGGCAATGTGTGCCCTGGAAGGTTCTGGAACCCTTTGGCATTGTGTTAATTCATCCATGTCTCAGGAAACACCTCTGAATCTGGCAGATAGAAAAACATTGTGTTAGATAATAAATAAAGTCGAGGATTTAGTAAATTTTGACTCTCCAAAGTCAGTCACCTTGGAGGAAGGCAGGTGTTTTTTTGTAGGTTGCCTTGTGGGCTCTCAGAAGCATGGCGTGTGGCGTTGGACAGGGGAGGTGGGAGGAGAGAGAGGAAACACCACCTGCATCTCACTCTTAATAATTTCCTCTTGACTTGGAATCAGGACATTTTGTTGTTAATTTTCACCAGAGGATATTTTTTCCATTGTTTTTTTTTTTTAGAGAGAGTGGAAGAGAGAGGGGAGAGAGAGAAACATCGATGTGAGAGAGACACATTGATTGCTTGCTTCTCACGTGTCCCCAGACCAGGGTGCAGGATGGAACCTTCAACCCAGGTACATGCCTTTGACCAGGAATCGAACCCTCGACCCTTCGGTACCAGAGCTGGCCCTCTAACCACTGAGCAACACTGGCCAGGACCAGGACATTAATTTCTTTTCTGCTTTACAAAATGTGTGATGGTAGGGGAAGGGTGCTGCAAGGACAGATTTAAAACAACTCTGACCATTCACAGAGGCCGAGGAGATTCCAGTGCTGAGGCCAAGGTAACACCATTGCGGGCGATCGTGATCGTGGCTTAATTATGCCTATTCCCAGTGCTGAGGGGGAAACCAGGCGATCCTCCAAGTTCATCTTTTTAGAGGTGGGTCAGGAACAGATATTTTGGGAGAGGCTTGTTGAGTTCAAAAAGCTTACAGAGATGCGAAAGGGCTTGTGTATGTCACTGAGGGGGAATGGAAAGTTCCTGCCGCGTGGAGGACCAGTCCCCAGGGGTCGTGTCAGAGCAGGTAGAGGGAGAGAGCCCTGCAGGAGTCACCCAGGGGGGTGGAAGGAGCGCAGAGAGGCGACGCGTGTTCCTGCCTGTGGGGGGAGACCCCTGAAAGCAGGCTGCGGCTTTCGGGAAGCCGTCTGTTTATACGGGAAGGAGTCCAGCAAAGGGGCCCTTGCCCAGGAGTCCGCAGGGGCCTCTTCTGTGTTTGGATTTCCCTGAGCAAGAGAATGGAGGAAGCTTCTGCCCAATGGCCTGGCAAGAAGACACGCCCAGCTGGCTTTAGAGAGCAAGGGCCCGCCTCTTACATTTCACAACCGCCTGCACTGGCTAATTTTGGGTGAATTCACAGTTAAAGAGAACACATTTATGCCAGTTCAGTATCTGTAGGTTCCCCTTATTTTCTGTACACACTTCACTTTTACTTCATGTCCTTCTGGACACCTTCCTTTGTGGTGAGGGTTGGATGTCATTAAGGCAGTTTCTCAAGAGTTGTTACAACCACCGTTAGGCAGAGCTGAACGTTTATCTTCCATAGCATCCAGACAAATTGCCACAGGCCGCTAGGCCAGGGCTTGAGGGAGGCATCGTGGCAGACGGGCATTCACGGCATCGAACACTGCCCTTGTCCTTACCACGCGACGTTCCCTAACATGCTGGCGCACCATTTTATAGCCAGGTGTCGTCCCTTGAGACTTGTTTCATGTCACTGAGAGACAAGCCGTGTGTTGAAGCAGCGTAACTGACCCTTGTGCCCAGAAAAGGAAGGCCTTATGAATGGTTTCCTGAAGCCCCTGCCTAGATCCCGGCCGAAGGAGATGTTGTGCCGTCGGCTGTGGTCGCGTGGACTCTGTGGCTGAGCTGCTCGCCGTGTGGTGGAGCGCCACGGGCTCCCGCGGCCGGCGTGGCACGGAGTGGAGACAGTCGTCCTTTCCGGCTCCCAGTGCTGTGGTTTCAGGGAGCTGCTGTTGGAAGAAGACTCATCTCCAGTGTCACCCAAAAGAGAAAGTACGGATGGATTCAAGAGAGATCAAGCAAAAGAAACCCGCACCTGAGGTGAAGATTTGCGACGTATGAGGCAGGGTTAAAATACAAAGTGCATCACAGACAGGCAAGGTAACAGCCAAGGCTCGGCTGGTAACGTAAAGAGGAGAGAATAAACTAATCCTCACAGGCGAGGGCCGAGCGGCCACACTGCTGAGCGGGGAAGGGCATCACTCCCTGCCCGCACGGGCCTCCCGTCAGAGAGGCTGGCACACCTTCCAGGGCAGAGCAGTGTGGCAGGGAGGACAGGAAGGGCACACACATGTCCCGTGCATGTGCTTGTGGTGCCTTTTCTTATTGCCTTCGACTTCTGAGGTCCTCAAGCTTGAGTCAAACAATGAAATTGTGGAGGAGTGGTCTCCAGGGTGAAGGAGCTGATCTGAAAGGGAGGAAACAGCCCTTGGCAAACCTGGCTTTGAGTTCTGCTAAAGGAAATGTTTGTGCATAAGACTTAGCAACGCCAAGGGGTCAGAACTGGAGGAAGGCGGCCTGGGTAAAGTTGGACTAAACCCTAGATGGCACCCCTCTTTTTACTGAGCCACAGTAGAGGGCTAAGAAGCCCTTGTTTCTGATAAGAGAACCAAAAACCTACCACTTTTGTTTAAAAATTTCAGAGGTAAATATATATAGTATAATAAATATATAAATACACAGAGAGTTAAGTGTACATGACAGATTTTATAATATATATCTTCTGATAAGTATATGTAACCCAATTATATATATATACACATATACTATATATATATATATACACACATACATACATACATACATACAGGGTGTCCCAAAAAATATATACACAATGTCTGTAGATTCTATTACACTTTGAAAATGAAATGTATTTTCATAAACACTGTCTTTATAATTATTCAAGGTGTGTATACATTTTTTGGGACACCCTGCATATGTGTATCTATATATGTATACGTGTGTGTGTATGAATATATATAAATCTCAGTGTGATCCTGAGGAATAATATTCAATGTTACAGCAGGAGGTACATGTTTGGAGGAGGGAGAAAGCCACGGGGGGTGGGGTGGGCTGGGATATTCAAGAAAAGATGCCCAGAAGGGGGGATATGTGAGCTAAGCCTGGTAGGTGGGTAGGAAGAAGAAATTAGTCTGAACAATGGTGGAGGAATCAAGGACTATTTAGGAGATTGCACAGGAAAGAAATGAAGCGTTAGTGCATCATGCCGTGTTGGCACCCCTCCATTCTCAGCCCTCTCTCCCTGTTTCGTGTTCTCTTGCTTCTTTCCTGTGTGTCTTAAGCCTTTCAGTAGCACCCCTGGGCCCAGCTACCAGCAACCAGAGCTTCAGTAAGTATACTTTGACCTCCCTATTCTATGAGCTTCGCTTCCCATTTTTCTAGATCCCATTACTTATTCTTCAAATTCTGATATTAACCTCAGATAATTCTTTAACTTTAGTTCCCTTCTCTTGCTCTCTTTTGTCACCAGAGGGAAAGATTTGTGTAGGTGTCCAAATCTGGCACCCGGGTTGAGGTTAGTCATCCAATAAACACCTGCCTACACACTTGGGATGTGTCATAAACCACCTAGCTCCAAGGTGAATCTCTTTTATTAAATGACAATACATTAGGAATTGAATGTGAAAGGAACAGATATTTACTGACCTTCCACCATTTGTAAATCCCACATGAGGCACCCTAGGGGACACAAATGACTAAGTACTTTACAGAAACTTTGTTTATTGGAAGAGACAGATGCAGAAAAAGCTAACTGTGCTAATGTTGAAACAAACTATTGCCCTAAGACTTTGTTTCCTATTCAGTCTATGACAATATGGTAATCTCCATTGATAATGCATATTTTTTAACTTAGAATTTTTTTCTTGCAAAGTTTCTCTTACAGAATCTAAATATTGAGACAAAATTCAAAGGATTCTGCTAGCCCCATCCCATTTCTGAACGCTTTTTCTTTGAAATCAAAAGATACATCTCAGTTGGGTGCAGTCAAGTGTTCCGTCTCAATACAGAGACTTCTCCGGTTCAACTAAGTTAATCTGTACCACAGTTGTCTACAGCACATTCGCCGCTAGCTGCTGGATACCTGCTGCCCATTCCATCGACGTAGCCAAGGACACACAAACCTGGTGACAGGGGAAGTAGAGGGAATTCTGTGATTTAAAGAGCTTGATACACTGGTTTGTATTAGGAGAAAGTGAGCAGGAGAAAGTTCTTTGCCAGATTTTTTTAAGCCTGAAAATGATTTACGATGGGATGATTTCAGCTATCGTATGAAGATTCACCGTCTAAATCTTGTAAAAAAAAAATTCTTAAGGCATTATGTATCTATATCCTGAAAAAAGAGGGACTCCCACAACTGAGTGGGAGGGAAGATTGTGCTAAGTCCAACCTATGCTTCTTTGGGGCATTGAAGTACTAGACCATGTCTATACTCTAGGTGTAGGTTTAATCAATGGTGTTTCTGTACCACAGCCCTCAATCAAAATTGTTTTTAGCTTGAAGAAGCTGTGTCTCAGAAACAGGCAGCTGCCCTTAAAGGCTCCATCCACTGTGAGCCTGAGAAGGGAGGGATCCACCATCTCCATTCTCAGTTGAGGTTTGAAGAAGGGTACTATGTTGCTGAGCTAGAGTGAAGCGAATAAATGCCTGGATGTAGTTTTTTTAGTCAGGCAGACCTGAATTCAGATTCCAGTTAGGTCAGTCTTGGCCCGTATTTATTCCAATCTTCAGTATTTTTCCCCCAACTTAATAGTAATGGCTAAAAAACCTTTAGGGCTCCCCAAGTATAAGACACTGCTGCAAGCAATGGGTGTGCATTACTTCATCTAATTTCACATAATCCAATGAGGTGATGTACAGAAAAGAGTTAACATAGCAGACCCCAGTCTGCTATCCTTAGAAAGCCCTGCTTGGGAGATTGGTTCTTGGCTGGCAACTGGGAACCTGGATTTCAGGGGGATTTCCATTATTCCCTGATGAGAGTTACTCACTGTACCCAATTGTTTGTACAAACAATGTGGTTTATGCTGAATACCTGCTCCCTTTCTGGGAATCTAGAATTTTGCTACGTGCCAGACAGAAGGTGTTAAGTGACCAGCCCTCAATCAAAATTCTAGTACCGAGTCTCTAATGAGCTTTCCTGGTAGACACCATTTCCCACCTGTCATAACTCCTGGCTGGAGGAATGAATTAAGCGTGTCTTGTGTGACTCCACTGGGAGAGGACTCTTGGCAGCTTGTGCCTGGTTTCCTCTGGACTTCACCCCCTGTATTTTCCCTCTGCTGATTTCGATTTGTATGCATTTGACATAATAGGGTATGACTATATGCTGAGTCCTGTGAGCCCTCCTAGTGACTCATTGGGGGGGAGGGGGCCTGACTCAGGTGTGGGACCTTATTATGATCTCAGTTTTAAAGGGGAGGAAGCTGATTCATGAAGGTTAAGTAACTACCTTAAGGTCACAGAGCAGGCTCATGGCACAACTAAGATTTGAACCTAGGCAGGCTAGCTCCAGAGACCTTGTGGAGGCTCTAAAATTATAGTAATAATGCCTCCCTCTTTGGGTGATTGCAAGTCAAAGGAAGTGTGCTTGCTTGGAACATACTAAGTGCTCAATAAAACTCTGTTATTATGTCATTATCCACCAGCCCTCTATCACTTCCACCTATTAACCAGAAAATCTACCATATATTTCCTACAGTCCCAATAATAAGCAGAGTGTATCCAAGAAGTTGAAACACCTATGAGGAGGGAAAAGAGAGGAAAATGGTACAGGACTTATCCTGCTATGTATTTTTAACAATAATATCTATTACAATGATTTTTCTTTACTCCCTCCACTCTTTCTTTGTGTCTTCTGTGGTCTCTTGTGTCCATCTGGAGCTGTGGTGACAGTGATGAGGTCATAAAGCAGGCTGGGTTTTTAGAAGCAATGGGGCAGAAGCAGGAGAGGGGGTGCAGTTTGGCTGAGCCCCTTTCATTGTGGTAACCATATATCTCCCACTCACCCCCCAAATGGAAATACATTGTTTTACAATAGACTATTTAACATTCTGCTTGCTGAAATAATTTCTCAATCACCCTCACCCCTTCTTAACTTTCAAGCCTTCTAGTTAATGTAGAGACATCCTGTTCCTTTCCAACGAGGAAACAAAATGATCCCAGCATTCCTCAGATCCATTCTTGTACTGTGTTCAAAGAAAAACAGCTCTTCCTGCTGAATGCCTGTTTGCCATACGTCGGAGCAAACACATGGCAAGTTGCTATGTTGCCGTAGTTGGTAGATCAAGATGTCCTAGTTAGAAATGAGCTGGCTAAAGCACTTGACATCTACATGGTAGAATTTGGAGGGTAAAGGCAGATGTCTCTGGTTTAAAATTTCATCTTCTCCATCTACTCCTCCTAACCCACTTTACTTGAGAAGCAAACTTCTTATTTCATAGTAAGATATGTGGCTTAAAATGTAACTAGCAGGTGAATAGTGCCTTAGTGTTGTACCACTTGAAATCAATGAGACCAAATCCTCCTCTACAAACACAGTTTGATAAAGCAAAACTGGAAGGAACCTATGGATAGTAGGTACCTCAAAAGGGGACTTAGTCATAACAAATGCCCCAAAAAAGGAAATGTGATATAGGAAGGAAAACTGATGGTGTTGAAGGGTCACTTCACGCACGCAATAGACTTTCCTATGGGAGATCTTGGCTCTTGGCATTCAGCATTGTAAGACCAACATAGGAGAGGTAAAAATAAAACAACAACAACAACAACTTTATTCCTGTCTTGAAATAAAATGCATTTTTACCTAAGAAAAGCCAATGTCCTTACACCAAAGGTATCTACTCTGTTAAGGATCCACTGCAGAGTTGCCCAGTCATTGGATGAATGTTTTTTACCAAACAGCTTAGTCAAAAGACCTGGGTTTCAGTTCTAGCTGTGTCGTCTGGTCAGTTGTCTCGGTATGTGCCCTGACCTTACATAAGTCAGCTCTCTATTCCACCTCGGTCTCCTTAGTGCCATTCCTGTGGAGTGGGGGATACAGTTACACTTCCCAGGACCACTGTGAACATTAAATAAGACAATGCGGGTCAATGTGCAGACTGAATCATAAATTGGTACCTAAATGTTAGCGATTAATATTTTGACTCAAGGATGTTAACTAGCATCAAGATTGAAGAGAAAAATCAAACATAAAAATAAAAATCCAGTTTTCACCATATTGAATATTGAGAAAGGAGGGTCACCGCAAGAGGAGAGCCTTACAGAGCTAACTTAACAAATGAAAAGGGTGTTGCAATAAACCAGTCATAATATTAGCCTTTCCTCATTGCAGCAGCCTTAATCCCTCCTCCTGGGTGTGTCTGGTTAAAATCACACACAGTGGTCTAAAAAAGGCAATGGGCATCAATTAAGATTTCGGTCAGAGCCTCTGAAGTAGCCAGTGATTTAGTTTCTAGGATTAAGAAAGACAGAACCTCACTGACGGCTGGATAAGCATAACATTCCTTTCCATTGTGATCATCCTACATCAAGGCAATGTCTGAAATTTAGGCAGCACAGTATGAGGTACCTGCTAAAGTTATTATATGGCTGAACTTTTGAAAAACACAGCAGCGCAAATGTGTTTTATCAATCTTCACTGTTGGTAAGAATCTTGGAGAAAGCAAATTTGACCCATCCCCACTGCAGCTCACTCTGAAATGGATCACTTGCCTGTTCTGAAGCGCGCATCTTGCCTGTTAGATCCAGACCCATCTGCCTGGGGTCCTCTCTCCCTTCAGAGGTCTTGTGCTCTTCGAGCAAATGCTGCAGACTGTCATTAGATGCAGGATAAGCTGCAATTAGCAAGCCTCTCAGCTTCTCTTACAAGGAACTTATTTGTCAGTGAAAATTTTTGTAATGGTTTCTGTCTGATTTTTAATTCTTCCACGGAGACCAGACTCCCCAGCTCAATCAACGGTTGTCCATAATGTTCTTCTCTATGTATTAATGAGCCACACTGAGGTAGCTGCTATAACACTTGGGTACATTACAAATCAACACACAATGAACCAAATAATCCTCATAGTTTTCTTACTTTAAATCAATTTGAAAAAAATCCCATGCTGGCAGGGGCTGTTGGTCTTATCCCTCGAAGGGCCCAGCACACTACAGCACACTCCATAAATATTTGTTGACTGAAGACTAATATGCAGGTTGGTCCACATGATCACAAAGGAAAGCAAACATTTTTTTAAATCCTTACCCAAAGATATGTTTATTGATTTGAGAGAGAGAGAGAAACATTGATGTGAGAGAGAAACATCAATCAATTGCCTCCCATAAGCACCCCGACAGGAGATTGAACCCACAACCTCGGTATGTGCCCTGACCAGCAATCGAACCTGCAGCCTTTCTGCTGTACAGGACAATGATCCAACCAACCGAGCCACCCGGTCAGGGCAAGGAAAGCAAACTTTAAAAAATTCTCCTTATATTTCATTTTAATATTTGTACTATGTGTTTCTGTTTATCACCTAGGTCATTTTTACCTTCTTTACAGAGGTTGAGGGGAACTTACTTGGATCATTTCATGCATCCCCTTTTATTTATTCATTTATTAATTTTCATTGTCCATGGTCTTCTTTTCTGGAATTCTCTTTTCTTGTCAAACCTGTCTCTTTTATGGAAACTCAATCTCTCTCCTTCTTCTCCTCCTCCTACTCGCTAGTGTGTATCTAGCATTTGTTCTGTCAGATACACTTCAGCTGCCTTGCGTATATTGACTCTAGAACACTCAAAACCACATACTGACTCATAAAACCTTTAAAAGCACTCAGTGCAGGTGAGAAACTGAGAAATAGAGCACTAAAGTAACCCACTCAAGAGCACGCAGCTGGCGGGTGGGGAGGTGGGATTCAAACGCAGGCTGCTGGCCATAGCTGCCCTCTGAAGCACCCCAACAGTTAGTTACTCTTGGATCTGCCCATTTCCTGAGCTCCAATGATCACTTTTTTTTTTTACAATGAGAGATAATTATGGTCATTTTATTAGGAAAAGGAACTTATACTGTATGTTCTATTGTATTTGTTGCTTTGAATTTAGTTCAAACCTTTTCATGTCTTCACGTATAGATCAGCTTTTTCTTTTTTAACAGTAGCATAGTACTCCAAAGTGTGAATTGCCAAATCATAATAAGGACCCTACCGGTGAACATTTGGATGTGTTCATGTTTGCAGTGTCATGCACAACTGCATTTCAAATTGCCTCAAAAGAAAGAAACCCATGCTGGGTGGAACTCAAGTAGAGTGTTGGGCCAAGAGGCTCTTTCTTCTGTGCTATTAAGAAATGCTAAATTATGCATCAGAGAGAAAAAAGGCATAGAAGTGACCAACATTGTCTGAGTATTGCTGGGGATGTGGTTGGGATGTTAAATGACGTAAGTGAAAAATCTTTTCCCTACGTAACACTTTGTTTAAGTACGGAGTGGACACATTTTGCTGCTAGCCCATCCTGGCAGGAACCCAGGAGGGCCAGTCACCGGCCTGCATAGAGTAAGATAGTATGTGGAAGCATTACTGAAGTTTTCCTATGGCCGAAGCAAGCAGCCAGCAACATTTTCTCTGAAAAATGCTTAGGCCAAAAATAGTCTTTGCTCTGCTATATTAAGTTGAACTCTGTTTTCAATCAGGCTGTTATTCAAATACTGGAGCAGATCCAAAATTGCTTTCCTGAGGAAAATCTGCCTTTGCTACAGATTGTGCAGCCCCATAAAGTGGGCTTCTTACTTTCACAATGGACAGCTAGGTCTGCAGCCCACTGGCCCAGCGTGCAGGAGGGATGGGGTCTGCTTCTGCCCGCTGGAGAGGGACCAGCTCGCAGGTCCCCGACGTGCGCTGGTGCAGGTTGCCTTACTTCTGTGCTCAGGCCACGTTTCTTCCCTTCACAATCTCATACTTTTTGTATCTTTCCTATTCTACAAAGACCATCCCAAGCCTCACCTCTTCTGAGCAAGTTTCTTTGGCTTAAATTGCTTTTTCCCCTACACGGTAGCACTTATCTCTAACACTCCCTTGGTGATTCATTCATCCATCCATCCATCAATCCATTCAACTGATATTGATCGAGCACCTGCCAAACGCCAGAGATACAACAGTGAACAAAACAAGTCTCACACCCACAGGACTGCATTCCAGAGAAAAAAAACAGGCAACAAGTAAGTGCACAAGTACTGACTGTGTCAGGAGGTGATTAGTGCAGGGATCGAAGCGGGTGTGTGAGGTGGGATGTGGCTCTTGTACAGAATGGCAAGGGAGGGCTGCTTGGTAAAGTGACATGTGACCCAAGAGCTGAACGAGGAAAGGAAGGTGCCCTGCAGGTTGTCTTCCAGAAGGTCCTTCCAGTGCTAAAGTCCTGAGTTGGGCACATGCTTGGCCTTTTGGGGGAACATCAAGGAGGCCATTTAGCTACTTTTAAAATGGATTTTAAATGTATATTCTCTCCTCACCTTGAATGTCAGCATCTTAAGAGTGAGGCTAGTTGAAGATAACAGGTGATAAATTGCGGTGATGCCTTCTTTGAAGTGCACCTATTTGTAGTACATGGCCTGGTGCCCTCTCCAGCTCTCACCTAAAACTTTGATTGGATGACTACCCTTAGCTGTGGCACTCAAGTGTGCTAATAAAATGCTGAATTCTTAGAGTGCAGGTTATGCATGTGACACTCCTGTGCCCATGGCCATGTATAGTACGTAACAGCAAGTGGCACAAATAATCCCATTGTTTAAGAAAATGGATTCTCAGTTCTAAACAACATGAACTACTGCCTTTATTTCTAACGCTTGCCCTTGCTTCAGACACACACACTGAAAACAGAGACCAATAGAGTAAATAATTTAAATCAACCAAAAACTGAACACCATCTAGCAGTCCTACATTTATATTATTTTAAATACAACTTTAAGCAGTTTGTTAATCCTCACTGTCATTTGTAACAGAATCATATGCGCTTTTGAAAGCTGTAAAGTGGATAGCATGTTGTGCATAATTGTTGAAATATGCTTATGGTAATTGTATAATTTATATCTGAGGTTCCTTGTCAACCATGAAGTCCATGAAGACACAACCTCACTATATTCCGATGCCATATTTTAAGGAAAAATTGGGTTTGATTGGCTCGAGTGCTTCTTGAAAGTATGAAACCTACAGCAAGTGTTTTTTGTTACTTGGACACCTCCCACATGTGAGGATGGGGACTTTGCTTGGCTTCACTACTGGATCCGCAACACCTAGCACCATGTCTCACTCATAGTAGACCCTTAACAAATGTTGAATAAATAATTACTAACTTATTTTTCTGAAATGAGATATGGTATTTGTAACTGGTTAATTTTATGTGTCAACTTGGCTAGGCCAAGATACCTGAACATTTGGTCAAACATTATTTTAGAAGTTGCTGTGAAGTGATATTTTAGGTAAGACTAACAATGAAATCAGTCAATTCTGTATAAAGCAGATAACCCTCTATAATGTACGTGGGCTTCATCTAATCAGTTGGAGGTCTTAAGAGAAACAAGACTGACTTCTCCTGAGCTAGATTGCTGCCAGCAGACTGACTTTGCACTCAACCGTAACATCGACTCTTCCCTGGGCCCCCAGCCTGCCAGCCTGCACTGCAAATTTTTATAGTTTCCATAAACTCATGAGCCAATTCTTTTAAATAAATCTCTGTGTATACGTGTACATATATACACACATCCTAGTGGTTCTGTTTCTCTGAAGAACCTCGAACAATACACTATCCCTTAGTCATTTACTCTTTCAATGAATCAATCAATACACATCAGTCCAAAAACCACACTCACCCACCAATGTCCCACAGCCACCGAAGCCAGACTAGTTACACAGCCCCCAACACCAGCTATTGACCTCAACTTCTCCACTCTGGTAGAGGGACAGAGAGCATCACCTCGTCACTGTTTCATTTCTCTCGTGATGACTAGCACCTGCACATTTTCTCTGCAGAGCAGCAGGTGCTAAGAAAACCTCGTGCATAATGAAGCCACATTTTGATGGTGTCAGGTGAGGCCCCAGCTTACCATGAGCTCTTGGGGGAAAATCCTTCCCATGGTGAGGCTGAGTGGCTGATGGTATCACTTCCTCTAAATATTTCCACTCTTTACAGAGAGACTGTGGGTGGGGGATTTCAGCCATGGAAACTAGTCAAAAGGTTACAAAAGGTTCACAAACACTGTACCATTTGATGACTGTGTGGTGCTAATTAGTCCCATATAGTGTAAGGAAAAGATGAATCTAAAAATATATCGGTGGGAAGCCTCTGTGGTGTGACATGTGGTTCTCTTCTGGATCCAGCAAAGTGATGCGCCCTGGCGGCGCCCATGTGCTCATCTGGGGGAGGATGCTTTCGTAAAGAGTTGTCATAGAGGCCCTTCTGCCGGGGGTGTACGTGGCAGGGGAAGTGGGCTGCGAGGGAGAAAGCCTTCCTGCATGTGCGTGTGGTCGGCACAGTTTTTCATCCCAGTTTTATCCCCAGAAGTGAGTTATATCCTGTCCTTGTCTCTGTTTCAGGCCCCTTCCCTCCCTTGATTTTTTTCTGGCCCTCAGGTTCCTAATTCATTCCCCTCTTATCCCCCGTTAAAATCTGTTTCTAACCCAAGGCCAAGCTTCATGCCTGTGCTGGTAGTATTTTGTACATCATGAGAGAGAGAGAAATGTGGGGGGCATTGTGCCTTCCTGAAATTATATTCTGAGCCTTCATCTTTGTCAGTTACCTAGCGCTGTCAATTGATAGAAATGATAGATGGTCATATGTCCACACAATAGAATGCAATGGAAATGAGCCATCAATGCTAATTGACATCGACATGGATAACCCTCCAAAATAATGTTGAGCCTGAGAGCCAGTTATGGAAAAATAAATATGGTATGATTACATTCGTTAAAATTTCCCAAACAGGCAAAATAAACTGCATATGTACATAACATATATAAATTAATTTACATGTAAATATATAAAAATTTCATATACACAAATGCATATATGTATATATATAGACATATGAGACCAATATAAAAAGAGAAGTAAGGGAATGTGGGTAACAGTTTAAGGCTGTAGTTCCCTTTGTGGGAGGCATGGGTGCAGATGGACACAATTGGTTAGGGGCATGCAGCAGGCACAAGGGTTGGTAAGGGTCAGTAGATGAACATGTTTATTGCTTCCATTATTGTTTAGAATATATATATACATTATACATACCTCTTTGTAGTATGAAATGTTTCACAATATTTTAAAAAATTTCTAAATTGAAATTTACTTGGATTATTAACCCTTCATTATCACCTTCCTTGGAAAGTGGAGGGGGTGGTGCTTAAGGAAGAACAAGTGCTTATAGAAATTAGATCTAAAGTTAATTGGGTTATAGGTCTCTGTTAACCAACCTTCTATCTGAAGAGAATGTGAAAAGCAATGTAGATGCAGTGACACCTCCACCTGTCTCCTCATTTCGCCATTGCCAATTGACTTCTAAACCCCCAGTATTTTTCCTCATGGCTAGAACTACCTTATAATGAAACTTCATGGTATGTTAATTTTTGCCTATACTAGCGCTGCCTGGGTATTAGGGAATCAATGTGGGCAGTGAAGTTATTTATTTGAACGACCAAAAAGGCCTGCAACAAGCAAGAGTAGCTTTGACACCCCTGGCCCAGGAAGTCCCTGTCATCCCTGGCCCTACGGCCCCACCGGACAGGCCCCGGGTGAGTAAGACACAGCCATGCCCTCCAACAGCTCTCATGGGGCTCTGCCCATCTTCTCATTCACTTTTACCTGCCAGCATTCACCACGTCAGGGGCGCTGCCAGCACAGTCAGAAATATACTTTTTTCTGTAAACTGACCCACCCTTTTTTTTTTAACTTAAAGACATTTATACTTAAAAAAAACAACAAACTCTTTTATGCCACTCTTGCAAATAACACACCAGTGCCATTGCGGTTACTAGAAGATAGTCATGAAAAATAAATGCAGAAAACCAAAACCATGCTATTCCCTGTTAGCTAGCTACCACTGTCTACTGATGGCCCATAGCCTGAGGTCCACTTTCTCTTTGTTAAAAAAGTAAAAGACAATGGTTTGAGGATGTTAAGATCAGGCCTAAATCAGAGGATCAAAAGAGTGAAATGAAAAAGTTTTCAAACTCTCTGCGACAAAGTCTAGAGACTCTATGTGATTTAATAACACATGTGTATTGCGTACCTTATAAAATTATCATTGTGTCCACACTTTGGAAATTTCGATCAAATGAGTTGTAGGGAGACAGATAAGCAGAAGGAAAGGCGAGTGTAGTAGGATGTGAGGCAGGAGTGTCTTCATGAGGTGCAGTTTCTTGAAGAGCATGTTGAGTCTGAAGGAGCCCTCCCTGTAGTAGGTAACCTGGGTCCTTTCTCCAAGGGGCCTCAGAGGGCAGGAGGAGGACCATCCCCATATGGCCTTGAAGTGGATATGAGGGATATCAAAACGCAGACACCTAAGGTCAAAGAGAGTTGGTCATTGGAGAACAAAGGTTGCTCATTGAAACAACCTGAGTACCCACAGCCTGTGTAGCAGGTGGTCTTGTCTTGAGTTCCTCCAGAAGCCAACCCTGATGCAGGATTCAGTGTTTAAAAAAAGATCCCAGGACACCTTGGTGGGGAGTGGAGGCAGGGGCAGTGAAAAGGGAGGAAAGGGAAGCCATAAAGGGCACATTATCCAGCCAGCTACTACTGTGGGCAACTGGAACTTAAGCCCATGTGGAAACTTTGGGAAAAGGCAAAATGTGGGTCTTAGAGTTACTGCACTCACACCTGAGGGAGCTGGGAGACATCTGGCCCACTGGAGAGTTCATTCCTGGGCATTTCCTTTTGCCATTGGGCAATGACAGTGGTCCTGCCAGGCTGAGAGAAAGATCTCAGGTCCTGATTCAGGCTGTTAGGAGCCAGCCCAGTCCCGATGAGGCCTGAAGGATGTAGGTAGGACACTGTCTGCTTCTATTACACCCTTCTCTGCTAGATACTTAAACAAATGATCGCATTTAAACCTTACCACTGCCCTCAAGATAGCTATTCCCCTTATTTTCATACAGAGGAGAGGCGCCAGGAATTGTAGCATTTGACCAAAGTCACACACCCTATACTCTCCTTCACCTCTAGCTAGACCTTCCCAGTCTTCTTCTTCCTTTTTTTGTTTTAATATTGAAGTGAAATTGACATAACA